>NC_133533.1:86312192-86683261 GCF_048544455.1 Silene latifolia
AATTTGACATTAATGTATTTAAAGTAAAAATAATTCAAAGAAATATAATTTTATTATATTTTGAAGAAAATTATTTATTTTGATAGTTTTGAAATGTTTAAAAATAGTTTAAACCGTGTAAAATCTTTTATTTCGAATTAAGGGCGATCGGGGACAATAACAATTCTTTTGAACGTTGGGTAAACGAAATTGGAAATGAGTCGTATGAATACTCAATTTTATTGTAATCTCGTGTTTAAGAACTTTGGTCTTGACGGAATTTGCGTTTGACTTACGGATTTAATTATTATTGAAACAAGTCAAACCCGACTCGTAAAAATCCCGACTAAAAATCCCGCACTTCCTTTTCCTCCTTTCCTTCCTCCCTCACGCGGCATCCCTTCCCCATTACCTTTCATTTTCTGATTTTTTTTGTTCTAAGGTTCATCATCATCAACAAAACACCATTCTTTATACAATTAAGCTCAAATTCACCATAATTTCTTCGTTTCTTATCGGATTTTCACGAAATTTACCTTTCCGGAATCCCTCACGAGATCTACAACTTAGTATGTTCTAATTTCAGTTTTCATTAAGTTGTTTTAAGACAAAATTTCGGTAAATTCGGTAATTATACTTAATTATTGTGTTTTTATTGTTTATTTAGGTGAAGAATTGGAAGACGAGTTTGGGGACTCGTATATTGTGGAAAATAGCGGATAGTTGTTAGTTAGGGTTTGGGTTTTGAGGTGCTATTTGCTCTTTCTCTAGCTAAAGGTAACATATTTCGAGTTACTCGACGAATTATCGTCACAATCTTTGATTTTTTTTGTATGTTTGGGTGATTTTTGTTTGTGTAGTAGCTTTCACCTGTTAAAATTTGTTGCATGCATGCTTAAATTATGCCTTTTGTTAGTTTAAATTATCAAAGTTGAATTGGGGACGATTAATTAATGTTCAGACGGTCTTTTACTAAACAAAAATGAAAAAAAAAAAAAAGGGATTAAGGGTGGGGCAGCAGGCCGGCAGGCCGTGGCAGGCCCGTGGCAGGCCCACGGCTAGCCCATGGTTGGCCCGGGTTGGTCCGTGCTTGTTTCGCGGTGTTTCGTACAATATTGGTCACTTCGGGTTAATTAGTGCTAAAGTTATATAAGTCACATATGAGTACACTTTTAAATTAAATCATATTAGTAGTAGAAATTATTCTTATATTGATAATTATCACATGATAGGATAGTTTATAAGTTGAAATTGTAATGATTAGGCTCAAGGTAAATTTTATAGCAATAATTGTAATGTTTTGTTGATTGTGCCGAAAACTGAGCCTTAGTCCCTTTGACTGATGCGATGTCAGTTAATTGAGTGATTGGTCGTCACCGCAATTTAACCTGCACTGCCGCAGGTGGGGTTGCGGGTAAAAATTCGGTTGGATGAAATTTTGAATGAATTAGATAGTCGGCATTTTTCTTGTTTTAGGCCATTCATTATATTTTTATCTCACATGTGTAATTAGTTGATTTAAGTAGCTTCTTATATTGTAAAAACGGCCCTAGATTCCCCGAAGCCTTTAATTTGGTTAATATTGTTAGAATTGGAAATTGGTATTGAGGATTCTGTTGGTTTATCTGCTGTTTAGACATTTATATAGCCTTTCACATGATAGAATATTAGATTTTATGTTGGTAAGTAGGACTTTTGCCCTCTTAAGGTTAAGTGGGTGTCTTACTTGACTTGTGTGGTGAGTCTTGTGTGGTGTGGGTTAAAGTATTCAAGCTGGGACTAGCTGGGACTAGGTCCTAGGTGAGTATTTCGGCCTTCATCATAGATAGGTCTTTATAGTCTCCGATTTAGTATATGTTCACTGCTTGATAGCCTTTGTGTTCCTGACTAATAGATTTATATCCAAGTTGGGGCATGACCTTAGGTACTTATTTTGATAGTATGGGGTCAGCTTAAGTACTAGCCAACCCTTCGGTGGTGTCCTTAGGGTACTCACTTCACTTTGTTTTAAAAAAAGTTGTGGGTCTTGGGTGCGGTGGTGTGTATCCGCATGTCTAGGTCTGCGCAGATTTTAGGCTAGGGTTGTGTTGTCTCTTGGCCATGTTTTCTTAATAGTAACCGCTGAGCCAAGATACCGGTTCGATTACCTTCCTTACCTCGTGGTATAGACTCGAGTTACAAAGTGACTATTGACGGTGCTAAGAACTTATGCCTGTCTTTGATATATTGCCCTTTCTTGTTTGATGATTCTATGAATCATAGAAGGTGAGATGCAAGCCGGCTATGGTTGATAGAGTTTGGATTACAATTTGTTAAATGTTTCACATGTTAGTTTAGTTTGGTCAGTTTAGGGCTCATATGTTAGAATAATTGATAATTGAATTCTTTATCATCTTGTTTACATGTTTTACTACATGTACATTAATTTTGACGATTCGTGGCTGGGAGGACTCGAAGTTACTCCCCACTGAATTGTGGCTTTCGTGTTTGTATAAAATGCGATTGACAGGTTGTTGATTCTTTGTTGGGGTCACAGACGAGCTAGTGAGCAAGGAACTTGGACCTAGTTTGGCTTTCTTTTGTAGAAACCTACTATCTTTTGGTTATGTATATAACCTTTTAACTTTTGGTTTTGTATATAATTTGAAGGGACATATGTCTCCCTTTTCTATTTTGGGTTGTATCATTACGTATTTTCTTACCTTTCGCGGTGTAAGTAAGTTAGATTGTTAGCAATTGCAGGTTTTGGCACCCGTCTATTGGGAACGTTGGAAATGTTGTGATTGGTTTAGGAAAAATTTTGAAATTACAGGTTTTTGGCTAGTTGAACCAATTACAAACATATCCTACCAGTTTTTCCGTAGAATTTACGCGTTTAATTATCGGGTTATTTAAGGGTGTCACAGTTGGTATCAGAGCTATTTGCTCCCGACGCACGTTTGTGCACCCCACTTAGAATCACTTGACCTTTAAATAATAAACTTGAGAGAAGGGTAGAATGGGTAGAATTAGGATTTTATGTGGTAGTCTGTTTGTGATTGCTAATTGTTAGGTACTAATTAATTTTCTCTTTTGTAAGATGGCTCCGCCAAGAAGAATTGGTGATGCTATCTTACTAGTTCTTACTCAAATTCTCCAAAACCAACGAAATCAGCAGGATCAACAAGCTCCTCCTCTTCCTCCTTCCCATTTCTTCCTAAAACTTCTTTTGTTTTTGTTTTGGTGCCTCTTTATCCTTTATTTCAACCTCGTTGCCTATTCGTCTTTCTAATTCCTCTTCTCTCGCCTGGGTAACTATTCTTCTATTCTTTCTCCCGATTCATCCTTGGTTCGTTTTCTTCTGTTAATAAGGGTCCTTGAGGACACCTTCCTTTTATTCCGCTGGATAGTGCCCTCGGTCAAGAGAACCCGGTTTTGAGAGAATGTTTTTAACTGAGCCTCGTACGTTGGGGTGAGTGAATGTATCATTGGAGGGCGTGAACGAGTTGAGAAATTGATTGTTTAAGGTTTGAGTTGTATAGGAGAAGTAAAGGTATGATAGTTAGCCCTAATCCTTGTAGGCCTTGAAAGGAATACAATAGGACATTGATGTTGCTTAATGGATTGGTATTGTACTTTGGAATTAGTTAGTTTGTTAAACCTTTTAAGTTGACCAAATCTGGTATAGAGTAGCCCTTGTTGACCTTTCGAAATTTGAGAATACGTGGTTGATCTTAGTAATCATATCTGGATTTGGGAATTATGGTGGAATGTTGTTCGATGTAGTTCGTGAGTTCAAGGATGTGATTCCAATTTATGGTATCGGAGACTAGAAGTATTAAGTGGTGAGATGATATACTTGGGCATGACATAGTAAGTGAAGTTCAAGGACGAGAATTGTAAAGAAGATACTTTGGGACATGGGTGGTAACAAATGAATTTGTGTGGTGAATTGATTTTGACTCTTAGAACCAAGTGAGTTGAGGAATACCTACCATTGTGGAGTCCTTGTTAGTCTTATAATTTGGTAGACTTTTGGGGCTTTGTTGAGCACCTTAGTGATGTAACCTTATCATATCGATTATAAGCTTTGATGAGTGTTTGGTAAGCGGGAACCCTTTCATTGTGCCGCTTCTATTCTCCTTTCCTTCTCTTTAACGATCGTTAAACCTTGTCTTTATGCCAAGTTTTACGTAACTTCTTCTTGCCCGAGATATCTTCTTAACTCGAATACCTCTTATTTTTGTCAACCGTTATCTTTACGGTCTGACTCCTTAGTTTCCTAACTTGTCAGATGCATGCACCCTTGAGAAATGTTTTATTTGTTTCTCTATTCCGTTATCACTCCTTACCTCCTTAGTATAGTTGGTACCCTGTTGACCATGTTTACAGAGTTTGTGAGATGTGATTTGAGGATATAGGTTTGACTAAGTAGCCGAGTTTGGGTTGGGCTTCCATAATCACTTTGGATATGAGGGTTTGATAATGTATATGTTATCGTATGGGAAATGTTAAATGTGGGATTATTTGTTGGTTTTAGTGGGTGATATTGATTACTACTTGAAGTATGTTATGAGAGTGAGAGTAAGCTACATTGTTGGGAAGTCTTAGCACTTGTTTTGGTAACTAGAAAGGGTAATGGTTTGGTTGACACCAATTGTTAGGTTAAAGAACATAGTTTCACTTATGGTTTTGGGAACTTTGAGGAGATAAAGTGTTGTTACAATTAAGACCTTGTTCCTTGGGAATTTGACAGTAAGTAAGTTTAGGATATCAAATTTGAAAGAATACTCCTTGGGGATGTAGGTGACCAGAATGGATTGGTGATGTGATTTGGTATTAATTGGCTCTTGAGAGTTTTTGAGTTGAGAGAGACTTAGTATGGAGAAGAATTTGTTAAACCTATAGTTTTATAGACCTTGAGGTCGCATTGAGTACTTGAGATGATGGGACAGTGTTGTAGTTGAGTGTAGTTCCGCTTTTGGCAATCCTTAATAAATAAAAGGATAAAGGAACGTGAGATCCTATTGATTTTTCGGATTTTGGGATTGGTATGTTACTACCTTGTTTTGAAATGAAAACCTTGTAGAATGTTTGAGGAACCATAGTTGACACTAGTTGGATACGAATATAACTTTGTTGGAAGCCTTAACCTTAGGCTTATGGAAGTTGTTTTGGAATGTTATTGTAAATTTGGACCTTATATTGAACCTTTGAGGAATCTTTCTATTGGAATTGGAATATTGTAGAGGATAGGTTTGTCTCAAGGATTAGCTTATGCATAGACTTGTCAATGAGTGGTACAGATGGCTCTTTGGATTAGTGTGGCCTCTGATTGTTGCCCTGTTGATGTTCGGAGGACCTAGTAAGATGATTCTGTGGTTGGAAAATTGAGTGAACCTTTCTCGTTTTGTGTAATGATTCCTTTTTCTTCCTTCTTTTCCGCGGTACTAAGCCGTATTTAATCATAATTAGTAAAGATATTATTCTTATTATAGAACTTTAAACTAAAATTTTGAAAATACTTTTATGATTTTCAATGATTTTAACATTAGTGAATGTTAAATCTCGTTGTTGGAGACGTCCCAATAATGGGTTTTCTCATTTATTGGTATAGAAATATTTTTATATCTTGATATGAATGTGGATGTTCTTGTCTGATCAACAAGAGTATCACCGTTTCATTGAAAAGATACCTATATTTTCTAATAACTATAATTTCTCCTTCTAAGTTTCGAGGGCGAAACTTTTTAAAAGGAGGGGTGATTGTAACGCCCCGTAAATTTGGACGTTAATATATTTGAAAATAATTAATTAATCAAGTAAAATTTGACATTAATGTATTTAAAGTAAAAATAATTCAAAGAAATATAATTTTATTATATTTTGAAGAAAATTATTTATTTTGATAGTTTTGAAATGTTTAAAAATAGTTTAAACCGTGTAAAATCTTTTATTTCGAATTAAGGGCGTATCGGGGGGACAATAACAATTCTTTTGAACGTTGGGTAAACGAAATTGGAAATGAGTCGTATGAATACTCAATTTTATTGTAATCTCGTGTTTAAGAACTTTGGTCTTGACGGAATTTGCGTTTGACTTACGGATTTAATTATTATTGAAACAAGTCAAACCCGACTCGTAAAAATCCCGACTAAAAATCCCGCACTTCCTTTTCCTCCTTTCCTTCCTCCCTCACGCGGCATCCCTTCCCCATTACCTTTCATTTTCTGATTTTTTTTGTTCTAAGGTTCATCATCATCAACAAAACACCATTCTTTATACAATTAAGCTCAAATTCACCATAATTTCTTCGTTTCTTACCGAATTTACCGAAATTTTGTCTTAAAACAACTTAATGAAAACTGAAATTAGAACATACTAAGTTGTAGATCTCGGCGAGGGGATTCCGGAAAGGTAAATTTCGATTTTCAATGATTTTAACATTAGTGAGTGTTAAATCTCGTTGTTGGAGACGTCCCAATAATGGGTTTTCTCATTTATTGGTATAGAAATATTTTTATATCTTGATATGAATGTGGATGTTCTTATCGATCAACAAGAGTATCACCGTTTCATTGAAAAGATACCTATATTTTCTAATAACTATAATTTCTCCTTCTAAGTTTCGAGGACGAAACTTTTAAAAGGAGGGGTGATTGTAACGCCCGTAAATTTGGACACATTAATATATTTCAAAATAATTAATTAATCAAGTAAAATTTGACATTAATGTATTTAAAGTAAAAATAATTCAAAGAAATATAATTTTATTATATTTTGAAGAAAATTATTTATTTTGATAGTTTTGAAATGTTTAAAAATAGTTTAAACCGTGTAAAATCTTTTATTTCGAATTAAGGGCGTATCGGGGGAGCAATAACAATTCTTTTGAACGTTGGGTAAACGAAATTGGAAATGAGTCGTATGAATACTCAATTTTATTGTAATCTCGTGTTTAAGAACTTTGGTCTTGACGGAATTTGCGTTTGACTTACGGATTTAATTATTATTGAAACAAGTCAAACCCGACTCGTAAAAATCCCGACTAAAAATCCCGCACTTCCTTTTCCTCCTTTCCTTCCTCCCTCACGCGGCATCCCTTCCCCATTACCTTTCATTTTCTGATTTTTTTTGTTCTAAGGTTCATCATCATCAACAAAACACCATTCTTTATACAATTAAGCTCAAATTCACCATAATTTCTTCGTTTCTTACCGAATTTACCGAAATTTTGTCTTAAAACAACTTAATGAAAATCAAATTAGAACATACTAAGTTGTAGATCTCGAGGGATTCCGGAAAGGTAAATTTCGATTTTCAATGATTTTAACATTAGTGAATGTTAAATCTCGTTGTTGGAGACGTCCCAATAATGGGTTTTCTCATTTATTGGTATAGAAATATTTTTATATCTTGATATGAATGTGGATGTTCTTGTCTGATCAACAAGAGTATCACCGTTTCATTGAAAAGATACCTATATTTTCTAATAACTATAATTTCTCCTTCTAAGTTTCGAGGGCGAAACTTTTTAAAAGGAGGGGTGATTGTAACGCCCCGTAAATTTCGGACCGTTAATATATTTCGAAAATAATTAATTAATCAAGTAAAATTTGACATTAATGTATTTAAAGTAAAAATAATTCAAAGAAATATAATTTTATTATATTTTGAAGAAAATTATTTATTTTGATAGTTTTGAAATGTTTAAAAATAGTTTAAACCGTGTAAAATCTTTTATTTCGAATTAAGGGCGTATCGGGGGGACAATAACAATTCTTTTGAACGTTGGGTAAACGAAATTGGAAATGAGTCGTATGAATACTCAATTTTATTGTAATCTCGTGTTTAAGAACTTTGGTCTTGACGGAATTTGCGTTTGACTTACGGATTTAATTATTATTGAAACAAGTCAAACCCGACTCGTAAAAATCCCGACTAAAAATCCCGCACTTCCTTTTCCTCCTTTCCTTCCTCCCTCACGCGCATCCCTTCCCATTACCTTTCATTTTCTGATTTTTTTTGTTCTAAGGTTCATCATCATCAACAAAACACCATTCTTTATACAATTAAGCTCAAATTCACCATAATTTCTTCGTTTCTTACCGAATTTACCGAAATTTTGTCTTAAAACAACTTAATGAAAACTGAAATTAGAACATACTAAGTTGTAGATCTCGGCGAGGGGATTCCGGAAAGGTAAATTTCGATTTTCAATGATTTTAACATTAGTGAATGTTAAATCTCGTTGTTGGAGACGTCCCAATAATGGGTTTTCTCATTTATTGGTATAGAAATATTTTTATATCTTGATATGAATGTGGATGTTCTTGTCTGATCAACAAGAGTATCACCGTTTCATTGAAAAGATACCTATATTTTCTAATAACTATAATTTCTCCTTCTAAGTTTCGAGGGCGAAACTTTTTAAAAGGAGGGTGATTTACGCCCGTAAATTTCGGATCGTTAATATATTTGAAAATAATTAATTAATCAAGTAAAATTTGACATTAATGTATTTAAAGTAAAAATAATTCAAAGAAATATAATTTTATTATATTTTGAAGAAAATTATTTATTTTGATAGTTTTGAAATGTTTAAAAATAGTTTAAACCGTGTAAAATCTTTTATTTCGAATTAAGGGCGTATCGGGGGGACAATAACAATTCTTTTGAACGTTGGGTAAACGAAATTGGAAATGAGTCGTATGAATACTCAATTTTATTGTAATCTCGTGTTTAAGAACTTTGGTCTTGACGGAATTTGCGTTTGACTTACGGATTTAATTATTATTGAAACAAGTCAAACCCGACTCGTAAAAATCCCGACTAAAAATCCCGCACTTCCTTTTCCTCCTTTCCTTCCTCCCTCACGCGGCATCCCTTCCCCATTACCTTTCATTTTCTGATTTTTTTTGTTCTAAGGTTCATCATCATCAACAAAACACCATTCTTTATACAATTAAGCTCAAATTCACCATAATTTCTTCGTTTCTTACCGAATTTACCGAAATTTTGTCTTAAAACAACTTAATGAAAACTGAAATTAGAACATACTAAGTTGTAGATCTCGGCGAGGGGATTCCGGAAAGGTAAATTTCGATTTTCAATGATTTTAACATTAGTGAATGTTAAATCTCGTTGTTGGAGACGTCCCAATAATGGGTTTTCTCATTTATTGGTATAGAAATATTTTTATATCTTGATATGAATGTGGATGTTCTTGTCTGATCAACAAGAGTATCACCGTTTCATTGAAAAGATACCTATATTTTCTAATAACTATAATTTCTCCTTCTAAGTTTCGAGGGCGAAACTTTTTAAAAGGAGGGGTGATTGTAACGCCCCGTAAATTTCGGACCGTTAATATATTTCGAAAATAATTAATTAATCAAGTAAAATTTGACATTAATGTATTTAAAGTAAAAATAATTCAAAGAAATATAATTTTATTATATTTTGAAGAAAATTATTTATTTTGATAGTTTTGAAATGTTTAAAAATAGTTTAAACCGTGTAAAATCTTTTATTTCGAAATAAGGGCGTATCGGGGGGAAAATAACAATTCTTTTGAACGTTGGGTAAACGAAATTGGAAATGAGTCGTATGAATACTCAATTTTATTGTAATCTCGTGTTTAAGAACTTTGGTCTTGACGGAATTTGCGTTTGACTTACGGATTTAATTATTATTGAAACAAGTCAAACCCGACTCGTAAAAATCCCGACTAAAAATCCCGCACTTCCTTTTCCTCCTTTCCTTCCTCCCTCACGCGGCATCCCTTCCCCATTACCTTTCATTTTCTGATTTTTTTTGTTCTAAGGTTCATCATCATCAACAAAACACCATTCTTTATACAATTAAGCTCAAATTCACCATAATTTCTTCGTTTCTTACCGAATTTACCGAAATTTTGTCTTAAAACAACTTAATGAAAACTGAAATTAGAACATACTAAGTTGTAGATCTCGGCGAGGGGATTCCGGAAAGGTAAATTTCGATTTTCAATGATTTTAACATTAGTGAATGTTAAATCTCGTTGTTGGAGACGTCCCAATAATGGGTTTTCTCATTTATTGGTATAGAAATATTTTTATATCTTGATATGAATGTGGATGTTCTTGTCTGATCAACAAGAGTATCACCGTTTCATTGAAAAGATACCTATATTTTCTAATAACTATAATTTCTCCTTCTAAGTTTCGAGGGCGAAACTTTTTAAAAGGAGGGGTGATTGTAACGCCCCGTAAATTTCGGACCGTTAATATATTTCGAAAATAATTAATTAATCAAGTAAAATTTGACATTAATGTATTTAAAGTAAAAATAATTCAAAGAAATATAATTTTATTATATTTTGAAGAAAATTATTTATTTTGATAGTTTTGAAATGTTTAAAAATAGTTTAAACCGTGTAAAATCTTTTATTTTGAATTAAGGGCGTATCGGGGGGAAAATGACAATTCTTTTGAACGTTGGGTAAACGAAATTGGAAATGAGTCGTATGAATACTCAATTTTATTGTAATCTCGTGTTTAAGAACTTTGGTCTTGACGGAATTTGCGTTTGACTTACGGATTTAATTATTATTGAAACAAGTCAAACCCGACTCGTAAAAATCCCGACTAAAAATCCCGCACTTCCTTTTCCTCCTTTCCTTCCTCCCTCACATGGCATCCCTTCCCCATTACCTTTCATTTTCTGATTTTTTTGTTCTTAGGTTCATCATCATCAACAAAACACCATTCTTTATACAATTAAGCTCAAATTCACCATAATTTCTTCGTTTCTTACCGAATTTACCGAAATTTTGTCTTAAAACAACTTAATGAAAAATCGAAATTAGAACATACTAAGTTGTAGATCTCGTGAGGGGATTAGGAAAGGTAAATTTCGATTTTCAATGATTTTAACATTAGTGAATGTTAAATCTCGTTGTTGGAGACGTCCCAATAATGGGTTTTCTCATTTATTGGTATAGAAATATTTTTATATCTTGATATGAATGTGGATGTTCTTGTCTGATCAACAAGAGTATCACCGTTTCATTGAAAAGATACCTATATTTTCTAATAACTATAATTTCTCCTTCTAAGTTTCGAGGGCGAAACTTTTTAAAAGGAGGGGTGATTGTAACGCCCCGTAAATTTCGGACCGTTAATATATTTCGAAAATAATTAATTAATCAAGTAAAATTTGACATTAATGTATTTAAAGTAAAAATAATTCAAAGAAATATAATTTTATTATATTTTGAAGAAAATTATTTATTTTGATAGTTTTGAAATGTTTAAAAATAGTTTAAACCGTGTAAAATCTTTTATTTCGAATTAAGGGCGTATCGGGGGGACAATAACAATTCTTTTGAACGTTGGGTAAACGAAATTGGAAATGAGTCGTATGAATACTCAATTTTATTGTAATCTCGTGTTTAAGAACTTTGGTCTTGACGGAATTTGCGTTTGACTTACGGATTTAATTATTATTGAAACAAGTCAAACCCGACTCGTAAAAATCCCGCACTTCCTTTTCCTCCTTTCCTTCCTCCCTCACGCGGCATTTTTACACGGTTTAAACTATTTTTAAACATTTCAAAACTATCAAAATAAATAATTTTCTTCAAAATATAATAAAATTATATTTCTTTGAATTATTTTTACTTTAAATACATTAATGTCAAATTTTACTTGATTAATTAATTATTTTCGAAATATATTAACGGTCCGAAATTTACGGGGCGTTACAATCACCCCTCCTTTTAAAAAGTTTCGCCCTCGAAACTTAGAAGGAGAAATTATAGTTATTAGAAAATATAGGTATCTTTTCAATGAAACGGTGATACTCTTGTTGATCAGACAAGAACATCCACATTCATATCAAGATATAAAAATATTTCTACACCAATAAATGAGAAAACCCATTATTGGGACGTCTCCAACAACGAGATTTAACATTCACTAATGTTAAAATCATTGAAAATCGAAATTTACCTTTCCGGAATCCCCTCGCCGAGATCTACAACTTAGTATGTTCTAATTTCAGTTTTCATTAAGTTGTTTTAAGACAAAATTTCGGTAAATTCGGTAATTATACTTAATTATTGTGTTTTTATTGTTTATTTAGGTGAAGAATTGGAAGACGAGTTTGGGGACTCGTATATTGTGGAAAATAGCGGATAGTTGTTAGTTAGGGTTTGGGTTTTGAGGTGCTATTTGCTCTTTCTCTAGCTAAAGGTAACATATTTCGAGTTATTCGACGAATTATCGTCACAATCTTTGATTTTTTTTGTATGTTTGGGTGATTTTTGTTTGTGTAGTAGCTTTCACCTGTTAAAATTTGTTGCATGCATGCTTAAATTATGCCTTTTGTTAGTTTAAATTATCAAAGTTGAATTGGGGACGATTAATTAATGTTTGACGGTCTTTTACTAAAAAAAAAAAAAAAAAGGGATTAAGGGTGGGGCAGCCGGCAGGCCGTGGCAGCCCGTGGCAGGCCCGCGGCTAGCCCATGGTTGGCCGGGTTGGTCCGTGCTTGTTTCGCGGTGTTTCGTACAATATTGGTCACTTCGGGTTAATTAGTGCTAAAGTTATATAAGTCACATATGAGTACACTTTTAAATTAAATCATATTAGTAGTAGAAATTATTCTTATATTGATAATTGTCACATGATAGGATAGTTTATAAGTTGAAATTGTAATGATTAGGCTCAAGGTAAATTTTATAGCAATAATTGTAATGTTTTGTTGATTGTGCAAAATCGAGCCTTAGTCCCTTTGGTCGATGCGATGTCGATTAATTGAGTGATTGGTCGCCGCAATTTAACATTGCACTGTCGCAGGTGGGGTTGCGGGTAAAAATCGGTTGGATGAAATTTTGAATGAATTAGATAGTCGGCATTTTTCTTGTTTTAGGCCATTCATTATATTTTTATCTCACATGTGTAATTAGTTGATTTAAGTAGCTTCTTATATTGTAAAAACGGCCCTAGATTCCCCGAAGCCTTTAATTTGGTTAATATTGTTAGAATTGGAAATTGGTATTGAGGATTCTGTTGGTTTATCTGCTGTTTAGACATTTATATAGCCTTTCACATGATAGAATATTAGATTTTATGTTGGTAAGTAGGACTTTTGCCCTCTTAAGGTTAAGTGGGTGTCTTACTTGACTTGTGTGGTGAGTCTTGTGTGGTGTGGGTTAAAGTATTCAAGCTGGGACTAGCTGGGACTAGGTCCTAGGTGAGTATTTCGGCCTTCATCATAGATAGGTCTTTATAGTCTCTGACGAGTATATGTTCACTGCTTGATAGCCTTTGTGTTCCTGACTAATGGATTTATATCCAAGTTGGGGCATGACCTTAGGTACTTATTTTGATAGTATGGGGTCAGCTTAAGTACTAGCCAACCCTTCGGTGGTGTCCTTAGGGTACTCACTTCACTTTGTTTTAAAAAAAGTTGTGGGTCTTGGGTGCGGTGGTGTGTATCCGCATGTCTAGGTCTCTGCAGATTTTAGGCTAGGGTTGTGTTGTGTCTTGGCCATGTTTTCTTAATAGTAACCGGCCGAGCCAAGATACGGTTCGATTACCTTCCCTACCTCGTGGTATAGACTCGAGTTACAAAGTGACTATTGACGGTGCTAAGAACTTATGCCTGTCTTTGATATATTGCCCTTTCTTGTTTGATGATTCTATGAATCATAGAAGGTGAGATGCAAGCCGGCTATGGTTGATAGAGTTTGGATTACAATTTGTTAAATGTTTCACATGTTAGTTTAGTTTGGTCAGTTTAGGGCTCATATGTTAGAATAATTGATAATTGAATTCTTTATCATCTTGTTTACATGTTTTACTACATGTACATTAATTTTGACGATTCGTAGGTGGGAGGACTGAAGTTACTCCCACCTGAATTGTGGCTTTCGTGTTTGTATAAAATGCGATTGACAGGTTGTTGATTCTTTGTTGGGGTCACAGACGAGCTAGTGAGCAAGGAACTTGGACCTAGTTTGGCTTTCTTTTGTAGAAACCTACTATCTTTTGGTTATGTATATAACCTTTTAACTTTTGGTTTTGTATATAATTTGAAGGGACATATGTCTCCCTTTTCTATTTTGGGTTGTATCATTACGTATTTTCTTACCTTTCGCGGTGTAAGTAAGTTAGATTGTTAGCAATTGCAGGTTTTGGCACCCGTCTATTGGGAACGTTGGAAATGTTGTGATTGGTTTAGGAAAATTTTTGAAATTACAGGTTTTTGGCTAGTTGAACCAATTACAAACATATCCTACCAGTTTTTCCGTAGAATTTACGCGTTTAATTATCGGGTTATTTAAGGGTGTCACACACCCCCATACTCGAAGTGCCTTACCAGGACCACCTAAGGCATGGAAGTGCTATCATCTCGGTTACCCGAGGCAATGATAATCATAAGACAATAACGAAACGTACTTTATTAAATAAGTTTAAGTGATTACATAACAAAACCAACTGTAAAGTAAAATTGCAACTGTTCTCAAACTATAAACCAACTAAATAAAACTGTCTTAACAAACACAGCGGAAGACTAAAGACTCTGACATGTGATGACTCCATCCCCAGTTAGATCCCTCGCGTATCCAAGATATACCTGTCAAACAATGCTCACCACCCCGAATGGATCAAAGATTTTAAAACATTTAAAGGGTCAGTCGTACTAATCACACAATTTACATAATCCAACAACACGGCTCAAACGGTCACACACACAATCACACCCACTCCAATCAATCTCCGTCACCGATCGTCCCACCGACTACCCGCCGGTGGGGGACCGCGGCCGTACCCACCAAATCCCCGCTCATCGCATCGAGCGATAACCCTGTCCCATTAATGTGCACATCCCCTCCCGTGGCGGGTTCCACGGAGGGCGAAACTAGGGCGTGAAGCCACTCCCGCAAGTGACTCCACTCAGCCGAGAACGCATCTCGAGAACCAGAGATAAACAATCACAACCATTAAACAGTAATCAAAACCAACAACCGTCACAATACGAATACGATAACAATCAACAATCACAAATCATCACCAACACATTATGGGACTAATATTGAGTAGGGAAACCCTACCTGGGATGCAATACAGTCAGACGATCTCAACAGTTGATATCAAAAAGCCTCCTCTACGAATTCTCCGCCTAACACAATATTACATATATCACTAATTACACGAAACTACCACAAATCCCCAATTCCCAAAATTAGGGTTTAACGAAACTTAATTAAATATAACAAATTCGGACGCGTAGATCTTACCCTCGACGCAAGGATCACAAAGATGTAAAGAATGATGCAATCCGACCTCTCGAACTCCGGGATTTGTCAATAACACGGATGAATGCGAAGAACGTAACTTGAATCTCTTTTTCAATGTGATGAGGTTTGTAAAATTGTATTATGAAGTTGACGGAAAGGTTTAAATACTAATCCGTATTATTAACAAAACCCGACAAAACATCACCCGTAAACCGAGCTACTCGATCGAGTAACTAACGTACTCGATTGAGTGCCCTCTACTCGATCGAGTACCAAGGCTACTCGATCGAGTACCCTACAGGTCAGAAACTATTTTAAACGAACAACACCCTTACTCGACATAGTAAGGTCCACTCGATAGAGTACCCAGAGGTTCATAAAACTGTAGTATTACAAGTTTACCTTTATTAAATGAGTCATTTGATTTATTTAGTTTAAAGTGTGATTAATTTATAATGAGCTTATAATTTTAATTCTATAATATGTTTATTGGTAAGTCATTTGTTCATTATTGATCTATCTTAATTACTTGGTTGCTTTATCGTGATGTAATATGGCCGAGGAGGCGTCGAGTTACTCCCCCATCGATCGCGGTTTGTCATTCTTATGACTGACAGGTGGTTGATGGTTGTTTATTATTATTTGCTGGGGTTGCATCGAGTGAGCTAGCGAGCGCCTTTGTTTAGCGCACTCTATTAGTCTTTATTTGACTCTTGATTTTATTCTTTATTTCATTTCGGATATAGGGGTATTTATTCCCCGTAGACCATGTATTTCCTTTTGAAAACTTTTTTTTTAGTAGCTATCACGGTGTCAGGGTGTTTCCGCCACCTTGAACATAATTTATATTCTTGTTTTACCGTGGTTGTTACAACCAAACCTTTAAAAACTCATGAGCATCATCACGTCTTATCAACCAAGCTTGGACTGAAGTTACATCACTACAATCCAGAAGGGAGGGTTGTGAGTATATCTATTGTAACTAACTAGCTAATTAGAAAAGTTAGGTACAATTCTGTTAGTTGAGTAAGGTTGTTAGGGTTGTTACTTTAACCGACTTATATTACTTAGCTTATATATACACATAAATCATTGTAGGATTTACAATAATCAGATTAATACAATACATTCTTTTTCTTTTTCATCCATTCATCTTTCTACAATAATTCCTTCCATTCAATCATTCATCATTCATAATAAAGATGAATTCTTGAATTATCTAATAAAGTTTATCTACTTCAATCTCTATTATCTGGAACTTAGGAATAGTTTAGAGAGAAGTGTTGTAGTGAGCTAGATAATAAGCAAGCTAAATAAACTAGTTTGTATTACTGATTAACTAAGAGAGATGTATACTGATCGATGATCCTTGTATACAAGTCGTTATCCGGCTATCAACCTTCTAAGTTCTAACAAACGAGTAACATTCTTCCAACTAACTTTATAGCAATTGCGTTGAAAGAAAAGTGTACTGCATAAATAAATAATGTTTAAGAGGGATGTATCCGTTTAAGCTTAAGATAGATCAATCACTAAGAATAAGATAATTAGTTGCTCAAGCCTGAATGATATACTTAACCGTTTTAAATACCTTTGTCTTAAAGGGAGATTAACCGTAACATTTGAATAGCATGCACAAATTGCCAATAGTAATAAAACTTACAAGTACAATTGTTTTAAACTGTTCAAACACATATCCCAATTGTATAAAACAAAAATGTACATATTATGTCATAATCTTTGTGTATTACATGATTCATGATCAAATACATACGCCCCTTTCTAAAAATCAACTAGTGAAAACATGAGTATTACACAATTTAATTTATGCTTAATTAATTACTCGTACTTAATAAGTGACCCTAACACCTTGATACCTAAGAATTTCCCCAATAAGCTCACCTTTACCAGATCCAACATACCTCCCACAAATCTCACCATCCCTAATAAACAAAAACGTAGGCACTTCAATTACATTCATACCCTTCAAAAATTCCATGCAACTTTCATTTTCATCACCATTCATCCTTGCAAAAACAACCGTTTCCATTTGTCTAGACAACTTAATCACCGTAGGGTATACCTTAACACAAGGTCCACAGTGCTTAAGCCCTACATCAAGCACTATTAACTTCCCATCACCGCGATGTTCATCGATCAGACGCTCCACATCTTCCTTAGAATGAAGTTGCGCCACACTCGAGTGATTATCTCCATAGTATAACACATCTCCCATGAGTACATCAGGTCCTATGGCTTCCTCCTCATGGATTTTCTCCATTGACTTGTAAAACGAGAAATGAGGGACTTTTTCGACTTTTTCCCTACGGCAAAGGTCGCGTGTCTCCTGTGACTCGTCCCCCATGATTAATAGAAACTCTACGTCGTTGCATGTCCGGCTTAGTTCTACCATGAAAGGGTATATTTTGCTACTGTGTTGGCTGTGACTTGCGGCATACTCAACCACAACAAGCTTGTTTTTAGCAGCCTTAAGAGCGTCATCGAATTCTTGGGCGCTATGTACTTGTTTGACACGGTCACCGGGTTTTGTAGTGAAAGTGGCCGCTTCACTTGCTTTCGGTGTGGCGGCACTTGCTTTTGGGGAGGAATAGGATGACTTGGTTGTTAAGGTAGGGAAGCTATGAGGGTGTTTAGGGGAAATGGTGAAGGAAAAGGAAGAGAAGGGTAAAGTTGGAAAGTTTGAGAGGGTTGTGTTTTGTGGTGTTTTGAGGAGGTTTAGATGAGTGTTGGTGAAAGAAGCCATTGACGATTAAGGAAGTTATTGTATGGATATGGATTGTGGGAATGGAATGAATGAAGGGTTGGTTGTTTATTGTAAAGGGGAAATTTATGAAGAAGATTTCACAAGATATTGGATGGTGAGGAGGATAAATGATGACCACTTGTTTTGGGGTGTGGATGAGATTGTATGGTTGAGGGAGATAATTTTTGGGTTGGGTTGATTTTTATTTTATTTTTATGGTGTGGGTGGGTCTTGTTACAAGAATTCTATTGTACGACGATTCTTTTTATATTTTTTATTTGGTAAATAGTGTGATCATTTTAAGGTAAATAGTTACTCTCTTCGTCCCGGTCAATTGTTGTCTTTTGATTTTGGCACAAAGACCAAAGAAAGAGGAATATGTCAATTACTAAATGACATGTGGAACAAATTAAGCGTGAATGATCAAATTGCTTATCAAGTTCATTCTTAAAATAGAAATGACAACAAATGATTGAGACACCCTCTAATATGGAAAAGGATAACAAATGATCGGAACAAAGGGAGTACCATATTAAAAAGCTGGTCATTTGTTAATGATAAAAGATGGTCACTATTTACCAAAAAGTGATCACATTTATCTCTGTCGCATATACGACGATCGCACAATAGAATTTGCGGTCTAGTTATGGGTAAAGTCGGCCAAAAGCTAAGCCAATTCGAGAAACTCGACTTGGATCAGCCGGATTTGATCAGACGAAATTAGTAAAACTGGTATAAATTGGAATAGATCAGACATGATCCGTTTTTAGGTTAAACCATACACCTATAATATGAGCTAGATTATAGCCCTGCTTAGTAAATAACGAGTTAATATTGGCAAAAGCAGGTTGTGAAAGTAGATTATATATATAGCAGATTGTATTTGCGTGTTTGATTAATATAATTAACATATTTTGTTAATTATTTTTGGAAATCAGCTGTTTCAGATTAATATATTGTTTATTTTTTATTTTTTATTTTTGCAAAATGACTAATATGGATATTAGTCAATTATTGATAAGTGGTAGCTATGATAAGCTATGTTTTCGATGATAAAAATGTCAATTTACATATTCTTTAAGCTACTAACTGAATATACTGGAAGGAGTAGCATATCCCCTATTTACTAAAAAAAATAGGTGGATCTAGAGATTTTTCCGCTTAAATCATCACCCTACAAGTTGGGCCTAACTTTTTTTTGGATATTCTATATAAATGTTAGGCTTTACATATACTACACAACGCTCATGTGTCAATCTTTGTAGAGAAATTTATTCTACCAACTATTTTGTACTACCACACATTTTACATGTGACGTTATTGTATCATATACTATCAGATTACTAAATAATTTACTAATACTCATTAACATCATTTTTTTTACCATAAATGTATCTAATATTTAAGGAAGGTAGACTACAGCGTTAAATTTAACAAGTTAATGTAAATTTTACCTCTTAATAATAATTATCATTAATTTTAATTTACCTCTTATAATACAACACGAAAATATAAATTAATGTAATTTTTATCTCTTAATACTAATCATTAATAATTGTTGAATATAATATTAAATTTAATGTTTAATCGCTAAATGCTAATTTTTCTACATATTTACAATCTAAAAAAATAATGCATTTGCACGAGAACTAAAGTAGTTGTAAAATAGTAGATTAAACCCAAATCTACTGTTTCAATATGCAGTCTAACAAACATCCTGGTCAAACATGTTAAAAGTTCTCAATATGCTAAAAACATCTCAATTTACTGTTTACCAAACACCCCCTATCTTTCCAACCTAATCAGGCCAAACCCAATGTTAGGTGAACCGTAACTCAATAATGCCTACACCCCTTAGATGATCCGATAACTAATTAACTTATTATATGGTAATAGTTTAACATTAGATTGACTTTTTTTTTTTTGCAATTATTTAACCCAATAACTAAAACAAATGCACTAAAAAAATAAAGTTAGCATGACATTATTTGTCTAAAATAGCAAACATAAGATAGAATATATCTTTAATCCATTAATTAGTAGGGCTGAGCAAAACTGGATATATGATTCGGATTTCAAAATCGGATCGGATATCCGAATTTAAAATTATCATTTTTCCTGATCCACATCCGATCCGAATAATTCGGATATCCGAAATTTGGAATCCGAAAATTCGGAAATCCAGATTTCGAAAACCGGATTCGATCCGGATTTAAATATACAGCAAAAGTTTCGCCGAGGCTGGTATCACTGTATCAGTGGTATTGGGCTATTGGCAAACTAAAACTAAAGGCAATTTTGGTCCATTTCGTATTTTGCAACCCAGTAATAAAGGTAACGTCTTTGATTGCATAAATTACACGTCTTGATCGCATAAATTACAAGTCTCGATCGCGTAAATTACAAATTTTAATGGCATAAATTACAAGTCTTTTGTGCAAATTTCAAAACTAGTCTAAAAACCGCATAAACTAAACATAAAGTTTCAAAACTAGTCGATTATCGATGAGCGATTGTCGATTTGAGATGAGCGATTGTCGATGAAATTTGAAAGACAGTAAGAGAGGATAGAGAAGTGACCAGGAGGCAAGGAGGCGATATCTTAGATTCTTAGGGTTTGAATAAATTGTGATTGTTTGAAATATTTGTTAGTCTGGTTTTACATTTTCATTTTTACGTTTTCCTTTTTTTCTAAAAATTTTTAAATTCGGATCGGATTCAGATGTCAAGTTTTAAGAAATTTACAATCCACATCCGATCCAGTTTATTCGGAAAAAACCAGATCGGATATCCATTTTAAATGATATCCATATATTTAGATTTTGTTTTCAAATTTTGGATCCGATTCAAAAAAAATCGGATCGGATATTTTTTGCTCAACCCTCTATTAATTAATTTCTCTTCGATTATAATTTCTATCGCAAAGAATGCAAAAGTTAAACAAATAATTAGGACAGAGGGAGTATATATGTTGATAGCCTAATCAATAATGACTCAAACCGAATTCGATTAGACTTATCATCCGATAATGACTTGGCCCATTGATGACTCGACATGATTCCTATTTAACTACACAACCATTTTTTTATTTTTATTTTTGATAAGGTAAGAAAACTAGATTGATCCTCTAGGGTATGACCAATTTATCTCATCCTTTCGAATGAGGGAGGTAAGGTTGAAACCATCGAATTTCGACACTAAACCTAAGATGAATCGATCCACTTTTATTCCATCCATAACCAGCCTTAGTACCTTAATCGTTGTCTTTAGTTATGAGTAAATCTAACCACTGGTTTGGTCAGGGCTAGGCCAAGCAACCCGGACCTTGAAGCAGCCTATGGTAAGGGTCGAGCCGAGCTAGCTCATCTTAGCCTTAAGCCATCCACATTTTTCTAAAAAAGAAAAAAAGTTGTTTAGCGGCTCGGGCTGGAATCACTACAACAAATTGTCACTTGCGCCACGAATTATGCCACGAGAATTTATAATTCGTGGCTAAAATCTGCTTAGCCACGGGAAAAAAATTTTCATTATTTTGGAAAAAATTTTATGCCACGGGATGACTTTTACCGTGGCAAAAAGTCACTTGCGCCACGAAATAGGCTACACCCGTGGCAAATAATCATTTTCGCCACGAACTATGTCACACCCGTGACGAAATTTTAATTAGCCACGAATTGTTCCGTGGCAAAAAAAATTTTAGCCACGAACTAACAAACTCCCGTGGCGAGTATCTTTTCCAACTTAAATTAAGATATTTTCATGTTAAGGCAAACCTAAAATCTAAAAGAAATTTATTCAAATATAAATATTATGAAAATGCATTTAAATATAAAATTTTGCAAACACTTTGATTAATTTAATTAATATTATTTTATTATTTTATTTACTTTAATAAGATTTTAAAATTTTATAAACTTATATGCAAGCAAAGAAAAGTTTATCGTCTAAATTTTTTTTCTTTTAGAAATCACAATTACGTTTTGCAGGTTTTTTAAAACATTTCAAATTTAAGAAATTTATTTTAATATATAATTCTGTTTATTAGAGCCGTGAGTTTCTTTTAATTTTTTAATTAAAACATTATAATCTTGAATAACAATCTTAAATGATCGTATCACATTTAAAGACATAGCATATAAAATTAAATAAAAAAGTTTTTTTATCATCTATCTTTGATAAATCTAAAATTAACATATTGTCCAATTGGTTCATTCAAAATTTGATTTACAACTTTATTTGTAAGATATTAATAAAAAAAATTGAATTTGATCTAAAATTTATATTGATGAGAAAAAAGTTTGGGAAATTTTTTTTTAGGAGTGAAAAAAAAAACAACAATTAGATTACAAAATTGATTAAATAAAATAAGTGCAAAGAGAAATAAAAGAGAAAAATGATCTTCCACAAATAAATTAAGAAAAAAACATATCGGAAAAATTATCAATATAAAAAATTCAAGGTTAATGATAAACAGTAATAATATAAGGACCCTTTTTCATAATCAGTACCAACATAATCAATAATATGTAATCACTACCAAAATATTAACTTTTGTCTACGATCAGTACTAAGTCGCCTGAAAATCTAATCTCAACCTACTTGAAAAAGTCCAAAAAGTCATCATTCAAGTACAAATCTCCACTTGCCCACTTTCGAAATCCCTCTCTTAGATGAAAACACCTTTAAAATAGGAAAAAAAAATTGGAGTAAGAAGGCGACTTGGTACCTATCATAGAAAAAAAGTTAATATTTTGGTAGTGATTACTAATTTTTGATTATGTTGCTATTGATTATGAAAAAGATGACTAAAGTTGGTAGTTTTATCAATTTACCCAAAATTCAATATGGAGAAATTTTTTTCTTTGAAAATGAGTACATCACAGGGAAAATATAGAAATTATAATAATTTAAAATCATATGTGCAAATAATGTGAAAATTTTGTGATAAAAACGATAAATCATCACAAATAGAAATCAGTTTAAGAAAATAAGAGATTCTGTTGTATGATACTCCCTCCATACCAGACAAATGGTAATGTGGTAAAAATGGGGTTTTTAAGAAAAGAATGTAAAAGCAGGGGTAAAGAGGGAAAAAAATAGGTGAGGTATGTAATTGTGGGTTTAATTGTGGGTTGATAGGTGGGGTATGTAATGGCATTTTGTGTAAATATAAAAAAGGTATAAGGATAACTTGGTAATGTTGTGGGCCAAATACGGAATGTTACCATTGGTGTGGTACGGCCGTATTACGTAAGTGTTACCATTGGTCTGGTATGGAGGGAGTAGTATTTTTCGTGTTTTTTGAGTAAAAAGTGACCAATTTGGGGGGGGGGGGGGGGGAGACCTTAAGTTATAAAAAGTGGTCATTATTTTACCAAAAAATGCTTAATTTTTCATATCATAGGTACGGCGGTCATACAATAGGATTTGCGTAAAAAAATATACGAAAAAAATGAGTATAAGAGAAATGAAAATAAGAATGTCGATAAACTAAAGAAATAAAAAAATGTTAGGAAAACACGATTAAATTTACTTTTTAGAGAAAATGGTTTTGCTAACTTGGGCAAAAAAATGACGTCAAAATCATTAGTCGAGAGGGTAACATCGAAAATTTGATTGTTTTAGCCAAAATAATGTTTTTCCCGCAAAAATTCGTAAATCATGTAACATTTTTGTAATTAAATAGTATTAAAGGTAAATTTTGAAAGAAAAAAAAACTTAAAAGGATTCAAAATACTAATTATATCAACAAAGTTAACTTTCAGTTTCGGTAGCACATCAAAAGAACTCTATAGTTAAACGTGCTCAAGTGAGAGTAGTGTTGGGATGGGTGACCTCCTGGGAAGCCTCTTTGATGCGCGCGAATGTGTAACACCCCCATACTCCAAGTGCCTTACCAGGACCACTTAAGGCATGGAAGTACTACCACCTCGGTTCCCCGAGGCAATGATAATCATAAGACAATAAAGAAACGTACTTTAAAAGTAAATATAGTTTAAGTGATTACATGATCAAAACCAAAACTGCTAAACTGAAATACAACATTCTCAGACGGTCTATTGCTAAAACTATCAAAGCTATGAAACATCGTCGACACGGCGGAAGACTTCTAAGCGCCACGTGATGACTCATCTGCTATCCCATACGCATCATATCATACCGCTCAATAATCGCTCACCACCCCCGAATGGATCACCACGGTTTTTAAAACATTTAAACGGGTCGGTACAAATCACACAATTTATATAAACCAACAACACAAGAAACAAGCAGCTCACACGGTCACACACACAATCACGACCACTCCAATCAATCTCCGTCACCGATCATCCTGGACCAGCCCGCCGATGGGGGACGCGGCCGTTCCCACCTAAGCCCGCTCATCATACTGAGCGATAACCCTGTCCCATTAATGTGCACATCCCCTTCCGTGGCGGGTTCCACGAAGGGCGAAACTAGGGCGTGAAGCCACTCCCGCAAGTGACTCCACTCAGCCGAGAACGCATCTCGAGAACCAGAGACAAACAATCAGCAATCACAATACAACATCAACAACCGTCTGAATCAATCAACAATATACAATCACAAATCGAATCAATCAACAATCACTAACTACAAAGACAATCACCACACATTATGTAATTAATCGAGTAGGAAACCCTACCGGAAAGCAACACAAACATCGACGATCTAGCAAGTTTGTCTCAAAACCTTTCCTCTACGAACCCTTCTCCTATACACATAATCATACAATTATCACCTAATCAACATAACCCTCCCAAAACCCCCAAATCTACCCAATTAGGGTTTTAAACAAACTCAAAGAAACAGTATAAAATTGGTATGTAGATCTTACCCTTGACGCAAGGAACACTATGATGCAAAGAACAAGATGATCCGACACTCCTAGCCTTGGGGATTTGCCAACAACGCGACGAGAGAGAACTACGTAACTCCTTTTTCTTTTGAAGGGTTTAGAAAGGTTAAAAGTGATTAAATAAACTGACGAAAACCTTTTATATCAAACTCGCGTTATTAGCAAAACCCGTCAAAACATTCCCCGTAAACCGGCTACTCGATCGAGTAGCTAAGGTACTCGATCGAGTACCCCCTTTACTCGATCAGTATCTACGTTACTCGATCGAGTACCCAACAGTCGAAACTATTTTAAACGCAACACACCCTTACTCGACAGAGTAAGGCCTACTCGATAGAGTACCTAGAGACTCATAAAACCGTAGTATTACAGTCTTCCCTCCTTAAAAAGAACTTCGTCCCCGAAGTTCAACCCATACATAAAAACAACCATACTAACTCGACCAAGACACAACAACATAACTAAGAACTCAAGAACTCGACCAAACATAAAACATGAACTCTTAACACCCACTCCACCAACTATGTTTACTTCCTTAACATGACTCATATATCGTATCCACCACATATATATCTCTCACAACACCAACTCCATACATAACCAACTACCATCCTCTAACGCTGCTAGCTCCATAATATCATCCACTATCAAATCAAAAATCAAGACACTCATAGTCATCAAACGGAATGTTACATTCTACCACCCTTAAAAGGAACTTCGTCCTCGAAGTTTACTAACACTCATAAACATCATCATCCAATTGTCAACACTGGTGAAATATTCTCACACTCATAAACATCGAACTACTACAAGCACGGTCATGACCTTTAACAAAATTAACCACAACACGAATCAACCTTTTATTCGACATCAAGACTCAAACTTCCAAATATATTACCATATGCACACCCATCAAAATCTCTTTTATCGCATCCTACTCCTTTTAAGATAAATGTTACGTCCTCGTAACTCGCTAATACTAAATCCCAGATATATCTTTTCATTATCCTCATCACCACCGCATGTCAAAGATAACCACCTATAATCTAAACACTCGCCATGCACATATCCAAGGCTCTCTTACTCAAACAACTCTCATACTTCCCTTCACTCGTCACACCACCTAACCTATACCACAAAATCCTTAGCTTAACCCAAAACTTCACTTGTTCCCTATTACCGCAACATGACACACCTCTCTATATAAACTATATAAAACTCTTATCGCCAAAAGCATAACTCACGATCCACACTTGTTACGTACACTCACACTAGATCCTCAAGTTCCTTTCTTTCATTACCGCAAGACTCATACATAACTTAACACGACACTAATTACTCAACACCCTACACTCCTTTGTCTCAACAAAGGATTATGAACCACTGCATATATCGGATCTTGACTATGACTACGATGCCTCAACTTAAAACAAGATCAAAATTATTGTATCAACTTCTCACAATGTGTCCCATCAACAGAATGTCACTATACCATGACAACAACGAAAACATGTACAACTCTCTTTCATATCATACTCTACCCTTATTCTCAAACTTAACCTGGTAAAGAAAACATCAATAAACAAAACAACTGTCTATCCGTACAAACTGAAACTCACAGGAGGCAACAGCAAACAAACCAACAATCTATGTATGACTGGTATGTACTTTTGAAAACTCGTATCATAATCATCCCGCCTACTCCACTACAACCGGTGACGGCATCGCAACACCGCCACCGATGCGACCACACGCATGGTGCGAAAATACCCGTATCACAACACTATGTACCGTGCCCGGATCACCACCCGAGGCACAACAACCACATCGATAGACATCACAACTGCATACAACTCCCATAAACACTGACTCAGAATAGCTTCTCACACAAGAAAAACTTACTCAAATGCACTTTACTAAATCATAACACAACATATTTTATGAATTAAACAGATAATAACCTCGTGAATATCATCCCCTTACCATATCACAGATTGACATGTAACATGAATACATACAAGTATAACCAGTCATGCCAGATCACTCAAATTATTACCTTTTTGAATATCATTCAATTAGATTAACGTACCCAACATGCATTACAGAACATTCAAATAACAACTTTATGATAATCACACCATACCACGTCTTGTGAGGTCAAAACCTCACACAAACATATATATAACACAGACCCGTAATCACATCCCACCAGTCAATCCTGATCACGTAAGTTACCACCAGATAAAAGTTACCTCTCACCCGAGCTTAATTCGTATGCCCCTCATAACACATTCTCTCATTCGCATAACCATCACCTCATGCCAAATATAACCATACCATTAATACTCAACTACTAACAACCGCCTCATATAACCACATCTTATACTCTCTCACAACCATACATATCAATCTGGTCTCTACAAAATCAACCTCTTTAGGATTGCTACCTTTCTAATATACCATCACCCTTAACCACTAGTCACAAATCATAACACTACCACTGTCTGGACATCAAACCTCTTACACCCATCTCTAAACATCACGATTTATTTCCTATCTTTGGTTAACATCCCAAACAACGAACATCAAATCCATCAACAAAATTACCTCAACATTCTTTCCAATACTATCCTTAATTGTATCATCATCTAACTCTCCACCAAAAATCTCGTATCGTGCAAATACTCCACCATCTTCATACTCCCTTAATTCCTCTAAACTCATGATTAATCATGTTGTCCCGACATCGTATAACCATTAACTTACTTACTCTTGAAAGATATCATACATCTCGACGATTCCTTACTTTTATGTCACATAACTCGGTCAACATTTTTCTCAACTTACTTTTATCCTTCTTTTCTCTTTATACTCAACAATACCATTTAATAGTTCAACTCCTTATTACTTCTACCTAACTCTTTAGTGCTCCAATTTCCTTCTCATCGCTCTAAAACCCAAATCCCATTATTTATATCGATATCACCTCGCTCTTTCTTACCATGGATCTTCTCTTGCTATGCTATCACTCACACTTGCCACTAATCTATCCATAAAATCAATGTTCACTGTTCAAACAATTGCATCTCCTTTGTACCTCTCTAGCAATCAGAATTCCTTTTGTACCGTTAATTGCCCAAGGAAATCACACAGTAGTTTCATCTCTTAATAAACCAAATCTCCCAAACTCACTCACTGTCTACAAATCCACCTCGCGACATGTCTCCACAAAGTTCACTATATACTACTCTTCTCAACCCCTTTAAAACGAACTTTCACTGTGTATATTCTTAACCCACACGACTCCTAACCATCCCCCTCCATGATTCTTTACACATCTCAAGCTGCCGCCATTTGCGTCCCTCATTTCAATCTTTTCATTCTCACGTTCCATAAACTCACGTCATCCCTTGCCCACATTCAATTACTTTTGCATCACTCAACATACAAACATATCGCTCATCTCATCTCACAAAACATGCTCTATGTCTCAATAAACCATACCAATTTGTCTTTTTTTTTTTTCCACTATCTATCACAACACATATAACTCATGTCCTCCCACCGAACTCCTACTCACCACAGGTGCCACTCACTTCACCATAAGATTGGATAACTTACGTATCAAGACCAACATACATGTAAAACAATGCATAAAGAAGTAAAATAACATCTTTGAATTAAACATAATATGCAACGAATTCAAAAGATAAGCATATGACCCAAAAAAAGGGTCACTAGATCGAGTACAGGCCACTCGATCGAGTAAGTGACTTACTCGATCGAGTAGGTGAAGATCAGAAGCACGTAAACAAATTACCAGGGCCACTCGATCGAGTAACTGACGTACTCGATCGAGTCCCCCCCTACTCGATCGAGTACCAAGGCTACTCGATCGAGTACCTACGCATTTCTCAGCACTGTCCAATTTTCGTAAAACAGTCATAACTCACTCGTTTCTTGGTCGTTTTGGGCGTGTGACCTATCGTTAGAATCGTAAAAGGACAAGCTATCACCTCCAATTGGAATCACATCAAAATCATTTATGCATCTCAAGTTATAACAGTTTAAAGACAACCTCTTTATAAACGAAAAACACAACTATTGATTTTTACTTCCCAAACGACTTAAACAACAACAAGGTAGACAAATAGACTCAGTACTCATAAAACCAGTATTGCTAATCTCATGTTACCATCTTCAAAAATCAAGCAACAACATCCATCATGCACATATATTATTTAACTCATTAGTCATGTACTAACCGCATACTTTAAATTTTATAACTTTTCGTAACACAACATTCTCATACATTACAAATCCTATTTCCATGTTACTAATACAACAACATTACAAATACACTTCGTCACCTAAACATATTCATAATCACAAAATTCATATTCTCATGCAATTGCTACTCCATCTTTTCCAACCAATTCATCCATTTCCAACACATTACTCATCATTCTCATACACTTTTCTAACAATTCCAACCAACATTGTAAACCAACTATCATGCAACATGCTTTCAATCAACAACATACGAAATCACATTATCACCATCTTTTCTACACATTCCCCATTCTCCACATACATACATCCACTGATTCATGCCACACATCACCATATAGGTACACAATTCACAGGATAAACACATAGCGATCCCGACTCATATCCCATGGTGACCGGTTCAAAATTGTAGGGCGAGTTCGCGACTTTAGGACGTCTCCCAAGTCTTTGCATTAGCTCCTACAACCTTTACCCCGGGTTCATTTTAATTGACTCCCTATATTCATTGGGTTCATTGGTTACAGGTTTCAGGATCGTCGCTCTGATACCATTTTGTAACACCCCCATACTCCAAGTGCCTTACCAGGACCACTTAAGGCATGGAAGTACTACCATCTCGGTTCCCCGAGGCAATGATAATCATAAGACAATAAAGAAACGTACTTTAAAAGTAAATATAGTTTAAGTGATTACATGATCAAAACCAAAACTGCTAAACTGAAATACAACATTCTCAGACGGTCTACTGCTAAAACTATCAAAGCTATGAAACATCGTCTGACACAGCGGAAGACTTCTAACTGCCACGTGATGACTCATCCCTGCTATCCCATACGCATCATATCATACCTGCTCAATAATCGCTCAAAGACCCCGAATGGATCACCACAGTTTTTAAAACATTTAAACGGGGTCAGTACAAATCACACAATTTATATAAACCAACAACACAGTAAACAAGCAGCTCACACGGTCACACACACAATCACAGCCACTCCAATCAATCTCCCACCGATCGTCCCTTTGGACCGACCCGCCGATGGGGGACCGCAGCCGTTCCCACCTAAGCCCCGCTCATCATACCGAGCGATAACCCTGTCCCATTAATGTGCACATCCCCTTCCGTGGCGGGTTCCACGAAGGGCGAAACTAGGGCGTGAAGCCACTCCCGCAAGTGACTCCACTCAGCCGAGAACGCATCTCGAGAACCAGAGACAAACAATCAGCAATCACAATACAACATCAACAACCATCTGAATCAATCAACAATATACAATCACAACCGTCTGAATCAATCAACAATCACTAACTACAGCACAATCACCACACATTATGTAATTAATACTGAGTAGGGAAACCCTACCGGAAAGCAACACAAACATCGACGATCTAGCAAATTGTCTCAAAACCTTTCCTCTACGAACCCTTCTCCTATACACATAATCATACAATTATCACCTAATCAACATAACCCTCCCAAAACCCCCAAATCTACCCAATTAGGGTTTTAAACAAACTCAAAGAAACAGTATAAAATTGGTATGTAGATCTTACCCTTGACGCAAGGAACACTATGATGCAAAGAACAAGATGATCCGACACTCCTAGCCTTGGGGATTTGCCAACAACGCGACGAGAGAGAACTACGTAACTCCTTTTTCTTTTGAAGGGTTTAGAAAGGTTAAAAGTGATTAAATAAACTGACGGAAACCTTTTATATCAAACTCGCGTTATTAGCAAAACCCGTCAAAACATTCCCCGTAAACCGGCTACTCGATCGAGTAGCTAAGGTACTCGATCGAGTGCCCCCTTACTCGATCGAGTATCTACGTTACTCGATCGAGTACCCAACAGGTCAGAAACTATTTTAAAACGCAACACACCCTTACTCGACAGAGTAAGGCCTACTCGATAGAGTACCTAGAGACTCATAAAACCGTAGTATTACAGAATGCATCACCGGTGAAACCAAAGAACGTTCAAATGAATCGAGTTAATTAGCGAAACCAGTACCGAAATTGTCATGATTCCATATATGATAAATTATCGACCGTGAAAAAAAAAATTATTTAACATTTTATTTATTTAATTTTCATATATATTTTTTGCCATGGGAATTATTTTTTGGTCACAGGAGTTATTAGCCACGAGAGAATCCGTGGCCAAAAATTTAATAATAGCCACGTTCTTGTTTTTCCCGTGGCTATCTCTTTGCCACGGCCACTTGCGTCACGGAAGGTATTCCAGTGGCCAAATGATTTAGCCATGGAAATTTAACACTTGCGCCACGAATTTAGTCGTGGCCCAAGTGCTCATTTGTAGTAGTGAATGTGGGACTAAAGCCCGACTTAATTCGGAGTGGGTTGGGCCATTTACTGGCAATCTAGACGAGCCTTGGAAATGAAGAACCATGGGTAGGGTTGGGCCGCTCCGTTAGGTGGCCCAGTCTAGTTAGTTATAGTTTACTACTCTTAATATTTTGTTTTTTTAAGGGTGTGTTTGGATTGAGAGATTTGGAGGTAAAAAAAAAGGGACGGTGATAAGAAAATAACCAGGTGTCATAATAACTAGAATTAACTACCAAATTAACAAATTATAACCTTAACTAGACTATACTACTTATAACAAAGACAATAGTAAAGTGGAAGTAAGGGTCGAACCCAAGATAAGGAAGTTAAGTTAAAGACTCGATTTCTAAACTAAATGTCACTACTAATTAAGACGCTAAAACCAACAAAGGATTAACAAGATAGCTTAATCACAAACTATGACTATGAACAATGGAAAACAAGGATGAACATATAAAGGAGATTGTCATGTGATGGAAAGAAAGGAAACAACTAAAGTTTAAAGCTTTACTATAGAAGACAATTCACCAAACACTTATTATGCAAGATTTGACAATATTTAAAGAAAGACTTGATGTAATTCAACCTTGTACCAAAACTTAACTAGTAATCCCCTCTTCCCCTTTCCTTTCTAAAAATATAACATAATAACTCACAAGATGATGACTAAATGCAGGAAACTATGTAAGAATCCCTTCTAGAAATAAAATATGCATAAGACCTACCCATACGAAACAATCTAGAGTAATAAGAACAAATCCAAGTGAACAATTGATAGAATATGTTCCTAATTAGATGAAACCATCATAACAAGAACATACAAGCATAACTTGTAATACTCGCCCCGTTAGGGACCCGTTGACCGTTGTTGACTGACCTTAGACACATGTCTAGACCTCTGGAAACCTTATTAGTTCGATCTTACTTTATGATAACTTTTGGTATTAGGAAGCTCGATCTAGCATAGGCTACTCGATCGAGTAGTCTAGTAACTAGATCGAGTAGAGGCCACTCGATCGAGTAAGTCCTATGCTCGATCGAGTAAGTCGAGTTCAGCGGTAAAATATAAATCGTGAAGTCGTGAACCAAAAGTTTTCATTTCATTTCTTCCTAAACCTAATCGTCGACACCTTTCTCTCCTTCACCAACCTTTATCTTTGGACCACTTTTATGATTGGAGGCACCATAGGATGGGAGGCACGAGTCGGGTAGCGGTCTTGTCGCCGGAACGCCGAGCATAAGTAAGTCATCATCATCATCGTCTTCCTTAGTTTTGGTTGTGGTTGTGTTTTTTAGTAATAGGGTTTGCCATACTGTTTGTAATATATGGTAATGGTGGTTGCTTGTCGTCATATGGTTGTATGCGGTGTTGCTGTCGATTATTAAAGGTAGGTTTTCCTACTCAGTACTGTTGATTGTTGGTATGTTGGTTGTGTTGTTAGTTGGTATTGGTTTTGTTTACATTGGTATTGTGGTTGATTGTTGTTGATTATCTATGGTTCGCGAGGTGCGTCCTCGGCTGAGTGGAGTCATCTCGGGAATGGCTCCACGCCCTTGATTCGCCCCTTGTGGTTCCCGCCACAAGGGAGATGTGCACATTAATGGACATGGGTTCACTATGCCATATTGGACCATCAATAAGGAGCGTATCATAACGGTTTAATGCATTTAATAACGATACTTAGATTACCGTTTTCAAAATATTGGCGGAAACCTAGACCGCGCTAATAAGAATAACGGTTTCCGTCGAAAACCGTTCTTATTATAATGTGACAACGGTTGTTTAACAAAACGTTATCAAAAACGTTTAACGGTTTCCATAAACTCGTTATATAATCACCCGTATCAACAGTTGTTAGACAACCATTACCAGTTTAAGAAAACGGCATTTCGAAAACCGTCACTAAATTAACACTAGAAACGGTTTGTGGTACCCGTTGTTATGTTATAGCTACGGGTTTCTTGTAACCGTTATCATTTTCTATTATGATATAACGGTTCCTCTGTACCCGTTGTCATTTATCATTTACGGGTGAAAAATAACCGTTATATACTTTTTTCAATGTTTAATATTCAACCGATGCATGTATGATAAATAATGAACCGTTGCATGCATTATTTTGTTTGACCATTATTACTATCCGTCCATTATTATATCCACACATGCATACATATTTTCCTATAAATATCACTTATAATGTGATCAATTAACCATATTCACCAATTCAAAGTTCAATTAATCATAGCCTATAATTTAATTAAAAATATTACACTTCGATCACCATGTCGTCGTCTTCTACACCCGCTGAATCACAATCAAATACGCGTTATGTCTATCCTATTACGTGTATTATACACAACCTTCCAATCAAATATGATGACAATGGTAAGGCTTTTTCGAGAAATTTTACTTGGATGAGAGATATTCTTCGTCAAGGTGGTTATACGAACGTTAAAAAGGTCCACCCAGCTTAGACTAAAGTTCATGGTTTTCTTGGTTACGCAATGATCGAGTTTGAAGGTTTTGGGAAGAAGCTAGAATCTTTTCGTCGAGCGAGAAAACTCCAGGCAAGATACGAGGATTATGATGCTGGGAAGAAAAATTATTAGACGGATGATGTGTTACAAGCGCAATATTTATGGATTGCAACCGATTGTGACATTAATCGATTAAGAACATATCGGCACTATATTGACACTGTGCCTCGTTCATGGGAGGCAGAACAAGTGCCTCTTAATAATCCACATATTGAATTCCCAATATTTATCAATCGCAGGGGAATTACAAGATGATTATGTTAATTAATTATTATTATTATTCTAATTAATGGTTTTAAAACCGCGCGTCTTTTAGTTTCTTGTTATGTATGTGTTTTTCTTGAATAATATATGCGTGGTAGTGTATTTTATTTTCTAATTATTTATTGCAAGTTACGTAAGTTTAAAATATTTGTTAATAAGTCAACTTTTACATTAAATTAATTACCAACGGTTTTGAAAAAAGTTATAAATGTGACTATAAATGTTAAAGCATCCTTTACTAACATTCATTAATCAAATCACAATATTTCATCCCCGTTACACAAATTTGAAACAACATGGCAATGAACCCTAATTTTATCAACAACGAAGAATGGCTTACACAAACGATTGAAGATGATGGGAAGGTTTCGCTAGGGCTTCCGCCGATCAACACCCATTAATCAAAGCATCCCTTGAACATCAACGGAATTATTGGATTAAGAGGCGTGAAGCAGTCCGACTTGTCAACCAAGCCTCTTCATCATCATCATCATCATCATCATCATTATCATCATCATCATCATCATCATCTTCATACCCTCGTCGGCCTGTTACTCGTAACTTGGCTGCAGCCAGAGATATGTTGAGTTGTACTCTTCCAACCTTATCTCCACATGCAAGTCGTGTCCTTGCATATATTCAATATGTTATTGCAAAATATGAAGCCAATGACCCGAAAGTTAGCGGTATACCAGAGTGGCGTGATTGGTGGCAGGTTGAGAAGCGCTTTTTACGCTTAACCGGGGTTGTTCCGGCTTATTATACATGTTTTGATTTCTGATAAATGCTGTAATGTATTTGGTTTAAAATTAAATGAAATGATCATTTTGAAAGTGTTGAGTTATGCTTGTTTGATTTGCTTTCATTTTTTGAACTCCATAGATCAGTCAGTAATCAAGATCCAGATTGCTGCTACGTAATACTCATCAACAACGGTTCACCTGCAACCGTTGTCAATTGGTTCATCAACAACGGTTCACCTGCAACCGTTGTCAATGGGTTCATTAACAACGGTTAACATACAACTACAACTGTTGTAAATTTGTTCATTAACAATGGGTCACCTACAACCGTTGTCAATCGTGACGTTCTAACTTCAACGTTCACCGTTTATTAATTGTTTGACCATATGACTCAATATATTAAAAAAATAAATAAATGTAAGATATGACCATACGACTCAATATATTAAAAAATAATTAATTGTTTGACCATACGGTATTTTTTAGGCCGTGGCTAATATTTCTCATTATTCTTGATTTGACTAATGCACAGACGGTTCAGTTATTTTTTATTGAATCAACGTTGCATTATTGGTGGGTTTGAATCAACATAGCATTATTGGTGGGTGATTCTATAATTTTAATTTTGTTCCTAAATTATGGTCGTTAACCAAAGTACAAATATTGTGTGTTCATGGGCGCAGAGGGATCATAAGTTGTCAGAAGAAGCAGAAAATAAAAGATTAAGAGAATTGCGGCGTCAACCGAGCTATATTGAAAGCGAGAAGAAAATGGATGCGTTATGAGAAAGGTTAAAGGAACAATGTCCTTTCTATTTCATTAAGTTCTCCCCTAAACATATAATTCTTGAAGGCACAGATGAGAATTCATCGACTTTCGAAGTTGGTTCTTCCGAGGATTCGATGGTGGGGTATATATTACCCAGATGCGATTGGTATGCATCTACCATGAGTGAAGCAACAAAAGCTTGGCATCAATGGTGGTTTAGGTCATCGAAAGTGATGTCGGATTTGAAGAAAAAGACCAGAGTTGAAATAGACTCCTAAACCATCATCAATGGGAAGAGATATTGTCCATGACGTAGTGTATTTTGGGTCATTTGATTAATATATGTTTATTAATTGCTCACTGGGTTGTATTTAGGAAACTACTTGAGGAAAGAAGTTACATTGGGTTGCGTATAATTTAGTTTTGAATTTCCATTTTCCCCCACTTGCTATCCCAGTTGCCTAATTGAGGAAAGAAGTTTGTACTAACTTAATACGGATTACCAAATTTGGAAGATGCTTTTTTTTTAGCGGGAAAAACTTGAGACAATGAAAGATAAATGACAACGGTTAGGCACCAACCGATGTAATATAATGAAAACAATTACGGGTTTATAGTCAGCCGTGGTCATATTGCAAAATACAGAATACGGTTTCGCTTAACCCGTATTTATTAGTTTCAATCAAATATTCAAACAACACACATGCAAACCTTCTCCTCGCTCACTTAAAAACCTCGAACACTGAGTTTCCTTAGAACCACTACTATTCTCCGTCGTCGTCGTCTTTGCAGTCGTCGTCGCCGTCACCGTCGTCATCGCCTCTGCCATCGCCATCCTCATTACCTCTAACGTCCTCTCCGTCATCGCCATATCGGGGCCGACTTCTCCTCTTTGAAGAAGTAATAATAAATCCTACTCCTTCGTCTCATTAACTTAATGTATTTATTTTCTTAGTTGTGATATTATCCCCTAATTATCTTAGGTTTATTGTGTGTTAAACAACACCTATTATTTTAAGTATATTGTGTGTTAAACAAATCTATATTTTTAGGTATACTGTGTGATCATTTATTTGAGACGGTGCTCCTGTTATGTCGACTTAATGCTTAAAATTAGTAGTTTGTTAATTTCTGGTTTAGATATGGGTGGAAAGCGTAAAAGAAATGATGGGAAAAGGTCAAACGAAGAAGATTCAGGTGATGAGAATAATTTGGAATCGGATACTGGACGAAGGACCCATAGGGTTTCCCTAGAAGCAATAGATAGAGGGATACCTAATGAACTTCAATGGGATAAATCACGGGGTTACCAGATGATATCTTTGCTTCAAAATTCGCGACTTGGATTGGTTGTTGTGTAAAAGAGTATGTGCCTCTCGGTTTACCGCGTATCGATCAGTTGAGTAAAGACCAGGAGGAAAAGCTATGGGGGAGAATAAAGGTATGTATATGTTTTGGTAAAAAACTATCAAAACATGATATTCTATCTCGTTAGGGGTTAAAGTGACCTACTCTTTTTAGCCTCGTATCGAGGAGTTAAATTATATGTGACTTGTAACGGAATAATGATGTAAATAACGTAAAGGGCAAAATAAAGGTATAATGACACAAGAGATTTTGGTGACGCGGAAAACCTGATGTGGGAAACAACCGCGGGGGGAGTCGGTATCCCGCCAATAATCCACTATATGATAATTATGGTACAATATACAACGATCCCAGTGGAATATGTGTCCTCCGACAATAATGCGATCACAACTGTTGATCATGATGATCACATGTTTAAGTCTCATTTTAAAGAATACAATTGGGAAGTAATTTTTACTGTCAACTGGTCCACACATATCGGTAATGATTGGCTGACTAGAGTTTGATATTACTGTCGTGAGATGGTGGTGATCAGTTGATCCCCTTAGGTCATACCTAAAGGGTAACACTCTTAATTGATCGTATGACGATACGGGTTAATTAAATTACTTAAAATTGACGGACGATTTTCGAAGTAATATTTACATGTCTCATTGTAATTTGATTAAATAAGATACGGTCTAAGTAATCGAATTGTTTTATTACTTAGATGAAATTATTGTTTAAGGAAACAATTGCATTTGAATGAATAAATTTATTATAAACACAAGATGTTGTGATTTATATTTGGTAAAATATTTTGGTACAAGTAATTATGAATTACTAAGTCAATTTTGTATATGACGTATTTTTATTAATGCGTTGATTTTTAATATGTTAAAAATACATAATAAGTTTACATGACATGTGACATGTGACAAATTGACAAAGATAAAATGGAACCCATTTTATCTCTAAATGACCGAAATTAAGGGTGATATTAGGAATATATTATGTTGATTATGTTAGTGGTAAACATAATCATTTCTTCCTAAACCTAGCCATGCAACCCTACTTGCTCTTGTGAAGACAACCTTGTGCATGCATTGGCCATTACCCTCCCCATTCCACCCGGTTTTAAGAGGAGAAAACCATGGGTTTTTCTCCTTAATTTTTACCATATACACTACCAAAAAATATTAGTGCATTATTCATTCAACATACATCTAAAATAAGAGTTTTAGAGAGATAAATTCTTCCTCTTTTCTCCCTTTCTCTTAACCGAAATATTGAGAGAGCAAAGAAATATTTTGGTCAATTTTATACAAAATTAATATTGTTCTAGTAATAATAATATTAATTTTATTAAGTTGTTACTTTGGGTATAAATCCTTGGAAGGGATTCTCTACTTGAATCCTTGTTCATCCACTTAAGGAAGCTCAAGAACAAGTGAGTTGGAGAACTCACTTGTGCCCATAAAATCCAAAATCTTCAATGTAAGATGATGATTTCTTCTTTAATTTTATTATTGTTTGCATGCATAAGATCAACATTTAATTTTATGACTAAAATTAAATCAACACATATATGAATATGTCAAGTAATGAGATATAGATTTCTAAGAGATCCAGTATATTGCGGATCTGATTCCCTTTAACATCGGACCAGAACTAGGCGCATCAATGAACAACAGTGGTAATTTTTGTGGTTTTATACGTAGGTTTGCAGTAGGGAAATTAGTTAGCTTGTGGTGAAGCAATTAATGTTGCAATGATTGCATGATGATGGTGGAAGCCAATTGCACGTAATAATGGTGCCAAGATGCTCCTTCTTGCTTGCTTCTCTTTAGTGCACGGTATTTTCTAGGTAGGAGTTATGACGACGGTGTTTGTTGTGGTGTGAATGAATATGGATCCCTTCTCTTCCTTGCTTCCTTGTATTTATAGTGGATAAACCCTAGCCTTTGTCCTACTCCTTTTATGGCAAGTAATCGTGGTCCTACCATGCTTCTTTCCATAAACGATGTCTCACGTTCTATTCTCCCCGATCTCCCTGAAATCTCCCTGATGATCTTCAACACGCGGGCCTCCCTTGGCCGTTGGTCTCCTTGGCCTAATTCACCAAATCAGCTCTTATGGACCTAATCCTGTGTTGGCCCGATATGTAGAAATTGACCCAAACAGCTGTATTCGGTCTTCTATCCGTATTTCTCTTCCTTCGGTCCATGGGCCCGACCCCCCATGTATGACATGGGTCCATTTTCTCAATTAATTACCCACTCGTCTCGTGTCACGTAGCTTAGGCCTAATAGTGATTTTTGGCCCAAACAGTTTGCCCCCAATTTCGCTTCTCAGCTTCGTTGAGGAGGGAAATTGACTCTTCAAATTTTGCATGCTATTGCCATTCTGCTACTAGAACAAGCAGTTGCCACGCTTCTGGATTCAGCCGCTGAGACTTTCTAGAACAAGATGTTGTCATCCTGCTAGAAGATGACACTGGAACTCTGCCAGAGAAAGATGCTAGAACTATGCTAGGATATACCACAAACTTTTTGCAGTAGGAGATTGCTGAAACTGTACTGGAGCAAGCTGCTGCCAGCCTGCTAGGTGTGACTCCTTATGGATACACTTGAGATAACTCTACATCCCTGGTTCGTACCAATAATTCTGATGCCCCGATCTACTCGTTTCTACTGAATTATACTCTGTTGTTCTGGCAGACCGATTTCTATCACTTCTTAATTCTGCTAATCTGCAACCTAATGTTCTAAAGATGTCGACCTGTAGATTTTTGCTAGCATATTTTGCCAGTAAGCGGATTTCAGGCGGATTTCTACTGAAGGACGCTCTGCTCACTTTAACGGATGTTGGGATTGTGATGACTGACTCTGGGAACCAGGTGGCGGTCTCGGGAACCAGGCGGTGGTTGGAATCCTCTTGGAGGATGCCGGAGAGGCGATGCTCGACACTAAGGACCGGGTGGCGAGATCTTTGGGATCTTCTTTGGTAGATCTTTGGGAGCGGATGCACGACACAGAATCTTGCGGCGGTGCTCAGGAGGAATAGTTTCCACCTGCCCTTACCATCATGTTATCTGGTCACCAAGGGTTATTCTAGTAGTTGGCACGAGTTTATATTGTGCACTTGTTATGTAGGTGATTCCTGCAAAAAGTTAGTAATGCAATGCTTGTGCATGCGAGGATCCTCTAATATATGATAGGGGCTATAGTATGCTGTGAATGCAATGTCAATCATGCCTATATGTTTTGTCTTTGTATGCGGGGACAAAACATGTTTTGAAGGATGATAAATATACCTGCCCCTGGCCAGGGGGCAGGATTAAGTGTTAAGTCATTGTAAGACGTACCTCAGGTAAGTTTATCGTCGTTCTAGGACCGTTGAAATGTTCTGAGAAGTTGACTTTGCAAGGTGCAAGTCCTTGTTTATATTTATTGTTACCTCATCTGTCCACTGACTGAATTAGGGTGCGTACTGAGTAGCCGTGTCAGCTCTGGGAACTGATTTAGACTTTCAGGAGGTTTGTCATGTCTACCCAGGGGGCAGATTTAGACCTGTCGTGTCAACCCTGGGGGCTGATTTAGACTGAGCTAGCTGCCGTGTCAGTCTGCTGACTGATTTAGGCATGTGCCGCAATTTTGACTACTTAACCTTGTTCATGACGTAAGGTGTGTTCATCATATTTTAGAGCCAACAAGGGCGTATTTTAGGCAAGTTTATCGTCATTCTAGGACCGATGGGATGCTGCAGGATTCTGGTAGCGCATAGATCTCTACGTTCCATATATGTGTGCATGCATGTTGTGGCCCTGATTAATTGCGATTAGTGCGAGCTACGTCCAGGGGGTGGTATCAGGGATAGCTGGGTAAGCGTTTTAGCTGTCAACCAGGCTCCCTTTCGTATGTTCCACAGTCCGCCTGGTGAGGGTGCTCCTAGTGGAGAAAGTAGGTTAGGCATGTTGGAGTGCCATGTGCCTTGTCACTCCGCGTTGACAGTTGACAGTCCTGCTAGATACACTCTCAACGTACCATAGACATTAGGATTCAAAGTGATGCACATAGAGAAGCCTGAAAATAGAAAATTCTATCAGAGTTGTGTGAAGTACCTGATGCTATCTCATGGGGTACCAGAGCAATTGTGGTCCCAGGAAGCTCACAGACCACAGAACTTCAATAGTTTTTAAAGTTTGAAAGAAATAAAATAAAAATAAAAAGAAACTGACACGAAATTGGTAGTATGCCTACTACCGTTTTTTTTGGCTTTTCTTAGTACATTACTCTGCACACTAATTTCTACTTATTATTAAAAGTGATACCTCTTCAGGCGGAGTATGTTCCATGGCTCGTCTATTAATTAACCTTGCACGGTCATTAACTTATACACACCACGACCAAAAACGCCTCCAACCTGGTATGGAGATTCCCTTTTGGGGGATTCTATGCCTGTCTAGGTGGTTGTACACCTTCTAGGTGATTGTATGCCTGTATAGGTGGTTGTACACCTTCAAGGGGATCATATGCCTGTATAGGTGGTTGTAGTCCTTCAAGGGCTTGTATGCCTGTTTAGGTGGTTGTAGACCTTCAAGGGCTTGTACGCCTGTTTAGGTGGTTGTACACCTTCAAGGGAGTATACGCCTGTTTAGGTGGTTGTACACCTTCAAGGTAAATGTATTGTCCTTAGCTGATTTGTTTCGCCAGGTCATCTCCACCTCGTTCTATTTCTATTTCATACATTCATACCTGTGGGTGGGAACTAGAACCTCTGGTGGTATTACTGCCTCTCCTCCGAACACCAGGTTGAAGAGTGTTTGAACTGTTCTTTGAGTTTCTGCCCCCAGTTTATTTCAGCTCTAGTTTCAGGTTCTCAATAATGAGTCAGCTTGTCCATTGTCCATTGGACTGCTTGTTTCTGGCTGCCATGCGGAATATGTATTCTTTGCCCCCTGCATGGTTTTCACAGCTTGGGTGTGGAGGACATGCACTTCTGCTTGTCATTTATTATTTCATGTTCTGGTTCCCAGGGAACCTGGCTGGTGGCAGCATGTATTGCTGTGATTTTTTGCTTTGGGAATCTGACGTAAGAATGTGTTCTACAGCATTCTGGCTGCTACCTGTCTCCTGAATATTCAGGGAGCTAGGAACTTTTATGTACTGCCAGATGTCGGGCAAATGTTGGGGATCAGACGCCAAAAATTGGATCCTGTTGGCAGAGCGATTTGATACTCATTAGGAGGCGGAGTATCCTACAAGCAGGATGATCTGCAAGCTGCTGGCGGAGCGACCTGTCCTGCTGGCTGGGCGGCCTGATCTGCGCGCAGAAAAGCTGCTTCTGCAGGCACAAAGTTTGTTATAGGCAGCGTTCTGCGCTCTGTATTTTGTAGGAGGACGCTCCATTTGATCTGGGGGAAGGGTGGAAGGTTCTGGAGCCCGTGTGCCTGTTGGGAAATGTGTCCTCAACAATAGTGCGATCACATGATTTAAATATCATTATTAAATCTCATTTTAAGAATACATGTGGGATGTAATATTTTATAGTCAACTGGTCCACACATATCGGTAATGATTGGCTGACTAGAGTTTGACATTACTGTCGTGCGACGGTGGTGATCAGTTGATCCCCTTAGGTCATACCTAAAGGGTAACACTCTTAATTGATTATTTAATTGATCGTATGACGATACGGGTTAATTAAATTACTTAAAATTGACGGACGATTTTGGAAGTAAAATTTACGTATTTCATTATAGTATGATTAAATGAGATACGGTCTAAGTAATCGAATTGTTTCATTACTAGGTCGAATGAATAAATTACGTGTTTCATTATAGTATGATTAAATGAGTAAAATTTACGTATTTTGGAAGTAAAATTTACGTGTTTAAGGAAACAATTGCATTTGAATGAATAAATTATTATAAATACAAGATGTTGTGATTTATAAATTGGTAAAATTTTTGGTACAAATAATTATGAATTATTAGGTCGATTTTGTATATGACGTATTTTATTAATACGTTGATTTTTAATATGTTAAAAATACATAACAATTTTATGTGACATGTGACATGTGACATATGACAAATTGACAAATTGACAAATGTGACATGGAAATCCATTTTATCTCATTTGGACCGAAAATAAGGAGGGAGTATGGTGTTTAAATTATGTTGTATTTTTGAGTGGAAAACAATATAATTACACCTAGCCATAGCCATGCAAGCCTATGTTTTCTTGGATAGAAAAACTTCACCATGCATTGGCTCCCTCCCCCTCCTTTCCACCGGTTTTCCAAGAGCAAAAGAGAGAGTTTTTCTCTATCTTTTTCATTCATACTTTTGCACAATATTTTCTAGTGTGAGAAATAAAAATGCTCTCTACATCTTATGAAATTAGAGAGATAAAAACTCCAAAAATCCTTCCTCTATATACCGAAATTATAGAGTACAAAATAATTATTTTGGGTCAATTTTTAGTAAGATTATTATTATTCTAGATCTAATAATATTAATCTATTAAGGGGTTATCTTGGGTATATGCTTTTGGGAGAGGTTCTAATTTGAACCTTGTTCATCCAATATTTGGAAGCTCAAGAACAAGTGAGTAGGTGAACTCACTTGTGCCCATAAAACCGAAACATCCAATGTAAGATGATGATTTCTTCTCTATATTTTATATTGTTTGCATGCATAAGATCACTTGTTAATTTTATGACAAATTAAATTAAAGCATATATAAATATGTTGAGTATATAGATCTACTTTTCCTTCAATCGGTATCAAGAGCCAAGGTTGTTTGCATGCAAATCGGTTAAAAGTTTTTCCGAGTTATAAAGATTAACATATAAAACTTGTAAAATTTGTGTTATTATGAGATATCACGAAATTAATTTATGCATGTTAAATTTCTGGTCCTAAAATGTTTTAGGATATTTTGGTTAAATTTACGGATTTTTATTGTTCATATTATACAATAATGGCATTTAAATGTGATTTTATGAGTAAAAATGTCATTTTCGGTCTAAAATTAGCTATACTTCGAATTTTCCAGTGATTTTTGGATATGTTGTCACATATATTATTTTTAGATGATCTGGAAATTTTCATAATTTTATGAGTTCTTATGCTCGAAAAATGGATTTTTCATGATAAAAATCAGATTTAAGTGAAAAATAGGTTAATATGAGATAAATTTCGAATCTGGTCATAGAAATTTAGTATGTTGTCACATGCAATTTTACAAGATGTGTGTAAAATAATGGGCTATAGTGAAGTCTTTTTGCATGATTTATGGATTTTTGAAGAAAAATAGCATAAATAGTGACATTATTAGTGAAAAATTAATAAAACATAATCTATGACTAAGGAAAAACGTCCAATGTTGCATTTTATTGTCTTTTTCAGATATAAAATTGAAAAGTTGATGAATATAATTTTTCTCATGTTTTTATGATTATTTTGTTAAAAACCGATAAACCGCAACATTGTTAATCCGGAAAAATTTCGAAATTTTTTAACCTAAGGTTTTGAACATTATGAGTGTCATGGTATTTTTTCCAGAATGTTCATGAGTTTAAATTTCAAATTTTGAATTTATTTGAAATTTTGTGATTTATTTGAAGTTTATAGCTTATTTTTGTAATTTTTAGTCCATTAATGAACAATTTTATAAATATGAGTTAATTATGGTCAAATTATTAGTGAAGACTAAATTTTGAGTCCTAAGAGGTTAGGGTAATTAACTTATGCATAAATATGAATTTATGTAATTTTTTGTGATTATAAAATGTTGAAATGACACAAATCCGTAAAAACCGAGTAATATACGATATTGGCTAATTAAAGGCGATTTAGCATAAAATTGGGCATGTTCATACATATTATAATGCTGCATTTTCCTTATGATTGTCATAATTTTAATTTATGTAATTTTTGAATTATGTAATTTTACTTAGTATGGCCTTAGTTTTTAATTGGTATTTCCCGAAATGTATGGGAATATCGATTCGGTTGTAATTTTATTGTAATCTCGTATCACCGTTTTGTAATTTAATAGATTTATTTTATTTTAGTTACAAATGTATAATAGGAAATTATGTAATTTTCTATGTAATTTATTTATCTCGGAGTTTCCCAAAGACGGATTTCTTCAAGATGGCGATACATAAAGACGGTGTTACCTCGAGATGCGTGACACAACCGAAGTTCAAGGGACCAATGGTGTTGGTTTCCGAATATGTAATAGTTAAATAGTTTTTCTATTTTAGGAAAGGCCATACTAGAATTTATTTATTTTTATGCTTGCATTTTATTTTATGTCGCATGCATCGCTAAATCGCCATAACTAAAACATGCATCTTCTTTCATCGAGTTAATCGACCGTGTCAAATACAATTATCGTAGTTCACCGCTTTAGTTCACTTAAAACGTGATAGATAATAAATTGACATGACCTCTCGCTAAAATTAAACAATTGAGACATAGCCTTACCAAAAAGTAGAAACCATGAAAACCTATTTCATGAGGGAGTGCACTAGGCCATCCCGGGGTACAAACCTTGTTACGTAGGGGAAGTGGGTGATAAATGTCTATCCACCGAATTCGTGTTGATGAGGGTTTCATCGGCTATCCCGTGCCCAAGTTTATGTGGATTTGGATCATGGACACATTTATTCGAAATTTGGATTGAGCTCAACGGAAGTATTCGCGACCGTAGCCGCATGTGTTCCGGGCTATAGATAAATATTAGAGTAATTTTATCGACCGAGAGTTCTAAAAGTAGAATCGATTAAAGAGTTAGTCCACCGAGTTATATTGATAAGGGTTCCATCGGCTATCCAGGTGCCCAAGTTAATATGAATTTGGATCTCGGAATCATTTATCATAGTTGGGTAGAGGTCACTATGTAAATGCTTTACTTGTTATTTACAAGTATTAATAAAACGATAAATGTTAAGTTTTCCACTATTCCGTTTTTATATTGTTCTATTTCTTTACCACAATTCATATACGATATCATTTCGATTTTTGATACAAATCTCCATTAAAACATCGTAACTAAAGACAAAATTTGAATTTGCTTCTAAAACCTCAAACGAACCATTGCTAAGGATCTCTTGTAAAGAGTATAGATTAAGGTTATTCATTATCAAACAGGTTTTTGATTCTTGACTAACAAATCTACTTACAATGGATTGTTATTCATATACTTAATTGAATTAAGTACCTTGAAGCGATAAATTGTTTTGGTAATTAGTTTTGTCAGAATTCGTAATTGACCAAAATAACGCAACCACTTCAATGAAAGTTTTAAGACTAAAACGATTGAATTGAAGAGTAATCTTTATAAGATTCACCTTTGCTTCTCTAAGTAAAGACTCATTGAAATGAGTGGGAGCATTCTCTTAAACCGTTAAGATGAGGACGAGGTTAAAGAAGTAAAAATTATAATGGAATTGATACAAGGTAATGTTAAAAGTAAAGTTATTGAGAAATAACGATACTAAACCTATCAATCCCGACCGATAAAGTTTCCATTGTCTTAAATGTTGGACACAAGAAAGGAAACTACCCCAAATTATTGAAGAATCAACAAGTTAGTTGTGGGACATCTAATGGGACCTTCTTCTTTAAATGTTTATTTGATTAAACATAAATTTTGCTAGTACCAACATTCGTCAATATTAGAAACGAGTGGAGGTTTTCATCATTGTACTTGATACATAGGATGATTAGAATATGACGACTAGCAACAATAATGTCGAGAGATAGAGTAATTGTGTACTCAATCTAGTTTTTGGATTTAAAGTTGTACTTAATTGTGACTATTAAGTGCATAAACTCTAAATAAGAATATAAACTTGTTAAGATACAAAAGAGGTTTCACTTTTGTGACCCTATACACCACGATTTGATGTATGGCTAGCCCATTATCAAGGTGATTATATTCTAAACCAAACTAGAAAGATATATCATGTAGATGATGTAAGACTCAAATTGGTAACCCAAGATTAAACCTTAAATTTTGGAATGATGAACGCAAAGAGTTATCGAGTACTCTTGAAACCATTAGATTGTTAATGGTATATGCGTATCTTGTATTCAAAGCAAGATGTCTCGTGCCTTTTGGTTGAAAAGGAGATCGAGGTTGTAAATCATCGATCCAAAATAGGTTGATCATTATCTTTACCAACGAGTTAAGTTGACACTAATATGTTCACTTAATAAGGTAAATAGAGAAATCTTTGAAGAATTTCAAAGAGTTCAAGGAATTACGATTTAGTCGTGATGGGATTATCAAAGTGAAGACTTTGATATAAGCCAAATGAATTGTGATATAGTATCACAAATTAATCTCTCTTAGCACGCATTATGGAATAATGTGTGGTTGGATAAGAATTCAAACGCTATTCGATATGGTTTGGACTTCAATCAAGTTACTTTGAGTTACTTGATCCTTTTGGGGAATTTATCATTTTTGTCTAAATTATTTTTCCACTAAATCATATGAGATATGAAATGGTAATGTACCATGTTTGTAAGTTTTCACAAGAAACAAATGCTCATTTTTCCCTTTTCAATTATCACGAACACGACGGGTTTGCGGCTCATGAAGCTGTCTTTCTAAAATACAAGTTTATTTCTAGAAGACAGAGTGGGAGAAATTATTCAAGAGCCACAGAGAATGTTATGTCGCAAGAAACTGGTCTTTCTTGGCTACATGAGACGTTTTGTATAAGACATTGTTTTTTCAAAACCTAGGAGGTTAAATTCGTCACTTGTTAAAAATGATGAATTCATGCTACTTTTAAGAAAGTAAAGAGCTTATAACTTACAAAAGAAATTGTTTGATTCAAGTTGATTATTTCTAGAAAGTAATGAACATATGACCTACATAAGAGTGTTTAAGTCACAACTCAATACAAGGCTTAGAGCCATGAAAATCCGAAACAAAAGGGCTTGATTAGTGACAAAGGGTTTTGCACTAATAAAGAGAGATTTCAAAGCAAGATTGGTTGCAAATAGTTTTGCACTAATTGAAATGCTTAAGTCTATTTGGATCTTCTTAGGGATTGTGTTTCATTATGAGGATATGCGCACAACAAGTAAATCTAAAACCCATTTCTTCAAAAGAAGGAATGTATTCAATACATGTCATGAGTTTTATAGATTCTTACAATCCTAAAATAATGTGAAACTTAAGAGAGGATCTTAAGTAGGACATCAATGAGTTGGAATCAATGATTTGATCATGTTGTAAAACTTTTCTCGATAAGTCGAGAAGTTGTTTTTATACGTGAAGTTTAGTGGGAGTTACGGTAATTTTAATTAGTCTTATATGTGGATGACATATTGATCATTACGAATGATTTAAGACTTTTGGAGTATAATAATACATCTTTAATATCCGGATTTATGAAGATAAATCCACATGATATTAGCGTCAATAATAAGTCTTACGTTGATAAGATTCATGACTAGTTCAATTAAATTGAACATATTTGATTGATTCCATTTGCTTCATTTGCGGATCAATTAAATAAGTAATGATGTATAACACTTCATATACTTTGAGTATGATGAATTGTTTTCAAAATCAAATTTAAGTAATCTTTACCAAGTAAGCCATAAAGATTACCCTTAAGTGCTTGCAGAAGCATTAAGGCTATGATGCAAAGTGTTTATGATGCAATTTTGTGTAAGGGTGTTACACAAGTGACAATTGACAATTGAGATTGCGCATGGTTTCCGACAAAACCATAATCAAAACACATTAGGTTGGTTAAGATACCATTGTGGCTATGTTAATTAAGAAGTAGATTTTCTAGAATCGTTCTAGGCAATAAAGAACAATGAGAGATATTTATAATGGAAATTGAGTACACTTGCAATCATGAGATGAGCAAGAAGGATGAGTCCCGCACACTGTGAAAACAGTGGGAGCTATTCTTAGGCTAGAGAACCTATGTCTTGATTGGATATCGACACGTACTCAGAAAGTTTTGTGATGCAAATGTATACATTACAAAGGAAAACGAGTATGTAGTAAGGTTGAGTAAGGTACAAGAAGTTGATAAAACCTACTAACCAAAGCCTTCTCAAAGGTTAAACATGATGAGTCATGTTATTTCAATTGAATTGAAATGAATAACTAGATACAAGATCAAATTAGATTATAAAACATGAAATAGTAATCAGGCATTGACTATTCATATGTGATAATCGCATTTGTTGTTCGAGTTTTACTTTAAAACTCTTTTATTATACTTTGTTACATCCAAACGGGTTGTAGAGACAACGTTGAACCCCGTTAAAGTGAACCCGGATTAACATAGTATTAGCCCATAGTCACTTGTATGAGGAGACGTCTCGAAGTGACTAGAGTGTGATGCGATTGATGGCAAGTTCAAGTGCCATAGAGTCATGTGAGATGACTAGTCGATCACATAGGCAGACTGTTAGGAACACTTTGTCGGACAGTGACCGCTTATAGAGTTCTGGCAAATTTATATAGCCTGGTCGTGGCGAGAGCTACTATAGTATTCTAATGAGTCGATTCTTTTGACTAAAGACTATTCGCCTAAGATGGCACGATTTTGATTAACTTTGATTTGTGTTACTACGACCTTCGTAAATGGGGTCAAATGGGCATATTTTGGGTTATGATGTTTGTGGCTAGTCGAAGGGAATAAGTGCGATAGGAATTGTCCACCCCCTTGTCAGGGTTAAAACAATATCTCAGGGCCACTCGAGGAGTAATGAACTGGAAATGCGTGGCCACGCTCGGAAGGTATCTATGATAGATAAATCCGGTCAAACAGTTATTCTCCAGATCGAGGAAACCACTCTCGATATGATCACTTGCAAGTACGACCTGAAAGACACCTTACATTGAGTGGGAGATAGTAATAGGACAAGAGAATTGGTGATGCACACTTGTCGAGGACAAGTGGGAGATTGTTGGGAAATGTGTCCTCAACAATAGTGCGATCACATGATTTAAATATCATTATTAAATCTCATTTTAAGAATACATGTGGGATGTAATATTTTACAGTCAACTGGTCCACACATATCGGTAATGATTGGCTGACTAGAGTTTGACATTACTGTCGTGCGACGGTGGTGATCAGTTGATCCCCTTAGGTCATACCTAAAGGGTAACACTCTTAATTGATTATTTAATTGATCGTATGACGATACGGGTTAATAAAATTACTTAAAATTGACGGACGATTTTGGAAGTAAAATTTACGTATTTCATTATAGTATGATTAAATGAGATACGGTCTAAGTAATCGAATTGTTTCATTACTTAGATGAAATTATTGTTTAAGGAAACAATTGCATTTGAATGAATAAATTATTATAAATACAAGATGTTGTGATTTATAAATTGGTAAAATTTTTGGTACAAGTAATTATGAATTACTAGGTCGATTTTGTATATGACGTATTTTATTAATACGTTAATTTTTAATATGTTAAAAATACATAACAATTTTATGTGACATGTGACATGTGACATATGACAAATTGACAAAGATAAAATGGAATCCATTTTATCTCATTTGGACCTAAAATAAGGAGGGAGTATGGTGTTTAAATTATGTTGTATTTTTGAGTGGAAAACAATATAATTACACCTAGCCATAGCCATGCAAGCCTATGTTTTCTTGGATAGAAAAACTTCACCATGCATTGGCTCCCTCCCCCTCCTTCCCACCGGTTTTCCAAGAGCAAAAGAGAGAGTTTTTCTCTATCTTTTTCATTCATACTTTTGCACAATATTTTCTAGTGTGAGAAATAAAAATGCTCTCTACATCTTATGAAATTAGAGAGATAAAAACTCCAAAAATCCTTCCTCTATATACCGAAATTATAGAGTACAAAATAATTATTTTGGGTCAATTTTTAGTAAGATTATTATTATTCTAGATCTAATAATATTAATCTATTAAGGGGTTATCTTGGGTATATGCTTTTGGGAGAGGTTCTAATTTGAACCTTGTTCATCCAATATTTGGAAGCTCAAGAACAAGTGAGTAGGTGAACTCACTTGTGCCCATAAAAACGAAACATCCAATGTAAGATGATGATTTCTTCTCTATATTTTATATTGTTTGCATGCATAAGATCACTTGTTAATTTTATGACAAATTAAATTAAAGCATATATGAATATGTTGAGTATATAGATCTACTTTTCCTTCAGTGCCCACTTCTGCTGGCAGGAGAATTTAATGACAGTCCTGTAAGAATTACTTCTGCTAGGGATGGTAAATGGCATAGCCAATGACCCTCTGACGATCAAGGCAATAGTTATACAGAATATAAATAAAGTAATAAGATTACAACTTGTTGAGCTACCTTAGGAGCAGCGTATATCCCTATGGATATGAATCTTCTTTCTCTTGCCTACCGCTAATTGTAGCATATAAAATGATGAGTATGGTTAATAAGATACCTGGGTTGAGTGCTGCCCCCAGGGTTGTGAGGGCGTCTGCCTTCAGGTTCTGGTCCCTGATCGGGGATCTGCCTGGTTTCTGATCTTTTCAGGTGTCCAGCTTTTTCGGATGGCGGATTTTTAGGCGGCAGACTTTCAGGTGCCTGACTGGCTGACGTTAGACTTTTAGGCGTCTGACTGGCAGGCGTCAGAATTTCAGGCGTCCAAACTTTCAGGTGTCCAGACTTTCAGGTGTCTGGCTGGCAGACGTCAGGCTCAGGTAGCTAATTTTCAGGTGCCAGACTTTCTCAGGTACCTGTCCTGCTTCCCTCGTAGGTACCAGGTCTACTCCTATTCCCCTTATATTGGTGGCCTTACTAGTGCGCTATGTCCAACTTTATGTCCCATGTCTCCCTCTAGGTTGGGGGTTGCTTTTATCCACCTAGGTCTGAGGTGCTAGACTAAAGTAGATACAGAGTCTATCATGGTCTGTGATTTAATGGTCGTCCGAGGTTCGGATTTCATGTTGTAAATACTTAGATGTGTCGTTCAATTGGTCATCCCTCCTGATATCTATGGTTTACTCATAATGGCTTTCAGGGGGTAGTCAGTTAGCACACGGACATTACTAGACTAAAAATAAGAACGAAATTTATAGAAAGTGATAACATGTGTGATGTGACCATTATTTGAGCACGTTTAGTCCCCAAATTAGCCTCGTTCCTATGCTTTTTAGTGCATATTTGGGTCATTTACTATCTTTAGTCCTTTGTTTTGCATATTCTTTGAGGCTTTGTTTCCTTGGCAGGAGAGGAGTGCAAACCTTGCATTTTCATGGCAAAATAGAGCTAAATTGATCGAATCTAATGACCAAGCATCAAAGAGAAGACAAGACTAGAAGGCCTTTGTACATAATATAGTAGATGGGCAATGATGAAGAAATCCTTGCATCCCCAACTAAATCCCGGAGGTTTATTGGAAGAAGACAAGAAGAAAAGGAAGCTGTGACACAATCCGCCCGTCCAACCAAGAAGACGCCCGTCCAAGACGTGAGGAATCCGAGCGTCTTTGCAGAAGGGACGCCCGTCCAAGAACCGAGCAATCCGAGCGTCCAAGGAGCCAAGACGCCCGTCCAAGAACCGAGCAATCCGAGCGTCCAAGCCTTGAAGACGCTCGTCTACCCATGCAACAATCCGAGCGGATTTTCTCCTTGGACGAGTGGATCGTGGCGTCCTCAGCAAAGATGCCCATCTCTCCGAAAGACTAGTGATTCCCTGCTTAGAACTTAGAAATGTTAATTACTAGTTTAGCCTTAGTTAACCTAATGAAACACTACTATAAATACCCCATTTTGATGATAATCAAAGGGGGCTTACACATTAGAAATTTCTCTTAGATTAGATTAGGAGTAGATTAGAATAGATTACTCTTTAATCTTTCCACAAATTACACATTAATCTTTCCTTAATTATTGTTCAAGTTTATTATTCAAGTTTATTATTGGGTAATTGAAGATTATTGGGTTATTATTGGAGGATTGACAACCCTTCATCAATCAATCAAGTTCTCTTCTTTTATTCTTGCTTTATTATTTGGATCATCTCAAGTTTGGTATATTTCCTTTACTCTTTACTCTTTGTTGTTTATTTCCTCATTCTCTTATCATGTTTACACTTGTTGTGATGATTGACACCATCAATGACATGTTTACCATGATAATAAGTGAAGAGTCTCTTAACTAGGATTAGTGGGTAATTAGGGTAAACCAACATGGGGAATGATTCATGCTTAATCTAATATGTTTTCACAATTAAATTGCTTGCTTGTTGTGATGTCAACCTATGCACATGTTATGTTTGATGAAATGCTAAGCCTATGAATCCTTGCATTTTCACCCATCTCTTATCTACTCAACAAGACTTGTAAGATATAAACCAACTCGAGTCTTGTTAGACCATGCATTGAAGTTGAATAGGAGGAAATTAAGTCGACTTGTAGGTGTTGTACAATCTAATCGATTCGGCTCCGGGACCCAACTCTTCCTATGAACCGTAAGATATAAACCAACTCGGTTCCTTTACAACATTAATTGCTTGCAACTTTGTAAACATATTTGTATGATCAACACCATGAATCCCCTATGACCCCATGACATCCTAGTGCTTTTAGTCATTTGTTTACATTTCTTAGTTCATTGTTTGCTTTACTTTATTGCTTACATTAGTCTAGGACACAACTACAAACCCAAACAAATTGTGACACTAGCATAAATTGAGATAGATAGACTTAGAACCCAAAGCACACCGTCCCATGGATCGACCTCGACTTACCACTAACTAGTTGTTTGTTGAGTATTATAAATGTGTTTGATTGGATGTGACCCGACGACATCACGACCCATCAAAATGGCGCCGTTGCCGGGGATGGTGCTATGTGATTAAGTTCTTACTTGTTTGTCTATTTTGATTTTGCTTTCACCTTGAGGAACTTGTTCCTCAAGGATTGTTCTTACCATTTTTGTGTAGTTTCAATGCTTGTAGTTGTTTCCTTGTCTTAGCTATGATGGCTCAAGAATTGGCATATGAAGTATGTGGTGGATCTTTTGAGTATGACTATGGGTATGGGGAGTTTCAGAAGCAAGTCAACACAAACCTACCTTACTATTTGTACATTGAAAATCCTAACCACTACCCCAATTTTTCCCACAAAAATCACCACATCCAATATCCACAACAATCACCCACCTAAAACCCACTTCATAATGACTTTCAATTGCCACAATACAACCACTTTCACACATGCCCACAACAAGAAGATGAACCCATTCAAAATATAATTCTCCAAATTATGGGAGATCAACGAAACTTCTTCAAACAAATGCTAGAGGAAAGCCAAAATAGGGACAATGTTCTTCAAGGCATTGTTGCCCAAGGCGAGGAATTGGAGATTCAAATTGCCCAAATGAAAGAATCCCAAGCAATCACTCCCCACCATTCCTTAAACATTGATCATGAATGTGAATTTGAAGTAGTAACTTTTGACATGGAAAATGAAAAGTGGGAAGAGCCGACCTCCTTGAGCTCTTGTGAATATGAAAGTGTGATGTTTGATGAAGAAGACATGAGGTTGAGTAAGCCAAATACTCTTAACCTTTGTGAGTATGAGGGTGTGTCTTTTGACGTGAACATTGGGATGTTGGAGAAAGAATTGAATGAAGCGCCCACTTATGATTCATATGAAGATAGCGATGATGACAAGACTATAAAAGAGGCTTATGAAGAATACGTGTCTTACAAGGACCTTTGGAATAGAGGAGAGGAATGGATTTGTAATATCCTCTTGCTTGAGGAGCCTATCCTTGAGACATTCGAGATATCCTATCATGAAGATGCGTGTCCTTTCCCTATTTCCCATAAAAACTACTTGGCACCTACTATGGAGCCAATGATTGTTGGAGATGATATGGTGGACCTTCTTCAAAAGGTCAAAGCATCATACAAAGGGTACTTGGTGGAAAAACTCAAAGAGAAACTTGCACGTGGAGCTACTTGTGGAAATTTGGCACCCACAATGTCAACTTCTAAGGAACTCGGTCATCAAGGTTATGAGAATTCTCCTTCTACCCTTGAAGGATTGATAAATTCAAATGCTATCATCATCACCAAAGTTGAAAAAGAAGGTGGTGAGCAGAAGTCTCCGAACAACCATGAACCATACTTCTTACCTTATAATGACAAGAATCATGGGCTAATTGGTTTGAAGCATCGTGAATACTCAAGTTCCAAGAAGAGGAAGAAAACAAGAATGAATGACAAATTCCCTTGGCCAAGCTTCGTCTTGAAGTTAAGCAAACCATATTTATGCTTATTTGGAGCTTGTTCACAAGCTTTTGATCTTCTACTAAGAGCCTTGAGCTCTATGGACAAGAACCTCTACAATTTGAATTAGTTTGGTGGAGTCCTATCTCAAACCACCATTTGTAAGATATTTCTAGGACCTTTACCTTGTATAATATTGTACATTTTCGCATTTTCATTTACAATTTCTTACATGAGAGTAGTGAGAGAGAGTTTTCTTACATTCTTATTGAGCAAAATTTCAGAAAAAGATAAGGAGGAATATCAAAATGGTGTAAGGGTACGATCTTGCAAAAGAAAAGAAAGAAAAGTTTGAAGAATGGAGGAAGACGCTCGTCCCGAGGCCTGGGCGCTCGTCCTGAGCCTCCCTTAGTGTGACGTCCAGTTCTGTAGCAGAATCCGAGCGGATTGAAGAACGAGACGCTCGTCCTAAAAAAAAAAAGACGCCTGTATTCCTTGTCGGACGCTCGTCCTGCCTGACACCTGAAGAAAAATTTTGGGATTGTAATAAATCCGAGCGGACTCAAAACAAGACGCCCGTCCCGTTTAAGCCGCTCGTCCAGAAGCAAAGACGCTCGTCTTTTGCTGCTCCCAGAAAAGGCAAAGACCCTGTAAGGAAATCCGAGCAGATTTCCTGCAAGACGCTCGGACCATCTAGGAGAAGACGCTCGTCCCATACACGAAGACGCTCGGATTCCTGCACTTTTCTCAGATTATCCGCCCAGGCCCGATCCGAAGCCGCTGTCCTACCCTCTTTTCTATAAAACTACTCCCACCATACCTCATTTCCTCATCTTATCTAAACACAATCTACCCATCTTCATTCCCAAAACACTCCCTTCTCAACAAAAACAACAAAACCCTAACTTTCCCAAATCGAAATGATGAACATCAAGGGAAAAGCCAAGAAACTTTTTGAAGCCGCTACCAAGAAACGCAAGGGCTCGTCTTCTTCATCCCATCAACAAATGGTGATACCAAGAAACCCTCATCCCGTGATAAGAGGAGGGGTGGAGCAACTCGAGCACTTTCCGGAGGTACTCTTCACATCCGATGCCCACCGTACCAAGTTCGTCAAGTTGCTAGGTAAGCACTACAAACCGACTCAGTTTATTGATACTAGGGTGCTAGAAACCCTAGGGATAAGGTACCAGACCGAAATGTTCTTTGACGGTCGAGGGATAGGGAAATTATTCCATGTCCATGAAGAGACATACCTTAGCCTCACCTTGAAATTTTTGAGTAGCCTTCGTATTGTCTCGAACACGAGGGAGAATGTTGGTATGGAGTTTAGGTTGTGGAACATAGACCATAGCCTATCACTTGACCAATTTGCTCACATTTTTGGTCTTGTTGTGCCAACAAACAACATCAACAAACCCTCCGATTTTGATGTGGACCTATTATGGAAGGCTATTTCCAGTAGGGATTTCATTCACCAAAAACAATGCTACACCTTTGCTATTCAACACCCGATGATTCGGATCACCGAACGTTTTGTAGCTGGCACAATTAATGGGAGATATGAGCATGATAGGTGCACTCTCCTCAATTTGACATTCCTTGAGTCCTATCTAAATGTCCGGGGGACAAGGAGGTACAACTTCAATACCCCTCTTGAGATGCTTACGAGGTTCTTTGATTTCTCTCAAGGGAACACCCAACTTAAGACCTTTGTGATGGGAGGTCTAATTACTATCTTGGCAAACTACCTTTGTCCCGGGTTCAACCAATATGGGACTTATACACCCCTTGAGGGGAGTACTTTGATTGATGAGGACGCCGTCTTCAACCACCACCGGTGGTGTGCCTACACTCAAGAAGGGAGTGTAGAATGGTTCACAAAAGGGTGCACTTCTATTGTTCTTTCAGGGTGGAATATATCCGGTAACGACCCAAGGTTGAGCCCGTATTCACCTAGTCCGAGCTACCTTCTCGACATCCAAATCATCGGCAACCCCCCTCAAAGAGAAGAAGCACCCCGCCACCACCACAACCTCGTGGGATACCGGCAAGGCCCATTCCCCCACCATCTTATGTGCCTATCGCACTGTACCCTACTCCTCATACGCAATTCAAACCACAAATCCCCAATACCCCGGGTATTCATGACTTGATGAACCTTATGAATAGAGTTGATCTTGGGGTGCATGAAGGGAGGGTCGACAACGACATGGCTCTTTACCCTCAGTATTATCAAATGGCACAACAAGGGTACATCGACCCTAATGGCCCCCACCCATCTTGGGCTCAACCACATCTTTTGTTCCCTAATCAAGGGAACCAAGCCGGGAACTTTGGTGGTCAAGGTGGAGGATACTCTGGTCAAGGAGGAGGGTATGACCAAGAAGGATGCTCTAGTAGGTATGGCTACCCCCAAGATGATGATGACGAGTGAGAAATGCCTACCTCACCACCACCATTTGTATGATACTTTTCTCTCCCTCTCTCTTTTGTATAGTGCATTGCATTTAGTTAGTCTCCACATGCACTTGTATTATTTCATATTGCATTTTCATGTAGTATAATTTGCATTGTGATATACCTCATGCAGATAGTTGCATATAGATTCGAATTCATGCATAGCCACTAATGACCAAACCTATTCCTTTTCTACACTAGAAATAGTGTTTAAATCGGTTTGGGGAGGTTTGATCATAGGTGACCATAGTTTAATAGAAAACATGCATCATATAATATAGTTTAGATTGCATTCATTTGTTATATATGTCATATAGAATTGCATTCAGTTAGAGCATGCATTCATTCATATCATATCATTGCATTTGTAATTCAATTCAAAAAAAAAAAAATCAAAAACATGTATTTCCTTTTTATTCCCACTCCACATGTACATTGAGGACAATGTCCAAAATAAAGTGGGGGATGGGAATTTATATTCCAAAAATGCATAAAAATTGAAAAATTTCGAAAAATCACAAAAATATGTCTTTTAATTTCATAAAAACAAAAACCATAAAAATTTGAAAAAATGCAAAAATCCAAAAACATGTTCATTTCCTTTGTATTGTAGTCTTGTATATATTGTTTGTATATATTGTGGTTGTTCATCCTTGTTCACATTGATTGACTATGCCACATCCGAGACATGCGGATATTGAAGACCGCATGGCATATAGTTGCATGTTAGAAAATTTTTGTGAAACCGTCTACTTGGGAAGCTTGACAAGTGTATATAGGCCCTAGTAGATGCTTTTTCTTCTTAAGACTTTGATTGTTAGAATACTTCTAAAACACCCTAAGATGTGTCATGCTAGTATCCTTTGACCCATGGATTAAGGCCTAGTCAAGAGTACCTTGTGGTGTGATAACTCCTTGGCTACCGTTTATTCCAAGGTGACCCTTGAAACCATGCAACCATCATCCATGTTCTACCACATTTTGTCATCAAAGGGAATGGGCATAAAAATTATTCAAAATTTGAGTTCAAGAAATCGAAATGAAAAGTGAAAAAAAATTTTCCATCAAAAGAAAAGAGGAGCAAAAATAGACTCCTAAAGCTTCAAATATAAGGCACCCTCGTTACAAATTGAGGTGACTTTGAAAATGTTCAAAAGAAAATGCAAAAGTTGAAAATTGTCAAGTATTGAAATGCCAAAAATCAAAAGAAATGGCAAAAGAAAGTGTTCTCAAGTGTTATATGCCACAAGAAACTGGGGGGGAAAACAACAACAAAGCAAACTCCAAAGTAAAACTCTAATACTATCAATCCCTTTATCCATCGTATTCATTTTGTGCATGGTAGAGAGGGGACGACCCTTCTTCTTATCTAGGCAAGAGGGGGGAATTCCGCGATCCTCCAATGTTTCTAACACCATAGGGAGTCTACTCTTGACAAAAGCATTTAACGATTGAGGACAAAGGTACCCTAGCTCGACACAATTTGGAGGTGATTTATTGGTATCCTTCTAGGCTTAGTAGTTTGAAGAAATTGCATCTATGAAGGAGTGTGTACCCTTGAATTGCTTCCCTTGTAGATAATTTCTGCCACTTAGATGTGGAAGGTGGCTATTCTTTTGTAGATGCATCCATTACTTGATTTTGTGTGCTTTAATGATTGGATGTGTCGCCATTTTGGCAAGACCCACCTTGCCTTGTAAGAAGGCATCCTACCTCATGGTTGTCTTGTTGTGAGTTGAAAGGGCGGAGTGAGACCCGCTAATTATCTCATATCGGCTATGCTATTAGGTTAGTTTAAATAACGGTCCTAGTTTAGTCACCTCTGTACTCGGGACGAGCAAAGGTTCGGTTTGGGGATATTTGATGTGACCATTATTTGAGCACATTTAGTCCCCGAATTAGCCTCGTTCCTATGCTTTTTAGTGCATATTTGGGTCATTTACTATCTTTAGTCCTTTGTTTTGCATATTCTTCGAGGTTTTGTTTCTTTGGTAGGAGAGGAGTGCAAACCTTGCATTTTTCATGGCAAAATAGAGCTAAATTAATCGAATCTAATGACCAAGCATCAAAGAGAAGACAAGACTAGAAGGCCTTTGTACATATTATAGTAGATGGGCAATGATGAAGAAATCCTTGCATCCCTGACTAAATCCCGGAGGATTATTAGAAGAAGAAAAGAAGAAAAGAAGAAAAGGAAGCTGTGACACAATCCGCCCGTCCAACCAAGAAGACGCCCGTCCAAGACGTGAGGAATCCGAGCGTCTTTGCAGAAGGGACGCCCGTCCAAGAACCGAGCAATCCGAGCGTCCAAGGAGCCAAGACGCCTGTCCAAGAACCGAGCAATCTGAGCGTCCAAGCCTTGAAGACGCTCGTCCACCCATGCAACAATCCGAGCGGATTTTCCCCTTGGACGAGCGGGCCGTGGCGTCCTCAGCAAAGATGCCCATCTCTTCGAAAGACTAGCGATTCCCTGCTTAGAACTTAGAAATGTTAATTACTAGTTTAGCCTTAGTTAACCTAATGAAGCACTACTATAAATACCCCATTTTGATGATAATTAAAGGGGGCTTACACATTATAAATTCCTCTTAGATTAGATTAGGAGTATATTAGAATAGATTACTCTTTAATCTTTCCACAAATTACACATTAATCTTTCTTTAATTATTGTTCAAGTTTATTATTCAAGTTTATTATTGGGTAATTGAAGATTATTGGGTTATTATTGGAGGATTGACAACCCTTAATCAATCAATCAAGTTCTCTTCTTTAATTCTTGCTTTATTATTTGGATCATCTCACGTTTGGTATATTTCCTTTACTCTTTACTCTTTGTTGTTTATTTCCTCATTGTCTTATCATGTTTACACTTGTTGTGATGATTGACACCATTAATGACATGTTTACCATGATAATAAGTGAGTAGTCTCTTAACTAGGATTAGTGGGTAATTAGGGGAAACCAACATGGGGAATGATTCATGCTTAATCTAATATGTTTTCACAATTAAATTGCTTGCTTGTTGTGATGTCAACCTATGCACATGTTATGTTTGATGAAATGCTAAGCCTATGAATCCTTGCATTTTCACCCATCTCTTATCTACTCAACAAGACTTGTAAGATATAAACCAACTCGAGTCTTGTTAGACTATGCATAGAAGTTGAATAGGAGGAAATTAAGTCGACTTGTAGGTGTTGTACAATCTAATCGATTCGACTCCGGGACCCAACTCTTCCTATAAACCGTAAGATATAAACCAACTCGGTTCCTTTACAGCATTAATTGCTTGCAACTTTGTAAACATGTTTGTATGATCACCACCATGAATCCCCTATGACCTCATGACATCCTAGTGCTTTTAGTCATTTGTTTACATTTCTTAGTTCATTGTTTGCTTTACTTTATTGCTTACATTACTCTAGGACACAACTACAAACCCAAACAAATTGTGACACTAGCATAAATTGAGATAGATAAACTTAGAACTCAAAGCACACCGTCCCATGGATCGACCTCGACTTACCACTAACTAGTTGTTTGTTGAGTATTATAAATGTGTTTGATTGGATGTGACCCGACGACATCACGACCCATCGATGTGCAAGAACCAGTTTTTCAAGTTATGTGTACCTGGTCTTTGCAGGATGCAAAGACTTACTAAAATAATATTCTGGCTTCCAGCATGACATTGGTTGTTGTCTCGGTAACTGATAGGTATGGAGACCAAGATTCTCCTGGTTCTGGTTTGGACATCAAAGGTGGCTGATGTGACCATTATTTGTGCACATTTAGTCCCCTAATTGAGCCTATTTTGCATACTATTATAACATTCTATGGCCATTTTATCCGTCAAAACCTTCCTATTTGCTTTTCTATCGCATTTCATATGTTTTGTAGAAAAGGAGATAATAAGGCGGAAATTCCCGTCTTTCTTGCATACTTGGAAGCTTATTGACGATATTTGATGAACTAGTATGAGGAGGGGGCAAGAACTAAAGACCAAGAATAACATGGAGGTAGAGGAAAAGGAAGAATGGAGGAGAAAACGAAAACTGCAGACCAACCCGTGCGGATTCTTTGGAATCCGGTCGTCCACAATGCACGAAACCCGTGCGTCTTCACCCCAATCCGCCCGTTTTCCTCTTCACCAATCCGCCCGTCTTCACATCAATCCGCTCGGATTCCAGCCCAGCACATTTTCGTCTTCTTCAAGCTTCAAAGAAAGAAGCCCTTCCTTCAAGAAATACCGGCTCCTCCCTGCTCAATCTAAAAAGTGCAATTACTAGTTTAGCCCTTAGTTAACCCTAATGCATCCACTTAATTTCCACTATAAATACCCCATTTGTAATAATCAAAGAAAGAGAAGTTTTGGAGGAGGGGATCTCTTATCAAGCTTTCTTAGATTATATTAGGAGTAGATTAGAATAGATTACTCTTTAATCTTTCCACAAATTACACATTAATCTCTCTTTAATTATTGTTCAAGTTTATTATTCAAGTTTATTATTGGGTAATTGAAGATTATTGGGTTATTATTGGAGGATTGACAACCCTTCATCAATCAATCAAGTTTCTTCTATTATTCTTTGCTTTATTATTTGGATCATCTTAAGTTTGGTATAATTCCTTTACTCTTTAATCTTTATTGTTCATTTCTTCATTCTATTATCATGTTTATACTTGTTGTGATGATTGACACCATTAATGACATGTTTCCCATGATAATGAGTGAGTAGTCTCTTAGCTAGGATTAGTGAGTAATTAGGGAAAAGCAACATGGGATTGATTCATGCTTAATCTAATATGTTCACATGATTAAATTGCTTGCTTGTTGTGATGTCAACTTTATGCACATGTTATGTTTGATGAAATGCTAAGCCTATGAATCCTTGCATTTACAACCATCTCTTATCTACTCAACTTGACTTGTAAGATATAAACCAACTCGAGTCTTGTTAGACCATGCATAGAAGTTGAATAGGGGGAAAGTAAGTCGACTTGTAGCTGTTGTACAATCTAATCGATTCGGCTCCGGGACCCAACCCTTCCTATGAACCGTAAGCCATAAACCAACTCGGTTCCCCCACAACATTAATTGCTTGCTTATAATTGTAAACATGTTTGTATGATCAACACCATGAATCCCCTATGTCCCCATGATATCCTAGCATCTTTAATTAATTGTTTACATCTTCTTCTTTTTTGCTTATTTTTCTAATATTGCTTGCATTAGTCTAGACACAACTACAAACCCAAAAAAATTGTGACATTAGCATAAATTGAGATAGATAGACTTAGAACCCAAAGCACACCGTCCCATGGATCGACCTCGACTTACCGCTAACTAGTTGTTTGTTGAGTATTATAAATATGTTTGATTGGATGTGTGACGACCAACTCTTGTCCTATCAAAATGGCGCCGTTGCCGGGGATGGTGCTATGTGATTAAGTTCTTACTTGTTTGTCTATTTTAATTGTGCTTTCACCTTGAGGAACTTGTTCCTCAAGGATTGTTCTTACCATTTTTCTGTAGTTTCCATGCTTGTAGTTGTTTCCTTGTCTTAGCTATGATGGCTCAAGACTTGACATATGGAGTATGTGGTGGATCTTTTGAGTATGACTATGGGTATGGGGAGTTTGAAGAGCAAGTCAACACAAACCTACCTTATTATTCGTACAATGAAAATCCTAACTACTACCCCAATTTTTCCCACCAAAATCACCACATCCAATACCCACAACAACCAACCACCCAAAACTCACTTTACAACCAATTCCAAATGCCACAATACAACCACTTTCACACCTACCCACAACAAGAAGATGAACCCATTCAAAATGTGATTCTCCAAATGATGGGAGATCAACAAAACTTCTTCAAACAAATTCTAGAAGAGAGCCAAAGAAGGGACATTGTTCTTCAAGGCACTGTTACTCAAGGTGAGGAGTTGGAAATTCAAATTGCCCAAATAAAAGAAACCCAACTAACTACCCCTCACCACTCTTTAGACATTGACCATGAATGTGAGTTTGAAGGAGTTACCTTTGATGAGAAGTGGGAAGAGCCAACCTCATTGAGCTCTTGTGAGTATGAAAGTGTGGTGTTTGATGAGGAAGATATGAAGTTGAGTAAGCCAAATACTCTTAACCTTTGTGAGTATGTGGGTGTATCATTTGATGTGAATGTTGAGATGGTGGAGGAAGAATTAATGAAGAGGAGTGAAGCCCCCATCTATGATTCGTATGGAGAAAGCGATGATGATGCATCTATGGAAGAAGATGATGAGGGAAATATGGACTCAAATGATGAATGGAGTTATGGGATTTGCTTTCTTGAGGAACCCATCCTTGAGAAGTTTGAAGATTGCTTCGATGAAGAGGAGGAATGCCTTTATGAGAACCTTTTCGCACCCACTATGGAGCCCATGATAGTTGGAGATGATATTATGGACCTTCTTACGAAAGTCAAATCGTCATACAAGAATTACTTAGTGGGGAAGCTCAAAGAAAAGGTTAAGAAGGAGTCTATATGTGGAAATTTGGCATCCACTATCCCAACTCCTAAGACATCCCATCATCAATGCCATGAAAGTTCTCCTTCTACCTTGGAAGGATTGAAAAATCAAAATGCTATCATCATCAACGAAATTGAAGAAGAAGTTGGTAAGTGGAAGTCTACGGATGAAAATGAACCACACTTCATGCTTAGTGTCGACAAGAATCATGGGCTTATTTATTTGAAGCATCGGGAAAGCTCTAATGCTAAGGACAAAGCAAGAAAAAGAACATTTTACAAGCTTCCTTGGCAAAATTTCGTGTTCAAATTGAGCAACCCATACTTATGCTTATTTGGAACTTGTTCACAAGCTTTTGATCTTTTATTAAGAGCCTTGAGCTCTATGGATAAGAATTTCTACAATTTGAATTAGTTTGGTGGAGTCCTATCTCAAACCACCATTTTTAAGATATTTCTAGGACCCTTTACTTTGTATAAAATTGTACTTTATTGCATTTGCATTTAATTTCTTGCATGAGAGTGGAGAGAGAGAGAGAGTCATCTTACAAGTTTAATGAGCAAATTTCAGAAAAAGATAAGGAAAAAGGAGAAAAACGGTAAAAAGGGTATGTTATTGCACGAAAGAGAAAGAAAAAGAAGGAAAGGAGCAGAAGACGCCCGGATTTAGAGGAAGACGCCCGTTCAGGGTCCGCATCAAAAAGAAATGATAAAAGCTGGAGAAGAAGACGTACGGATTAGAGAAAAAAACCGCCCGTCCTGGACAATACGTCCGTTTTCTTCACGGGACGCCCGTCCCGTATGTCACCCAGAAACAAAATTTTGTGCTGCGCCAGAATACGGGCGGATTTAGCGCAAGACGCCCGTCCTGACCAAGACGCGCGTCCCAGCTCCAAGACGCCCGTCTTTTCCCACCTCTCAGCCAAGAAAAATTGCTGTGTTAGAATCCGTGCGGATTCTAGCGAAGACGCCCGTCTTCTTCTCGCACAATCCGCCCGTCCCGATGGAAATCTGCTCGGATTGCCCTTTTCTTTCGGATAAAATGGATATCACCCACCCTTATCCGTTCGGATCCCCCCTTTCTTCTATATAATCACCTCCTTTCTCCCTCATTTCCTCACCTTATCAAACCCTAAAACACTCATCTCAACCCTCAAAAATCACACCCCTTCTCAAAAACACTCCCATCACCCATATCAAAATGGCGCCGTTGGACCATTGATGAACACCAAGGGAAAGGCCAAGAAATTGGTGGAATCCACCGGAAAGAAGCGCAAGGGATCAACCTCTTCAATGCCACGGGAGGTAGTACTACCAAGGAGCACCCAACCCCTAATGAGGGGAGGAATTGAACAACTCGACTACTTCCAAGAGGTACTCTTTGAATCCGATGACCACCGCACAAACTTTGTCAAACTACTAGGTAAGAACTACGAACCCACTCAATTTGTAGATACTAGGGTGTTGGAAATCCTTAAGATAAGGTACCCTACCGAGATGTTCTTTAATGGCCTTGGCATTGGGAAACTTTTCCATGCCCATGAGGAGACTTACCTTAGTCTCACCCTTGAGTTCTTAAGTAGCCTTCGCATTGTGACAAATACCCACACCGATGTGGGCATGGAGTTTAGGTTATGCAACCTAGACCATCGTCTTTCGCTTGAGGAATTTGCCTATGTTTTCGGTCTTGAAGTGCCCACCAACTATACCGAAAAACCCGATAATTTCGGTGTGGACCTCCTTTTGAAGGCTATCTCCGGGAGGGATTTTATCCACCCAAAGCATTGCCACACCTTCGCCATCCAACATCCGGTGATTCGATTCACCGAGCGCTTTGTGGCCGGTACCATCAATGGGAGGTACGAACAAGATAGGTGTACTCTTATCGACTTTACCTTTCTTGAATCCTATTTGAATGTTCGAGCGGTGAGGCGTTATAACTTCAATACGCCACTTGAGATACTTACTAGATACCATGATTTTGCTCAAGGAACCACCCAACTCAAGACCTTCGTGATGGGAGGTCTAATTACTATTTTGGCCCACCACCTTTGTCCCGGGTTCAATGACCGAGGGACCTATACTCCTCTTGAGGGGAGAACTTTGATCGATGAGCACACCATCTTCAACAGTCACCGATGGTGTAACTACACTCGGGAAGGGAGTGTAGAGTGGTACACCAAAGGATGCACTTCAATGATCCTTGAAGGTTGGAAGATACCGGGCATTGACCCAAGATTGAGCCCATACTCGCCTCCACCAAGCTACCTCCTTGATATCCAAATTCTTGACAATCCCCCTCCAAGGGAAGAACCGCACCGCCAAATACCTCGTGGAGCACCGGGAAGACCTATTCGCCCACCCTCCTACGTGCCTATCCCACCTTACCCTACTCCCTATACCAAATTTGAACCGGAAATCCCCAATACCCCGGGTATTAATGACTTGATGGCACTCATGAATAGAGTGGACCTCGGGGTACATGAAGGGAGGGTCGACAACTACTTGGCCCTTTATCCCCAATACTATAACATGGCTCAACAAGGGTATGTTGACCCTAATGGCCCTTTGCCCACTTGGGCACAACCGGAGTTCTTGTTTCCTAATCAAGGGAACCAAGCTTGGGGTCGAGGCGACGGAGGGCATTCTAGCCAAGGTGGAGGGTACTCGGGTCAAGGAGGAGAATTTGACCAAGGAGGGTATTGGGGTCAAGCAAGAGGGTATGATCAAGCTGGGAGCTCTCATCATTATGGCTATGATCAAGATGAAGATGACGAGTGAAAGAGGCCTACCTCACCACCTCCATTTGTATGATACCCATCTTTCCCTCTCTCTTTTGTATATACATTGCATTTAGTGTAGTTGTCGCATGCATTTGTATTATATTCCATATTGCATTTGCATTAGTTAGTTCATATAGCATAGTTGCATTGTAATATATCTCACATGATTCATGTAGATAGTTGCATATAGACTATAATTCATGCATAATCACTAATGGCCAAACCTATTCATTTCTACATTAGAAATAGTGTTTAAGGAGGTTTGATCATAAGTGACCATAGTTTAAAGCATGCATCATATAGTATAGTTTAGATTGCATTCATTTGTTATATATGTCATATAGAATTGCATTTAGTTAGAGCATGCATTCATTCATATCATATCATTGCATTTGTACTTCAATTTCCATAAAATCAAAAATCCAAAAAAATGTATTTCCTTTTTATTCCTACTCCTACAAGTACATTGAGGACAATGTCCAAAATAAAGTGGGGGATGGGAATTTATATTCCAAAAATGATAAAAATTGAAAATTTTTGAAAAATCCCAAAAATATGTCCTTTAATTTCATAAAATCAAAAACCATAAAAATTTGAAAATTTTAAAAACCCAAAAACATGTTTATTTCCTTTGTAGTGTAGTCTTGTATATATTGTTTTGTATACATTGTGTTTGTTCTATCCTTGTTCACATTGATCGACTACGCCACATCCGAGACATGAGGATATTGAAGACCGCATGGTATGATCTTTCCAATCTCCTTTTTCCTCTTTATGTTAATGACTATGTAGCTTTATTTTGATTGATGCGGTATAACAATGTGAACTTAGGACTTGCATTTAGTTTATATGTCATATTAGTTAGTAGAATCACTTGCATTAGGATGTTTATATTAGTTGCATCATGGCATATAGTTGCATTTAGATGAATTTTTTTGAAAAGTGCCTAATTAGGAACTTTAACAAGAGCAACTAAGCCATTATAAATACTTTTTTAACTTAAGACTTTGCTTACTAGAATGGTTGTAAAACACCCTAGATCGTGTCATACTAGTGTCTTTTGACCCATGACCCAAAGCCTAGTCAAGGGTTTGCATGTGAGTCACCTATCCAACCCCGTGATGCGATGTGGACTTGGTTAACTTGTCTAGGTGACCTTGATTGACCTTGTGGTAAGGCAACCCAAAAATACTTTCTATCAATAAGTTTGAAGTGCTCATTTCGAAGATTTTGTCATGTGGAAGTAATTTAATGCCAAGGAAACCTCAAATGTTATGAAATGTTGAAATGTTGAGAAATTTAGTTGTTTTGATGGAGGCGTACCACTTCGATGTGCTTTGGAGAGGGATCCATTGAATTGGGCCCCCACACGGTTGTGAATTCGGCCGCCCAGAGACAGAGTGACTATCACCCCGAAAAGCTATTGTCTAGAGGTTAACCGGTTGCCTAATAAGCCATTGGCGAAAGCAAAGGACACTAGCCCGGAAGGGACAAACCCCATCTTAAATTTTTGAAATGTGAAAGTTGAATGAGGTCAATTTTTGAATACTAGTCATATCCACCCGTTGTGTATAAAGATTTGAGCATTTCATTCCCAAAAAGCCTTTTTGTCAAGCCACTTTGTCGAGCTTGGGACGATCCATGACCTTTACTTTTGTAGAGAATTCGAGACTTGTCATGTCATATGCTACTAGCATCATAGGGATCATCATTCCACCACCATCCGATCGCTCTTGACACAAGCATTTGGAAATTGAGGACGAAAGTAGTCTAGTTTAACACCATTTGGAGGTGATTTAGTGCCATCCTCTTAGCCTTAGTAATTTGTTGAACTAGTATTTGTGAAGGATTATATGCTCTTAAATTTGTTCCTTTTTAGTTGATTCCGCCACTTGATGAGGAAGTGGCTATTCCTTTTGTAGATGCATCCATTATTTGATTTTGTGTGCTTAATGTTTGGATGTGTCGCCATTTTGGCAAGACCCACCTTGCCTTGCAAGAAGGCATCCTACCTCATGGTTGTCTTGTTGTGAGTTGAAAGGGCGGAGTGAGACCCGCTAATTGTCTCACATCGGTTATATTAGTAGGTTAGTTTAAATAAAGGTCTAGTTTTAGTCACCTCTTTACTCGGGACGAGTAAAGGTTCGGATTGGGGATATTTGATGTGACCATTATTTGCGCACATTTAGTCCCCTAATTGAGCCTATTTTGCATACTATTATAACATTCTATGGCCATTTTATCCGTCAAAACCTTCCTATTTGCTTTTCTATCGCATTTCATATGTTTTGTGGAAAAGGAGATAATAAGGCGGAAATTCTCGTCTTTCTTGCATACTTGGAAGCTTATTGATGATATTTGATGAACTAGTATGAGGAGGAGGCAAGAACTAAAGACCAAGAATAACATGGAGGTAGAGGAAAAGGAAGAATGGAGGAGAAAACGAAAACTGCAGACTAACCCGTGCGGATTCTCTGGAATCCGGTCGTCCACAATGCACGGAACCCGTGCGTCTTCACCCCAATCCGCCCGTTTTCCTCTTCACCAATCCACCCGTCTTCACATCAATCCGCTCGGATTCCAGCCCAGCACATTTTCGTCTTCTTCAAGCTTCAAAGAAAGAAGCCCTTCCTTCAAGAAATACCGGCTCCTCCCTGCTCAATCTAAAAAGTGCAATTACTAGTTTAGCCCTTAGTTAACCCTAATGCATCCACCTAATTTCCACTATAAATACCCCATTTGTAATAATCAAAGAAAGCGAAGTTTTGGAGGAGGGGGATCTCTTATCAAGCTTTCTTAGATTAGATTAGGAGTAGATTAGAATAGATTACTCTTTAATCTTTCCACAAATTACACATTAATCTCTCTTTAATTATTGTTCAAGTTTATTATTCAAGTTTATTATTGGGTTATTGAAGATTATTGGGTTATTATTGGAGGATTGAAAACCCTTCATCAATCAATCAAGTTTCTTCTATTATTCTTTGCTTTATTATTTGGATCATCTTAAGTTTGGTATAATTCCTTTACTCTTTAATCTTTATTGTTCATTTCTTCATTCTATTATCATGTTTATACTTGTTGTGATGATTGACACCATTAATGACATGTTTCCCATGATAATGAGTGAGTAGTCTCTTAGCTAGGATTAGTGGGTAATTAGGGAAAAGCAACATGGGATTGATTCATGCTTAATCTAATATGTTCACATGATTAAATTGCTTGTTTTTTGTGATGTCAACTTTATGCACATGTTATGTTTGATGAAATGTTAAGCCTATGAATCCTTGCATTTACAACCATCTCTTATCTACTCAACTTGACTTGTAAGATATAAACCAACTCGAGTCTTGTTAGACCATGCATAGAAGTTGAATAGGAGGAAAGTAAGTCGACTTGTAGGTGTTGTACAATCTAATCGATTCGGCTCCGGGACCCAACCCTTCCTATGAACCGTAAGACATAAACCAACTCGGTTCCCCCACAACATTAATTGCTTGCTTATAATTGTAAACATGTTTGTATGATCAACACCATGAATCCTCTATGTCCCCATGATATCCTAGCATCTTTAATTAATTGTTTACATCTTCTTCTTTTTTGCTTATTTTTCTATATTGCTTGCATTAGTCTAGACACAACTACAAACCCAAACAAATTGTGACATTAGCATAAATTGAGATAGATAGACTTAGAACCCAAACCACACCGTCCCATGGATCGACTTCGACTTACCGCTAACTAGTTGTTTGTTGAGTATTATAAATATGTTTGATTGGATGTGTGACGACCAACTCTTGTCCTATCAGTGGCGCGCTCCGATAGTGTTTCAGTTTTGTGAATGTCTTTCATGCTCCTCCGCCCAGTCGAGCTTTTGGCGCCTCCCAAGTATGCCGTAAGATAACCTGTATTTGCCCCCTTCTGGCTTCTAGGTGACGCTCCATATCCTAGCTGCTGCTAGATTCTTGTTGCCTGGGCCGCTGGCTGAAGGGGTTACTGCGACAACTAATCCAAGTTGCCGTTCTGGAGTCTGTTGTCTGTTTCCAGTTGACTGCTTCCTGCCTCCTCAATTTTCGACTCTGCTGCCTCCTGCATCTTGCTTCCTGAATTTCTGATTCTGGCTCCTCCTGCTTCCTGATTTTGAGAGGAGGCAGCTGGTCGAGACTTCCTTTTGCTGCTAGATCTCAGCGTGCTGGGGACCTAATTCTGGATGCCGATGAGGTCAGCTCTCCCAAAAGGCTGTTGAGGCTGCTAATGTCTCTGAGCCAGAGCTAGTTCTATTTTGCTTTGTTTCGTTTTTGTGATGTTTCTCGAGTCCTAGCAAGGCTAGGAGACTGGTTGGTGGTTGCCGACCCTGTATTCTCTGAACCTCGTCGAATGTGACATGTGGCATATTCCCATGGCTGACTCTGCATGGGGACTTTAGGAGATATATTTTTTTTGTTTTTGTGTCATGCCTTTTTTACTGCTTGATATGTTAGGCCGCGCAGTTCTGATCCACCTGTTATCACGTATATTATTCTAGGACAAATAGGAAGTGTAGAGGGTAGAACCTGATTTGTGGAGCATAATTTATTGGACCTTGCCCCCACGTGATAGCAGGTGGTCCAGGTTGCCCTGTTCGTATTGATATTTTGCCTCTCTCATGGCTGGCGACCAGGCTTCCTGATCCTGAAAGAGGGTTAGGGACAAGCGGAATAGTACCACAAATGTTACCTTCATAACGACACTCCTGTAGAGATATGTCCTCTAGGTTTACTGATTACTGGAGTTGCGCGGCAATGGCTCTAGATTGTCATTCTGATTCATGATGGCTGAAATTCCTGCAACGAGGAGAATTTTAGCTTCAACAGAATCAAAAGATAAGGTGTTACCCGACGTAGCCTGTAGTCTAATCAACATGAAGGGTGGTTATATTTTGGGCCTCTAGTTGTAGTCTAGTGACTAGCTCCTCAGGGATCTGTTTATCTGGCCATAGATTCTTGAGGTCCTGATCTGCCTGTCAGCCTGCAAGTCCACTTGATGTCTGTACACTAAAAGCTAGTACACTGTTGCTGATTTCTGGTGGATTGATCATTCCTGCTCTCACAGAGGCTGGTGGAACCCTAGGAACCAGATCTGTTGTATGACTCCAGATGAGCTCTCGGGAGCAGTTCTGCTGCAAGCATCTGGATGAATTCTGGGGAGCGTGTCTACTTCAGGCATCTGAAGCAATTCAAGGAGGCAGGTCTGCTGTCGGACTCAGGCATCTGTCGGGGACCAGATCTGCTGCCAGACTCAGGCGTCTAAAGGAAGTTCTGCTACCAGACTCAGACGTCTGAAGGAATTCTGGGAATTAGATCTGCTGCTAGACTCAGGCGTCTAAAGGAAGTTCGGGGACCAGATCTGCTGCCAGACTCAGGCGTCTGAAGGAAGTTCGGGGACCAAATCTACTGCCAGACTCCAGCGTCTGAAGGAAGTTCGGAGACCAGATCTGCTGCAGGTCTCTGGTAGGACTTCAGGGATCAGATCTGCTGCGAGGCTTTTGGAGGATCCCAAGAAGCTGATTTGTTGCTGGCTTCCGGATAACTTCCGGGGAGCAGATCTACTGCTGACTTCTGAAGATCCCAGGAAGCTGATCTGCTGCTGGCTTCCGGATAACTTCCGGGGAGCAGATCTACTACTGACTTCTTGAAGATCCCAGGAAGCTGGTCTGCTGCGAGACTTCTGGAGGATCAGAGGAAGCTGATCTGCTGATGGTTTCCAGATAACTTCCGGGGAGCAGATCTATTATTGACTCCATAAATAGCGATGAGATCTTGCTCGCTAGCAGACATGGCACCTGAGATTGATTCGATGATAACTTGGCTATAGAAATCGATCACCATGCCCCACGGTGGGCGCCAAAACTGTTTTGGTAAAAAACTGACAAAACATGATATTCTATCTCGTTAGGGGTTAAAGTGACCTACTCTTTGTAGCGTCGTATCGGGAGATTAAATTATATGTGACTTGTGACGGAATAATGATGTAAATAACGTCAAGGGCAAAATAAAGGTATAATGACACAAGAGATTTTGGTGACGCGGAAAATCCGATGTGGGAAACAACCGCGGGGGGAGTCGGTATCCCGCCAATAATCCACTATATGATAATTATAGTACAATATACAACGATCCAGTATATTGCGGATCTGATTCCCTTTAACATCGGACCGGAACTAGGTGCATCAATGAACAACAATGGTAATTTTTGTGGGTTTATACGTAGGTTTGCAGTAGGGAAATTAGTTAGCTTGTGGTGAAGCAATTAATGTTGCAATGATTGCATGATGATGGTGGAAGCCAATTGCACGTAATAATGGTGCCAAGATGCTCCTTCTTGCTTGCTTGCTTCTCTTTAGTGCACGGTATTTTCTAGCTAGGAGTTATGACGACAGTGTTTGTTGTGGTGTGAATGAATATAGATCCCTTCTCTTCCTTGCTTCCTTGTATTTATAGTGGATAAACCCTAGCCTTTGTCCTACTCCTTTTATGGCAAGTAATCGTGGTCCTACCATGCTTCTTTCCATAAACGATGTCTCACGTTCTATTCTCCCCGATCTCCTTGAAATCTCCCTGATGATCTTCAACACGCGGGCCTCCCTTGGTCATTGGTCTCCTTGGCCTACTTCACCAAATCGGCTCTTATGGACCTAATCTTGTGTTGGCCCGATATGTAGAAATTGACCCAAACAGCTGTATTCGGTCTTCTATCCGTATTTCTCTTCCTTCGGTCCATGGGCTCGACCCCCCATGTATGACATGGGTCCATTTGCTCAATTAATTACCCACTCGTCTCGTGTCACGTAGCTTAGGCCAAATAGTGATTTTTAGCCCAAACAGTATATACAATAATAAATGCAGTGAGATGAAATTATCTTAGTATTCGATATGTGCTTTTAGCCGAAACTAACCAAATATGCTCACCATATATATATATATGCAGGCAGCTTATACTGTCCCCCAAGAACATGATGGTTACCTTAGAAAAAAGATAGGGGATTCCTTCAGAGCATGGAAGTTAAAGGTTGATCAGAACCACTTGTTCAACAAGAAGACCGGGGAGATAAACAAGAAACCACTAACGAAGAAGTATCGGTATGTCAGCCAGCAAGATTGGTATAACTTTATTGCTTATAGGCAGTCTGACAAGTTTAAGGTAATTTATTTGCGACTCATTGGGATCACTTTATTAGTAATCACTTAATAAGTAATGAAATATACTTACGTTACTCGATACAATTCATTTTATGAAGACTATGAGTGGGCAGAACCAAGAGAACATTTCAAAGAAAGAGAGCGTCTTTTATGGCTCCAGAGGTGGTTATAGATTGATTAAGAAGAAGCTTGGAACTGTCAATCGTCATGACGCTTGGGTGGCCGGTCACATTCCTAAGAATGGAAAGTTAGAAACTTCATATGATATGGCCATCAAAGAGAAAATTATAAGTATGAATAAATATGTCACTCCTACCACTGGTGGTCGGTTATATAATTGTGAGTTTAAATAAAATTTAGTTGCATAATGGTTTTATATGTATGTAGAGGATCTGTTAGAAGGAGGTACAAGAAGGAAAATGGAAGCCTGAAGGACGCGATGACATTCTTGCAAGGGCAATCGGCAAAGCAGAGCATCCAGGTCGTGTGAGAGGGGTATCGACGCATGTTGATATCACTAAGTATTTTGGGAAAAATACTCGAAGGACAATGAGTGGTGCTGATAGGGTATATAAATACTGTATTTTATTCAACATAATTTATATATATATATATATATATATATATATATATATATATATATATATATATATATATATATATATATATATATATAAGCGGGATCTCGTGAGTTGGGGTCTTATGGTGAGTTGGGGAAATCAAGGGCTGAGATTAAAAGAAATCAAGGGCTGAGATTAAATGATAAATTAGGAAAAAAAAAGGAAAAATCGAAAAATACAAAAGCGCTGAAACATGAAAACAGAAACTTCATTCAAACGATATTCTCTCTCTCTCTCTCTACATCTCTCTACAAATCAGAAACACAAAAACACAAAAATCAGAACGCCGCCTATAGAAATCTCATAAAAAATCTAATAAGATTACACAAATTCGTTGATTTTTAGCTGCAATCGAATTACAGGTAATGTAAATTCGTTGATTTTTAGTGTATTCAATCGTATTTTCGAAATTAATGTAAAAATCGTGAAATTCGTTTATTTTAATTGAATTGAATACTTGATTTTACTGTTTTCAGGTACAAAAGATGGACAACGATATTAACAACAATTGTAGCGAAGAAAACAACTCGACAGTAAATATGGAAACAGGTAATAACGATCATTCTCTGTTTCTCAGCTGTAGTTTATAATACTGTTATTGATTCTTATCTCTTTATCAACAGTTGTTCAAAATACTGTTATTGAATTTTATCTGTTTCTCAGCTGTTATTCTGATATTAATGTATTGTCTGTCTTGTATTAAAGTAGAAAAAGAGTACTGTTATTCTGATATTATTGTACTATTATTGTAAAAAGTAGAGAAACATGATGATATTATTGTACTGTTATTCTGATATTATTGTACTATTATTGTAAAAAGTAGAAGAAACATGATGATATTATTGTACTGTTATTCTAATATTACTGTACTGTTTTTGTAAAAAGTAGAGAAACATGATGATATTATTGTACTGTTACTCTGATATTATGGTCCTATTGTTCTGATATTATGGTGCACTAGCATGAAAATATACCGTCTGTTATTCTGATATTAAGTAGAAAAACACATTTACTATTATTCTGATGTTATTGATTGTCGTCTGTTTCCCAGCTGCTGTTATCATACTCTTATTGTCACATTACTGCAATGTTGATCTCTCCCCCATGCTACTGTTATTGTGATGTTATTGTCATTTTGTTGTCCACTGACTGTACTCATTATAATAATTTATTGTCCCAGATCTTTCTACTGTCTCTATTGTTGAAGACAATGGAGTCTTAGCTATTGGGGATTCCTCTAATAGCAATATATTCACCAGCCCAACCTGTTCAGATGAAGAAAACGATGAGTTTGTTCCAACTCTTCATTACAGCAGTACACCCGGGGGTACTGAGCAGTGGGTAAGGACTGTTGAGAGTGATTTTACGCCTAAACATGGCATGTTCTTTCTTACCTTAGACGATGCAGTACAGTTCTACAACATATATGCATTGACTTGCGGATTTGATGTGAGAAGGTACACAAATGCGAAGTATAAGGGAGGCGTCAGCGTCAAATCACTGGTCTGTAACAGATAGGGGTATAGGGATATGAAAAGAAAACTGCAACTTGAAGCAACAAATCACGAAGCTGGTAATTTGATTACAACAGAGAATAAAGAGAGAAGAATTAGACAGCCAAAGAAGCATGCTCTGACAAGGTGTGGCTGCAAGGCGCACATGAGGTTGAGAACCTGTGAAAAAACCGACGACAGGCCGGCTGGATATATTGTGGACGTCTTTGTAGACGTTCACAATCACTCTCTTTACTCTGTCAAAAACAGAGAGTTCCAAAAGCTCTCAAGGGACGTCCATGACTACATTAAGAGGACCATTATTGATCATACTAAGCTCAACATAGGTCCAACATTGAGCTTCAGAATTCTCAAGGAATACTCAAATGGTTATCAGAATATCGGTGCCTCTTTGCTAGACTTCAAAAACTTTAAACGAAATATCAAGTGTTACATTGGGGATAAGGATGCTAAAATGTTCATTGGGCATTTCAAAATGATGGCTGAAACAAACGGGTTCTATTTTGCTTATGATCAGGATGAGAACAAATGCTTGACAAAAGTTATTTGGGCTGATAAGGAAGGGATAAACAACTACAAGTTATATGGAGACACGATCTCGTTTGACCCTACTTATGGGACAAACAAATATTTCATGGTGTTTACTCCCTTCACCGGAGTAGACCACAACAAGAAGACGGTAACTTTTGCAGCTGGGTTAATTAACTTCGAGAGTCAGGATTCATTTGAGTGGATTTTTAAAAAATTCCTCGAAGCAATGGGGCAGCAGTAACCTTAGTGTGTAATTATAGGCCAGTGCCCTGGAATTAAAAAGGCATGCCCAAATGTCTTCAAGCATTCTGTGCACAAGTACTGCATGTGGCATATCATGCAGAAAATGCCAGAGAAGGTGGGAAGGGCAATCTGCAATGACACGGAATTTATGACCGGCATAAATGCCGTTGTGTGGGATGTCGACCTCGAGCCAGAAGAATTTGAACAGAACTGGGAAACTGTTATTGAAGCTCATGGTATGCAAAGCAACCGGTGGTTGAAGTATGTATTTGCAATAAGACAAAAGTGGATCGCTTACTTTCGGGATCGCCTCAGGTTGTTTCTTTGCGGACAACCGTAGATCCGAAAGTTCAAACAGCTACTTGAAGCGATTTGAAAGCCACTTTGGAACTCTTGTCGAGTTCTGGATGAGGTACAATTCTACAATAGAACAGCAAAGGCATTTACAAAGGAGGTTGGACACTGCCAATGAGCATAGTATGCTCGAGAAAGTAGGGCCGATGAAGGTACAGATGCATGCCTCCCTTGTTTACACACATCCTATCTTTGCGGACTTTCAGAACGAAGTCAAACATGCGATATGCAGCATGGGGGTCGGGAATTTGACAACAGTAGGGACAGTGGAGTACCATGACGTTCGTGATGGACTGAAGCACAGAGACTTCCGAGTGGGATTTAACATCAAAACTAACGAGAGCAAATGTGTATGTAAGCTGTTTGAGAGACATGGCATTGTCTGTCGGCATATACTGTGGGTGTGGAATGGTAGGCAGGTACGCAGGATACCTGAGCCTTATGTCCTTTCTCGATGGACAAAGAAATCCTACAGGCCAATTGTCCGAGATGAAAATGGAAAGGTGATAGAAGACATTGATGAAGCTGACATCAAGAAAGCTGAGATGTCAAAGGTTTGGTCTGAGATTTATGCAACTGTCGAGGTGATGGACAGTTATGCTACGGTTAAACAGATGAAGCAACTGCAGAAAACCCTGACACAGTTCAGGGAGAACATCATAGGACCAATTGAACCGAAAACTAAAAACCAGGAAATCGAGGCTCTTCTTGGCATCACAGCTTCAAATGATATTGACCTTCGACCGCCAAACAAGGCCAAGAATAAGGACAGTGGTAAAAGATTAAGGTCGTCGAAAGAAAAGGCCAAGAGCAAGCCACAAAAGAGGAAGCGAAGATGCGGTAACTGCAAGAAGTGGGTGAACCACAACAGTAGAACTTGTAATCTTCCATTTGCTGAAAGTCCCCCTTCTGATGACGATGATGAAGAAGAATCAGAAACTGAAAAGGTATGAATATGAACTATTACTCTCTTATTATTCTAATGTTATCCTCTTATTCTACTGTTATTCCCCTATTATTCGGTTTTACTCGCTATTCTCTTGATGTGTTATTCTCTTTGTTATTCTGCTATTAATGTGTTGTTATTTTTGAATAGAAAATGGATATTCTTCGTGGAAATGGATAGTGTCTGGAATAACAGCAGAGTAGCTACTAAATTTGCTCTAATTGTTATTCTACTGCTATTAATATTATTCTACTGCTATTCTGCTATTAATGTAGCTGCTAAATACTAAGCAAACATTGCAGGAATATGAATCAGATGCATGAACTAACAAAGACAAAAGAGACGCAAAAGACAGCGGCTACGATGAAGACCTCGCCTAAAAATGTCAAAGACTTTTACTATTTTTCATTGTTTGAATTACATTTTAACCTAAAATGTTTCTTCTAGATAATAAAGTGAGACCTACATTATATGAGAATTAATACTAGTTACTTTAATTTTTTTTGTTAATATTATCTGACTGTTTTTTCACAAACCACCCACAAAATAAAACTACATTTACACACTACAATAATAGTTGAATAATAACAGATTAGTAATATTTATAAAAAGCAGTTCCACTTTTCAGTTTTTATTAAAAACAGTTACCTAACCTAATCTAATATAATTACAGGAAAACTGTTTGTATTCCCCAAGCCCCTATAAATACTGCTATTGCGTGTAAAAAAAAACACACACACACCTTTGAATAAGTACGAAAAACTGTTTGTATTCAGAAAAAACTCGCATCTCTCTCCGCAAAAAGTAATTTCTTATCTTTTTTTTTTTTTTGGTAGACAGGTAATTTCTTATCTTTCTATACTTTATTACGAAAAAACCTGTTTTTATTCCCAAGCCCCTATAAATACTGCTATTTGAGTAAAAAAACAAACACACACCTTTGAAAAAGTCCATTCCAAAAAAAAAAAACTTTATCTCCTATGCAAAAAGGTAATTTCTTATCTTTCTATTCTTTATTTTTCTTTGATGTTTATTTTTCTTATCTGTTTACACTATACTCGATCTTTGAGAAAAGGTAATTCTCTTTCTTCTCGCTTTGGTTTGCTTTTAATTTGGTTGAAATATTTTAAACATCTTTTTATAATGCAAAAAGTTTCATACTTCCAATCTTTGCAGGATGAGTGACGTCGACGATAACCGAAGGTCCCCGCAAGGAGGAAATCGATGAAGTGAAACGGACGATAGAGTCCCTCACGATAGAGTTGATCGACACAAGGACAAATTTAGAGGCAGCAGAAAACCGTGAAGAGGCCTTAATAAGAGAGGTCGACAATGTTACGGCACAGTTGAAGGTTCTTTGAACTTCAAAATGAACGTATGCGTAGACAGTTGAAGGAAAAGAAAAATAGGAACTACACACAAGCCGACATGGACAATCAATTCATTGCTGGTGTGAATGCTTTGAAGAAGTATTACACTGAAGTCGATATTTCATTCTCTGGCGATTGGACACCAGTTCTGAAAGCCATGAAACTTATGGAAGCATACAAAAACCCTTTTCAGGATAAGTCGGTGGAAGTTGAGAGCACTGTCCAAGGACCGGCGCGCAGGCTTCAGAGAATAGAATAAAGATATAAAAATCTAACGATGATGGTCCAGGGCTACTACTTTAAAATATGTTTAAAATATTTATTGCTTTAAAAATAATGGCTTTAATATTTTAGATCGTTAATGTTTATTATGTAAGTACTATCTTTAAGTACTATTTACTACTATGTTTAAGTAATGTTGGAATAATGAAGTCTTTGCCGAATAATAGTGCAATAATGACATAATAACTGCTAATTATGTTTGAATAAATACTGCAATAACAGCAGAATAATGGTAGAATAACAGTGGAATAAAAAGCAGTCTAAACCACTGCTTTTACACTTGACTAAATTTACACTTGAATAAAAATGAATAGTTTTAACAAAATAATGCTGGACTAACAGTGGAATAACAGCAGAATAAACTAGTCCTTTTGTGGAATAATACTGCAATAACAGCAGAATAAACTGCTTGTTATAGGGAATAATAGTGCAATAACAGCAGAATAATGGTGCAATAAGAATAGAATCACAGTTGAGAAAAAACAACCATTGACAGTTGAATAGAAAATGCATATTCTTCGTAGAAATTGGATAGTGTTTGTAAACCTTAATTAAACTAGTGGAATAACAACAGAATAAGTGTAGACTAATAGTACAATAACAGTGAGTAGCCGCTTATTATGCGGAGTAATCGCAATAATGAAACTTGAGAATAATGGTAGAATAACAGTGGAATAAAAGCAGTCTAAACCACTGCTTTTAAACTTGACTAAATTTACACTTGAATAAAAAGTGGATAGTGTTTGTAGAAAACAAAGGTAATAAGAAAGCTTAATTAGACTAAAATAACTGTAGACTAATTGTGCAATAACAGCACAACAACTGCTCATTATGCTGAATAATACTGCAATAACAGCAGAATAACAGTGGGATTAGAGTAAAAATGGATGGTGTTTGAAAAAAGTACAAGTAATATGAAAACTCAATTAAATTAGAGTACACACTGGAATAACACTAGAATAATAGGGGAATAACAGCACAATAAACTAGTTATTATATGAGAATAACGGTGCAATAACAAAGACACTAATTGTTTAACAAACAGTTTACACTAACTTAGTCTGACTTTCCTGAATACACAACAGTCAAAGGTACTGCATTCACGACGATGCCTAACTCTTCACTACCAGCAGATGATTGGGGTTTCGCTTCTTTCAACTTGTTCCTTGCTGACGCCAAACCCAACGTCTTCGGCCTTTGATTCTCACAAGCCATCACTTATCAAGAACTACTTGCCTATAAATATTAATATCCGCCAAGATCAGGGAAGCCGACATTTCAACACAGAAGCTTCGACGAGTAATCTTGCTGTGAATATTGGACTCAAACACACTTCCACCATATTCGGCCATCGTGTACAGCAAGAAACACCCCGACTCGGAATTCAACAGTTCCTTCTTTTTCCATTTAAAAGGAACATCAACGATTTTGAAATTGCGGCAATCTTGCGACTTCATAACATTATGACCCTCCATAAAAACATACATATATTTTGCCACAATCTCGGCCAATCTTCTGTAATCCACTAATTGGTTGGCATCGTGAGTCATGTTGTCCAAAATATCAATCGATTCATTCATAAAATTGATGCAGAAACAAGAGTAGTGATCATTGTACAGAATCGGCACAAACACAAGGTCCGAGTTCAGACGACATCTTCCATTGCAGGAATCGAAAAACACATTCCGAATTTCATGACTTCTTACCGGACCGTCAAGAGGGCTTGAGGAATCAAAGTTCTCTAAGAGTGAATAAAGAGCATCCTCCTAAATAGAAAGCATAAACAACTAAAAATAGTGCACAAGTGTTAACTTTATATCAGTACATGTGAGTAAATATGTAGGTAATAACGCAAAATAGCAAAGAAAAAAAAAATACCATATGACGAAGTCCAAAAAACATTGAGCTTGGTTCTAAACGTTCCTCAAACTCCAACAAATTCAAAAGAATCGACCAAACATCGACTACTCTTGTTGACATCCTAGCAGCTGCATCCACAATGGAAACAATATCCCCCCTGTCCAAAAACACGCCGACGTCGTCGTTGTACAACACTAACATCTCACTGCATTCACAAAAAAACATATGATAAGAACAGTGGGATTACAGTGGTATAAACAGCAGAATACTAGTTCAATAACAGAATAATAACAGTAGAATAATAGTGGAATAACAACGGAATAATAGTGGTATAACAGTAGAATAACAGTGGGAATTAACAGCGGAATAATAGTGGTACGACAGTAGAATAACAGTTCACTAACAGCAGAATAACAAAAGGAATTAACAGTGGAATTACACTGGACTAACAGCGGAATAATAGTGGTATAACAGTAAAATAACAGTTCAATAACAGCAGAATAACAAAGGGACCTAACAGTGGAACTAATAATACTAGTTTTACAAAATAACAGCATAATAACAGCAAATTAACAGCAGAATAATAGTGGGAAACAAAAAGACTAACTGAACAGGAACACCACAATCAAAGAAATGAAAATCGACACATACTCTTCTTTCAAGTGAGCGTCTTCACGAAGAACAAAGTCCACCACTTGCTTCCGCACCTTCAGCATCTTAGAGAACTGTTTTTTGTTCTTCCGAAACAAATCCGACACCGCAACAAAACTACTGTTCTTTGGCCTGCAATCCATAGAGCAACCCAGCCCATCGTCTGCCTTACCCCTTTTACGGCTACCCAAAGCCGACTTTGGACTCACGGTGCTATCCACACCCTTGCTTCCCACTTGACGGCTGGCAGTAGGGGTGTTTGTAGAGAATTCAGTGCTATCAATGACAGTAGGAGAAGCGACGAGCTCGACAATAGGCTGCATCATCTTAACCTTCTTACCAACAGTTTTCACCCTGCCAGAACCACAACGTTTCTTACCGCTTTGAGAAACCCTCGCTTCCGCATCCTCAATACGCTGTTTCTCTTCAAGCACACTCAGGGTTTCCTTTCTCGTCTTGTTCAACTCCTCCAAAGTTTTCAACACATCTTCCTTGGACTCGTTCATATCAGACAGCACCAACAAGGCAACGATCTCAGCGCGGTAAAGCGCTTTTGAATCGAACTACCCAAGTCACAATCAAAAACAGTTCCACGGTAAAAGAGCATGTGCAACATCGTATATACACATGATCTAAATTTTCAATCGCGGTTTGCAGTAAAAGGGACGTTGAAAATTTTATAATCTTTAACCTCCCCGCCTCGGGCAACTCCTTTGTTGACCAGGAAATCAAACATCAAGCTCACCTTCAAAAAAGCAAGGAAAAAGAAAACATAATTACTAACAATACTTAAACAAACTAGGCTAAACACCAAGAGAAAATTAGGCACAATAAATGACTTACAGCAGTTTGACAATACACCAAACGTACACACGCTTTGTTGATCATCGCAAACATCGCCTCTTGAAATACATTATCAAGATATTCAACCCTCTTCGCAATGAAGTTGATGCACAAACAGCTGAAGTGCTCATACAAAAGAATTGGGATGAAAATCTGGGAAAATATTTGGCCAAAAAAATTGTTACTAATTATGTGGTTTTTTAAAAAAAGCAGAAACACAGCAAAATAACAGCAGAGTAATAGTAGACTAACAGTAGAATAGTAGTAGAATACACACAAGTATAGAAAACATACCATATCAGAATTAAGATCACACTCTCTCTTGTTGTTATTGACAAACACAGTAAATGACAATATGACTTCCGCACATAAATCACTCCTGGAAGCCTACCCATCTTTCGACGGCGTACAAATTCGCCCCAATGGATACTAAACAAAAAGTGGAGAAAAGAGTTAACACGTGATGCAAAAATGAAAAATAAAGTAAAAGAAACGATAAGATAGAATAACTAACCGTTGCACCCATCCCAAAGAAAAGTCGACTTGGACTTCCTCTTATACAAGTATCATTAAGAAAGAGGGACCACCAGTCCACAACACCAAGCATTATCATTATATCTGGAACCATCGATTCCATATCCTCTCGATTCAAGTAATTGTTCACACCCCAAGTGACAAGATTCTCCCTTCAAAACCGAATAAACAGGAAAAATAAGTGTCACATAAATATATTTTTGAAGAACAAAAACCAGTATAAAATATTAAACAGAAAGCGGAAATTTTTTACAATAAAAACGAGCTCTTGCCCTTGCGAAATGTTATGATCATTCAAGAAGCAGTAGTCTGCAACCTCTTTCCGCTTGGATAGCATTGGGTTGAAAACATGTCCCATCGTTATCATTGATTTTGACAGGACAACTAGCTGAGGATCCACAGGACCACAATTATAGGTGCATCCGAAATTCTGAGGCACAACCAACAACAGTAGCTCCTCGTATGCAGAGTGCGAGCAAATAACTTGTACCGATATTAGGAACATTCAACCAAAGCAACGCCATTGTCCTCTCGGACAGCCCTCACCAACAACTTGATACCGGCCTTCAACACAACCTCGAATCTGTTTATCGATTTATCTATCTCGGGACTTGCGACCCCAAGCAACAAGTCGCATGACAAGACATCACCACATCCGCTACTTCCTCTTCTGAGTCTCACAAATGCTTCTTTGCCAATTTGAGTGGAATGTTGAGTGTCATTACATAATGGAATGTCGCCGGTATCCGTCACCTCCGTCTCGAGGCAAACAACCATCGGTCTTTGGAATTTGATTTGCTTGAACCTCTACCGTGTACACTCAACAAGTATTAGGCACGTCCTCTGGCGGATTATCAACAAGATAGTCTTCAACTTGAATGTTAACGTCCTCCACATCATTGTTAACATCCTCCACGTCAATGGTAATATCCCCAACATCAACTACTTTCTCACCGACATCATCTGGCTCTCCATAACGAAACTGAATGTCAGCACAGATATCCGTCGTAATAGAATCTAAACCGAGTGGTGACAATTGTGGAGTCTCCACCTTTGCACTTTGTTGAATGACGGGACTATGTTCAACACCCTTCTTTTTCAAACTATAGTCGGCAAAGACATCCGAAAGCCCGACACACTCCTCATAAAATTGAGAAAACAGATTAAATGATGGGGGTTCAATGATGACATCTTCATGTCTAGCTTTTTTGGAAGCTGGTTCTTCAGGAACAGTTGATCGCGATTTATTTGCCGCTTGTATAGCCAATACATGCTTTACCCATTCGTCCATCTCACGGATAACTTGATCCGTGAAGAAAGATGGGGTGGCAACCAAATTCTCTGACCCTTCACAACCAACTTTTTCTGACTGTTCAGTTGTGCTTTCTTTAGCAGCTCGTCGGGTTACTTGGCTGGGCAACTTAGCAACAGGTGCTTGACGCATAGCCTGCTGGTTCTTCTTCATCATCTTCGACTTTATAAGTTCCGCCCGTTCCAAGTATCGGCGGCATAAAATCTGAGAGTCCCTCTCATTAAGCAGTATAAGTTGATGAACATCCTGTCAAGATAAAATCCCAAAATTTTACTTAAAACTGAATTCCAAAACATAATAACAGTACAATAATAGTAGAATAACAGAGGAATAATAGTACACTAAGAGCAAAATAGATAACAGTGGATTAATAGTAGAATAACAGTGCAGTAATAAAATAACAAAGGAATAATAGTACAATAACAACAGAATAAATAACAGTGGAGTAGTAGTAGAATAACAGTAGAATAACAGTGGAGTAACAATTGGAATGAAAATTAGAATAACAGTGGAATGACAGTAGGAAAACTGAGGAATAACAGTGGAATAATCGTAAAATAATAGTAGTAGGGCAACTAATGCTTAAAGACAATAACAGAATAACATTTTAGAGTGATTCGTTTTAAAAAAAAAACAAACAGGTGCTTACGTCGACCGCTGCGGACTGTACTTGCTCATCCGTAAGAATATCATCAGGTAGATCCAGCACAAGACATCGACGTTGACTACGTTAACCAGAGCCAACGATGTTTGGACGAAACAATGGGAAAACAACGTCTGAACGCTCCCCAGTGCCCAGAGCACCAGCAGCTGCCTCACGCTGCAACCTCTCACTGAAAGACTTAAAATCCCAATGTTTAATGAGCGGTAGCTCATTATTCACCTGATCACCGCTAAAGAAATAACGGTGAAAATAGGTGATAGCCAACAGCACTACACAACAACGAATATTTTTCCTCCCGTTAAGGGTTTCACGCACAGAAGTCACCAAGTCTGAGAAGACAAACTGGCACCAATTAAATTCCTTGATCATAGAAACATCTTCCACAGCGCTTAGAAGTCTAAGATCAACCACATAACCCGACAAAGGAGCAACGAAACACGACATAGCAAACAGAACAAAAGTCTTCTTAAACTCATCATCCGCAACCAAAGACTCTAGCAGGGTCTCCTGAACTTTGTTAAGTGGTATCCCACTTTTGTTATTGGCGATACCATACTTCTCACGCCAAGCACGCCTCAAAGCTTCTCCATTAGCGTCTGCAGAACCAGGAAACCCAGTAATAACCAGATCCAATTTTGGACCAGAATTTGATAAACCAAACACATCGTGCACATCATCTGCAGTCAACTCGAACTTCTCCGTTTCAGATATTTCAAAATACTTCCCACTCCTAAAAGCATATATAATCTCCCGGAATATGGTATGGGGGAGGGAAGAAAGCTTCAACTCAAGTAAACCCCCGAATCCCATTTCCCTAATGACCTCTTCCGCTCCTCGGTGAGGGCTTCAATAACTCTGAAAAGAAAAGCAGGCTGACAGCAGCTAACAAATGGATCGGCACTGTGCACACAAAGGGGAAAAAATATATAATGCATTAAAACATTTAAGATAACATAAGCAAAGCAGCAGAATAATAGCAAAATAACATGAGAGCATCAAAAAATAACACGAAAAGTAACATATTAACAAAGAAAAATAACAACAAAATAAAAGTAGAATAACAAAGAGTACATACACCGTGTTATTTCCTAAACAACTCCGCCTGAGGTTGGTTGCTACTTACCACAATTCCCTTCTCATGCTTAACTTTGCCAGCCAACTTACTACTAGTCTTTGGTGGACTAGACGACAACTTCGCAAGTTGAGTCTCGGCCTTTCGTTTGGTTTTTTTAGTGGGTGGTTCAGTTGTACATATTTCTTGACTACGAGTACTCCTTCTCTGAGAAGCAGTGCTCTTTGATGGAGATGTGACAGGGGATTTGGATGGAGACGGACCCGGAGAATTTGATGATGAAGGTTGAGTAGACTTTGATAAAGCGACGGATTTGATTTTTAACTTCATTTTCAGATGTACTATCCAGAAAATAAAGACAAGGATCACTTTCAATGATAAATAGGTATTCAGCTGGACTTTTTTAATAATGACGCCAGAATTAGAGTACCGTAACAGCAGAATAACAGAACACTAACAATTAGTCAAACTAATAACAGAACCGTTATAATATAGCAAAAAACCACAAAAAAGAACAACACGTAAGTGTAAACAAAAACACAAAGGGAATCAAAAGAAAGCCTCTTTGAATAAAGAGTCAAAGACAGTTTTAAAATTACATACGGCCTACATAAGCCTTCATAAAACAAAATAACGTACTAAATTACAACCAGAGACATTTTCAAATTACATAATACCCAAGATACATTCTTTCCGAGAAAGAACCAAAATGTACTTCTGAAAATACAGGACATAACGTAAAAAGTCAGTCAACGTCAACAACATCGACTGGCTTATAATACAATTCGTAAGCAAGATCATAAAGCGCAGGATAGTCCCGAGTGTTTCAAAGTACTCGTGAATTAGCTTGATCCGTTCGGATACAGTGCCTCAAGGATCGAGTCACGATCGTGTATATAATGGCAAGCATGCAACACCGCTTTCTTTGGCTCACTTGCAAGCATGTAGCACTTGCATCGTTTGGAAACTACTTTCGAGCCCTTTGACAAAATCTTAAAACCTTCACTGTGACTTGTTGTTAGAACTTTCATATATTCGGCGTGAACACCGGGCGCACTTTTATGAAATAGGAACATTTGTGACCATTTCTTACAAACAAGACACATATTTCTCTTGTCCAAAGTAGTCTCTACATGATCGAATACTCTTTCCATTAGGTCCTGGCTATTTAAAACTGCCGACATTGATTGATTACGACGACGAACTCGTACATTAACTTCAAAGCACTTATCACTCTTATCTTCCAATAAGCAACCCAATTTATTTTTCTTTTCAGTAGCGAACTCTCTAGCAAATAACAATTTATCTTCATTCACTATATTTATTGCCCATCCCTCACAAACTAAGTCCATTAGTGATGCTGAAACCTACAAACAAACAAAGCCAAACAAACAAAACCACTAGAATAACAGCAGAATAACACAAAAAAGAATAACAGAAAATTAAACACAGGAAAAACACTATAATGACAGGAAGAGTAACGCTGCAATGACACCATAGGACCAGTATAACAGTGGAATAACAGAAGTACTGAAAAGTGAAGACAACACAAACAAACACAAAAACCCCAGAAAAACACATTAAACAATTAAAACATGACAAATAACTTGACAACAAACTAAGCGATAGAATAACAGCGGAATAACACAAAAAGTAAAGTGTGTAGAGATCAATAGTAAAGTTCTCAACACAACTCGGCACATAGAACATGCAAATCACTTCAAAACAATAGAAAACTGCAGAAACGACTAAGAACATGCAAATCAGTTCAGGAAAAATCAGAAACTCAAGAATGCAGCATAATATTACAATGAAGAAACTGCATAAACACAATAACGACATTAAAGTACTCGATTAAGTAAAACTAGCGATAATTAAACTGGAAAAACGAATAAAAAAGCATACAAAAGCATGAAATAAAACAAAATAACAAAATAAAAGAGGAAAATGTCATGAAATTATCTTCAATCGGAAGAAAGATGATGAACGGCGAAGAGAAAACGGGAGAAAACACGAAGAAGATGAACAGTTGAAGAAGAATAACACAAGAATAATAGAAGAGAGAGGAACGCTTGCAGTTGATAATGATTATATAAACGGTTTTGCAGTAATATGGAGTATTAATTAGAGCGGGAAACAATTAGAGAGTAAATGACAGAAAGAAGAGAGAGAGAGAGAGAAAAAAAGGAAAAAAAAAAAAAGAGAAAATAAACTAAATAACAATGCTTTTATATGACAACAAAGATTAATCTTGGCCACTCATCTATAATTTAATCTAATGGCTGAGATTCACCCAACTCACAACTCACCATAAGAACCAAAATCACCAAATCCAATCTCTCTCTCTCTCTCTCTCTCTCTCTCTCTCTCTCTCTCTCTCTCTATATATATATATATATATATATATATATATATATATATATATATATATATATATATATATATATATATATATATATATATATATATCTTTGAAATTATACTACTTATTTTAATCATATTCATTTCTACTACACAGCTACAAACAATGGCCAGGTTGATACTCAGAATGGTGGAAACGGGGGATAAGCCATCTGAAGAAAAGTTGGTTATGGTTCGGCAAGTCATAAAGGAAGCAGAGGAGAAGAACAAAAAAGCGGGCATGCGAAGTGAGAAAGACATGGCAAAGGATCAAGATGGGGTAGATGAAGAGGAAGCCATGAAGGCAGGGGAGAAGGAGGTGGAGGTGGGAGCCGAAGACACGTTCTTATCATCTCCAAATCCGGCTTTTGACGAGGTATTAGCTACTACGACTAGTTTATAATTGCTGTATATATACTAATTAATTAAATTTATTATTTAAAGTAGTGCATGTATATATATACTAATTAATTAAAAATGTGAAGGTCGTTTGCAAGAAGCCTTGTGTTCTTTACTACAAAGCCCCTACAATAGCATCGGGCAGAATTGTTGTTGCTAGGGGAGTAGCATTCTATTACGACAAGATTCAAGAAGTTGAGGTTGAAGGCAATCAAGACATTGCCCTCCGTGAGCGATGGAGGGAAGTGGAAGTGACCGAGTTATATCTGAAGGAGTATGGTACTCTAATAGTACCACGTAGTGAAAATTGGCTTTTGCAAGATGTCGTGGGTTCTACTGTGCAATGGCCTGAAGCATTCATTAGTGTTGACATCTCCGGGGTAGTTATGCTAAAACGAACGCATTTTATATAATGAACGCCTTTAAATTTATTAGGGTAGCCTTATCTAACATATAGTATGTATTTGAATTTTTACATTTTCAGGAGTCACACGAAGCCATTATGGCTGAAATTAGGACTATTACGTCAACACCTAAAGTCACTGATTCGACTGCCTCTCCACCCAAAATTCAAGAGGTAGTAATGTGTGCTTGACGATAGCTTCTGGTTCTTCTTCATCATCTTCGACTTTATAAGTTCCGCCCGTTCCAAGTATCGGCGGATAAAAAATCGAGAGTTCCTCTCATTAAGCAAAAGATAAGTTGATGAACATCTGTCAAGATAAAATCCCAAAATTTTACTTAAAACTGAATTCCAAAACATAGTAACAGTACAATAATAGTAGAATAACAGAGGAATAATAGTACACTAAGAGCAAAATAGATAACAGTGGATTAATAGTAGAATAACAGTGCAGTAATAAAATAACAAAGGAATAATAGTACAATAACAACAGAATAAATAACAGTGGAGTAGTAGTAGAATAACAGTAGAATAACAGTGGAGTAACAATTGGAATGAAAATTAGAATAACAGTGGAATGACAGTAGGAAAACTGAGGAATAACAGTGGAATAATCGTAAAACAATAGTAGTAGGGCAACTAATGCTTAAAGACAATAACAGAATAACATTTTAGAATGATTCGTTTAAAAAAAAAAACAAATAGGTGCTTACGTCGACCGCTGCGGACTGTACTTGCTCATCCGTAAGAATATCATCAGGTAGATCCAGCACAAGACATCGACGTTGACTACGTTAACCAGAGCCAACGATGTTTGGACGAAACAATGGGAAAACAACGTCGAACGCTCCCCGTGCCCGAGCACCCGGTACGCCTCACGCCGCAACCTCTCACCGAAAGACTTAAAATCCCAATGTTTAATGAGCGGTAGCTCATTATTCACCTGATCACCGCTAAAGAAATAACGGTGAAAATAGGTGATAGCCAACAGCACTACACAACAACGAATATTTTTCCTCCCGTTAAGGGTTTCACGCACAGAAGTCACCAAGTCTGAGAAGACAAACTGGCACCAATTAAATTCCTTGATCATAGAAACATCTTCCACAGCGCTTAGAAGTCTAAGATCAACCACATAACCCGACAAAGGAGCAACGAAACACGACATAGCAAACAGAACAAAAGTCTTCTTAAACTCATCATCCGCAACCAAAGACTCTAGCAGGGTCTCCTGAACTTTGTTAAGTGGTATCCCACTTTTGTTATTGGCGATACCATACTTCTCACGCCAAGCACGCCTCAAAGCTTCTCCATTAGCGTCTGCAGAACCAGGAAACCCAGTAATAACCAGATCCAATTTTGGACCAGAATTTGATAAACCAAACACATCGTGCACATCATCTGCAGTCAACTCGAACTTCTCCGTTTCAGATATTTCAAAATACTTCCCACTCCTAAAAGCATATATAATCTCCCGGAATATGGTATGGGGGAGGGAAGAAAGCTTCAACTCAAGTAAACCCCCGAATCCCATTTCCCTAACAGCCTCCTTCTGCTCCTCGGTGAGGGCTTCAATAACTCTGAAAAGAAAAGCAGGCTGACAGCAGCTAACAAATGGATCGGCACTGTGCACACAAAGGGGAAAAAATATATAATGCATTAAAACATTTAAGATAACATAAGCAAAGCAGCAGAATAATAGCAAAATAACATGAGAGCATCAAAAAATAACACGAAAAGTAACATATTAACAGCAAAATAACAGCAAAATAAAAGTAGAATAACAGTAGTACATACACTGTGTTATTTCCTGCAGCAACTCCAGCCTGAGGTTGGTTGCTACTTACCACAATTCCCTTCTCATGCTTAACTTTGCCAGCCAACTTACTACTAGTCTTTGGTGGACTAGACGACAACTTCGCAAGTTGAGTCTCGGCCTTTCGTTTGGTTTTTTTAGTGGGTGGTTCAGTTGTACATATTTCTTAACTACGAGTACTCCTTCTCTGAGAAGCAGTGCTCTTTGATGGAGATGTGACAGGGGATTTGGATGGAGACGGACCCGGAGAATTTGATGATGAAGGTTGAGTAGACTTTGATAAAGCGACGGATTTGATTTTTAACTTCATTTTCAGCTGTACTATCCAGAAAATAAAGACAAGGATCACTTTCAATGATAAATAGGTATTCAGCTGGACTTTTTTAATAATGACGCCTTTAATTAGAGTCGAAATGCAATGAGAATAACAGAACACTAACAATTAGTCAAACTAATAACAGAACCGTTATAATATAGCAAAAAACCACAAAAAAGAACAACACGTAAGTGTAAACAAAAACACAAAGGAAATCAAAAGAAAGCCTCTTTGAATAAAGAGTCAAAGACAGTTTTAAAATTACATACGGCCTACATAAGCCTTCATAAAACAAAATAACGTACTAAATTACAACCAGAGACAGTTTCAAATTACATAATACCCAAGATACATTCTTTCTGAGAAAGAACCAAAATGTACTTCTGAAAATACAGGACATAACGTAAAAAGTAAGTCAACGTCAACAACATCGATCGGCTTATAATACAATTCGTAAGCAAGATCATAAGCAGCAGGATAGTCCCTGAGTGTTTCAAAGTACTCGTGAATTAGCTTGATCCGTTCAGATACAGGTGCCTCAAGGATCGAGTCACGATCGTGTATATAATGGCAAGCATGCAACACCGCCTTTGCTGGCTCACTTGCAAGCATGTAGCACTTGCATCGTTTGGAAACTACTTTCGAGCCCTTTGACAAAATCTTAAAACCTTCACTGTGACTTGTTGTTAGAACTTTCATATATTCGGCGTGAACACCGGGCGCACTTTTATGAAATAGGAACATTTGTGACCATTTCTTACAAACAAGACACATATTTCTCTTGTCCAAAGTAGTCTCTACATGATCGAATACTCTTTCCATTAGGTCCTGGCTATTTAAAACTGCCGACATTGATTGATTACGACGACGAACTCGTACATTAACTTCAAAGCACTTATCACTCTTATCTTCCAATAAGCAACCCAATTTATTTTTCTTTTCAGTAGCGAACTCTCTAGCAAATAACAATTTATCTTCATTCACTATATTTATTGCCCATCCCTCACAAACTAAGTCCATTAGTGATCTTTGAAACCTACAAACAAACAAAGCCAAACAAACAAAACCACTAGAATAACAGAGAATAACACAAAAAAGAATAACCAGAAAATTAAACACAGGAAAAACACTATAATGACAGGAAGAGTAACGCTGCAATGACACCATAGGACCAGTATAACAGTGGAATAACATGAAATCGAAAAGTGAAGACAACACGAACAAACACAAAAACCCCAGAAAAACACATTAAACAATTAAAACATGACAAATAACTTGACAACAAACTAAGCGATAGAATAACAGCGGAATAACACAAAAAGTAAAGTGTGTAGAGATCAATAGTAAAGTTCTCAACACAACTCGGCACATAGAACATGCAAATCACTTCAAAACAATAGAAAACTGCAGAAACGACTAAGAACATGCAAATCAGTTCAGGAAAAATCAGAAACTCAAGAATGCAGCATAATATTACAATGAAGAAACTGCATAAACACAATAACGACATTAAAGTACTCGATTAAGTAAAACTAGCGATAATTAAACTGGAAAAACGAATAAAAAAGCATACAAAAGCATGAAATAAAACAAAATAACAAAATAAAAGAGGAAAATATCATGAAATTATCTTCAATCGGAAGAAAGATGATGAACGGCGAAGAGAAAACGGGAGAAAACACGAAGAAGATGAACAGTTGAAGAAGAATAACACAAGAATAATAGAAGAGAGAGGAACGCTTGCAGTTGATAATGATTATATAAACGGTTTTGCAGTAATATGGAGTATTAATTAGAGCGGGAAACAATTAGAGAGTAAATGACAGAAAGAAGAGAGAGAGAGAGAGAAAAAAAAAAAAAGGAAAAAAAAAAGAGCAAATAAACTAAATAACAATGCTTTTATATGACAACAAAGATTAATCTTGGCCACTCATCTATAATTTAATCTAATGGCTGAGATTCACCCAACTCACAACTCACCATAAGAACCAAAATCACCAAATCCAATCTCTCTCTCTCTCTCTCTCTCTCTCTATCTATATATATATATATATATATATATATATATATATATATATATATATATATATATATATATATATATATATATATATATATATATATATATATATATATATATATATATATATATATATATATATATATATATATATATCTTTGAAATTATACTACTTATTTTAATCATATTCATTTCTACTACACAGCTACAAACAATGGCCAGGTTGATACTCAGAATGGTGGAAACGGGGGATATGCCATCTGAAGAAAAGTTGGTTATGGTTCGGCAAGTCATAAAGGAAGCAGAGGAGAAGAACAAAAAAGCGGGCATGCAAAGTGAGAAAGACATGGCAAAGGATCAAGATGGGGTAGATGAAGAGGAAGCCATGAAGGCAGGGGAGAAGGAGGTGGAGGTGGGAGCCGAAGACACGTTCTTATCATCTCCAAATCCGGCTTTTGACGAGGTATTAGCTACTACGACTAGTTTATAATTGCTGTATATATACTAATTAATTAAATTTATTATTTAAAGTAGTGCATGTATATATATACTAATTAATTAAAAATGTGAAGGTCGTTTGCAAGAAGCCTTGTGTTCTTTACTACAAAGCCCCTACAATAGCATCGGGCAGAATTGATGTTGCTAGGGGAGTAGCATTCTATTACGACCAGATTCAAGAAGTTGAGGTTGAAGGCAATCAAGGCATTGCCCTCCGTGAGCGATGGAGGGAAGTGGAAGTGACCGAGTTATATCTGAAGGAGTATGGTACTCTAATAGTACCACGTAGTGAAAATTGGCTTTTGCAAGATGTCGTGGGTTCTACTGTGCAATGGCCTGAAGCATTCATTAGTGTTGACATCTCCGGGGTAGTTATGCTAAAACGAACGCATTTTATATAATGAACGCCTTTAAATTTATTAAGGTAACCTTATCTAACATATAGTATGTATTTGAATTTTTACATTTTCAGGAGTCACACGAAGCCATTATGGCTGAAATTAGGACTATTACGTCAACACCTAAAGTCACTGATTCGACTGCCTCTCCACCCAAAATTCAAGAGGTAGTAACAGGTGCTTGACGCATAGCCTGCTGGTTCTTCTTCATCATCTTCGACTTTATAAGTTCCGCCCGTTCCAAGTATCGGCGGCATAAAATCTGAGAGTTCCTCTCATTAAGCAGTATAAGTTGATGAACATCCTGTCAAGATAAAATCCCAAAATTTTACTTAAAACTTAATTCCAAAACATAATAACAGTACAATAATAGTAGAATAACAGAGGAATAATAGTACACTAAGAGCAAAATAGATAACAGTGGATTAATAGTAGAATAACAGTGCAGTAATAAAATAACAAAGGAATAATAGTACAATAACAACAGAATAAATAACAGTGGAGTAGTAGTAGAATAACAGTAGAATAACAGTGGAGTAACAATTGGAATGAAAATTAGAATAACAGTGGAATGACAGTAGGAAAACTGAGGAATAACAGTGGAATAATCGTAAAATAATAGTAGTAGGGCAACTAATGCTTAAAGACAATAACAGAATAACATTTTAGAATGATACGTTTAAAAAAAAAAACAAACAGGTGCTTACGTCGACCGCTGCGGACTGTACTTGCTCATCCGTAAGAATATCATCAGGTAGATCCAGCACAAGACATCGACGTTGACTACGTTAACCAGAGCCAACGATGTTTGGACGAAACAATGGGAAAACAACGTCTGAACGCTCCCCAGTGCCCAGAGCACCAGCAGCTGCCTCACGCTGCAACCTCTCACTGAAAGACTTAAAATCCCAATGTTTAATGAGCGGTAGCTCATTATTCACCTGATCACCGCTAAAGAAATAACGGTGAAAATAGGTGATAGCCAACAGCACTACACAACAACGAATATTTTTCCTCCCGTTAAGAGTTTCACGCACAGAAGTCACCAAGTCTGAGAAGACAAACTGGCACCAATTAAATTCCTTGATCCTAGAAACATCTTCCACAGCGCTTAGAAGTCTAAGATCAACCACATAACCCGACAAAGGAGCAACGAAACACGACATAGCAAACAGAACAAAAGTCTTCTTAAACTCATCATCCGCAACCAAAGACTCTAGCAGGGTCTCCTGAACTTTGTTAAGTGGTATCCCACTTTTGTTATTGGCGATACCATACTTCTCACGCCAAGCACGCCTCAAAGCTTCTCCATTAGCGTCTGCAGAACCAGGAAACCCAGTAATAACCAGATCCAATTTTGGACCAGAATTTGATAAACCAAACACATCGTGCACATCATCTGCAGTCAACTCGAACTTCTCCGTTTCAGATATTTCAAAATACTTCCCACTCCTAAAAGCATATATAATCTCCCGGAATATGGTATGGGGGAGGGAAGAAAGCTTCAACTCAAGTAAACCCCCGAATCCCATTTCCCTAACACCCTTCTTCGCTCCTCGGTGAGGGCTTCAATAACTACGAAAAGAAAAGCAGCCGACAAAGACTAACAAATGGATCGGCACTGTGCACACAAAGGGGAAAAAAATATATAATGCATTAAAACATTTAAGATAACATAAGCAAAGCAGCAGAATAATAGCAAAATAACATGAGAGCATCAAAAAATAACACGAAAAGTAACATATTAACAGCAAAATAACAGCAAAATAAAAGTAGAATAACAGTAGTACATACACTGTGTTATTTCCTGCAGCAACTCCAGCCTGAGGTTGGTTGCTACTTACCACAATTCCCTTCTCATGCTTAACTTTGCCAGCCAACTTACTACTAGTCTTTGGTGGACTAGACGACAACTTCGCAAGTTGAGTCTCGGCCTTTCGTTTGGTTTTTTTAGTGGGTGGTTCAGTTGTACATATTTCTTGACTACGAGTACTCCTTCTCTGAGAAGCAGTGCTCTTTGATGGAGATGTGACAGGGGATTTGGATGGAGACGGACCCGGAGAATTTGATGATGAAGGTTGAGTAGACTTTGATAAAGCGACGGATTTGATTTTTAACTTCATTTTCAGCTGTACTATCCAGAAAATAAAGACAAGGATCACTTTCAATGATAAATAGGTATTCAGCTGGACTTTTTTAATAATGACGCCAGAATGAGAGTACCGTAACAGCAGAATAACAGAACACTAACAATTAGTCAAACAAATAACAGAACCGTTATAATATAGCAAAAAACCACAAAAAAGAACAACACGTAAGTGTAAACAAAAACACAAAGGGAATCAAAAGAAAGCCTCTTTGAATAAAGAGTCAAAGACAGTTTTAAAATTACATACGGCCTACATAAGCCTTCATAAAACAAAATAACGTACTAAATTACAACCAGAGACAGTTTCAAATTACATAATACCCAAGATACATTCTTTCCGAGAAAGAACCAAAATGTACTTCTGAAAATACAGGACATAACGTAAAAAGTCAGTCAACGTCAACAACATCGACTGGCTTATAATACAATTCGTAAGCAAGATCATAAGCAGCAGGATAGTCCCTGAGTGTTTCAAAGTACTCGTGAATTAGCTTGATCCGTTCAGATACAGGTGCCTCAAGGATCGAGTCACGATCGTGTATATAATGGCAAGCATGCAACACCGCCTTTGCTGGCTCACTTGCAAGCATGTAGCACTTGCATCGTTTGGAAACTACTTTCGAGCCCTTTGACAAAATCTTAAAACCTTCACTGTGACTTGTTGTTAGAACTTTCATATATTCGGCGTGAACACCGGGCGCACTTTTATGAAATAGGAACATTTGTGACCATTTCTTACAAACAAGACACATATTTCTCTTGTCCAAAGTAGTCTCTACATGATCGAATACTCTTTCCATTAGGTCCTGGCTATTTAAAACTGCCGACATTGATTGATTACGACGACGAACTCGTACATTAACTTCAAAGCACTTATCACTCTTATCTTCCAATAAGCAACCCAATTTATTTTTCTTTTCAGTAGCGAACTCTCTAGCAAATAACAATTTATCTTCATTCACTATATTTATTGCCCATCCCTCACAAACTAAGTCCATTAGTGATGCTGAAACCTACAAACAAACAAAGCCAAACAAACAAAACCACTAGAATAACAGCATAATAACACAAAAAAGAATAACAGAAAATTAAACACAGGAAAAACACTATAATGACAGGAAGAGTAACGCTGCAATGACAACATAGGACCAGTATAACAGTGGAATAACAGAAGTACTGAAAAGTGAAGACAACACGAACAAACACAAAAACCCCAGAAAAACACATTAAACAATTAAAACATGACAAATAACTTGACAACAAACTAAGCGATAGAATAACAGCGGAATAACACAAAAAGTAAAGTGTGTAGAGATCAATAGTAAAGTTCTCAACACAACTCGGCACATAGAACATGCAAATCACTTCAAAACAATAGAAAAGCTGCAGAACGACTAAGAACATGCAAATCGTTCGGGAAAAATCGAAACTCAAGAATGCGAGCATAATATTACAATGAAGAAACTGCATAAACACAATAACGACATTAAAGTACTCGATTAAGTAAAACTAGCGATAATTAAACTGGAAAAACGAATAAAAAAGCATACAAAAGCATGAAATAAAACAAAATAACAAAATAAAAGAGGAAAATGTCATGAAATTATCTTCAATCGGAAGAAAGATGATGAACGGCGAAGAGAAAACGGGAGAAAACACGAAGAAGATGAACAGTTGAAGAAGAATAACACAAGAATAATAGAAGAGAGAGGAACGCTTGCAGTTGATAATGATTATATAAACGGTTTTGCAGTAATATGGAGTATTAATTAGAGCGGGAAACAATTAGAGAGTAAATGACAGAAAGAAGAGAGAGAGAAAAAAAAAAAAAAAGGAAAAAAAAAAGAGCAAATAAACTAAATAACAATGCTTTTATATGACAACAAAGATTAATCTTGGCCACTCATCTATAATTTAATCTAATGGCTGAGATTCACCCAACTCACAACTCACCATAAGAACCAAAATCACCAAATCCAATCTCTCTCTCTCTCTCTCTCTATATCTATCTATATATATATATATATATATATATATATATATATATATATATATATATATATATATATATATATATATATATATATATATATATCTTTGAAATTATACTACTTATTTTAATCATATTCATTTCTACTACTGACTACAAACAATGGCCAGGTTGATACTCAGAATGGTGGAAACGGGGGATATGCCATCTGAAGAAAAGTTGGTTATGGTTCGGCAAGTCATAAAGGAAGCAGAGGAGAAGAACAAAAAAGCGGGCATGCAAAGTGAGAAAGACATGGCAAAGGATCAAGATGGGGTAGATGAAGAGGAAGCCATGAAGGCAGGGGAGAAGGAGGTGGAGGTGGGAGCCGAAGACACGTTCTTATCATCTCCAAATCCGGCTTTTGACGAGGTATTAGCTACTACGACTAGTTTATAATTGCTGTATATATACTAATTAATTAAATTTATTATTTAAAGTAGTGCATGTATATATATACTAATTAATTAAAAATGTGAAGGTCGTTTGCAAGAAGCCTTGTGTTCTTTACTACAAAGCCCCTACAATAGCATCGGGCAGAATTGATGTTGCTAGGGGAGTAGCATTCTATTACGACCAGATTCAAGAAGTTGAGGTTGAAGGCAATCAAGGCATTGCCCTCCGTGAGCGATGGAGGGAAGTGGAAGTGACCGAGTTATATCTGAAGGAGTATGGTACTCTAATAGTACCACGTAGTGAAAATTGGCTTTTGCAAGATGTCGTGGGTTCTACTGTGCAATGGCCTGAAGCATTCATTAGTGTTGACATCTCCGGGGTAGTTATGCTAAAACGAACGCATTTTATATAATGAACGCCTTTAAATTTATTAGGGTAACCTTATCTAACATATAGTATGTATTTGAATTTTTACATTTTCAGGAGTCACACGAAGCCATTATGGCTGAAATTAGGACTATTACGTCAACACCTAAAGTCACTGATTCGACTGCCTCTCAACCCAAAATTCAAGAGGTAGTAATAATTTGAAAAATAGATTGTGAGTTTTTCCTTTTTTTTGGTTATTTAAATTATATATGACGTCTCATGTAAAGTATATATTTTTTTTTCTAAATTGTAGACCGGGGTTAAATCTACTTTTTCGCACTTATTTGGTGTTCCTCTTAAACCTAGATATCACACCGATGATTATAAGCAAAAATTGAATACTCCAACATTGGTAGCTTTCCACCAGCTGGCTGAAAGGAAGCTAGCTATCGGGGAAGTACTCATGATTGTGACATCGGAGAGGACGTTATGGGCGAAGGTACGACTGTTTTTATGGACGGGGAATCACTGTGTCAGTTTCTCGACCTTGACGAGTTAGATGATATGCACATTGTAATTTGGATGAAGTAAGTTTTTTAATTAAAACTTGGCATTTGGTTTTACGAATAGTGATGTTTATTTAAATCATCAATGAAAATAACATTATTCGTTCCATTTGACGTAATAGGTACCTGTGTACACACATCGCTGAGAGGAACTATGTTTCTCATGACTACGGATTCGTGTCACCTGAATTGTTCTCTCAAAAGCTGCATGGATACAAATACAGAGACCACATCGATAAAATTGTTGAACAGTTGAGGACGCCCAAAAGCTTATGGTTTGCCCCATACAATGAGAATCGGTGTGTATAGTACTTTATTATAATGAATCACGATTCTATTCATTTATTAACACGCTTACATGCATGTATATGAACAAACAGTTCAATTTTCAATATTTCATAGCAAGCATTGGCTGCTAACGGCAATCAATGTGAAAAAAAGGCATAGTGTACTGGATTGACTCTTGCGGACATACTCCCACTGAGAAATTTGTAAAGATGATGATTGAGTAAGTTTACAACCTTACATTATAATGTCAATTGTTATTGTATGACCTTTGAAGACTAGGCTCCTTTTAATGTCCCATGAGTATTACTGAGCCAAATGCTAATTATAATTTCCTGTATATATTTATGAATTAGTGTGTTTCAAGCAATTGGACCATCAAGTCCAACTTTTATCACGATAACAGTAAGTGTATTCTTATTAATTACTCCTATCATTTAATTTATGTTTATGCGAGAGGTTGATCTAATTTAGCTTATTTGTATGTGATTTATATAATAGTCTCCTCTACAACCAGATAGCAAACAATGCGCCTTTTTTTTGTTGTCAGTCCATGTGGGTGATTATCACCCGAAAGTATATCAACATACAGTCACCGGTTAGTGTGTTTTAATAACTATTTCAAACATAACTTGGGTTTAATTCTGTGTAATGTTCCACTTATTCTGTCTATTTTGATTTATAGTTCCCACCTTCAATCAAAAACAAAGACCCAACCTATTCGAAGGAAGACATCGCCGACATGAGAAATAAGTGGGCCACTTATTTTCTCTCATTAGCGGATGGTCAATAGCCTGCTCATTATTTATGTGTGTATATAGAGCCATGTGTAATTAGTTTTGGTTACCCTGTTTATAATATTTTGATGCTGGGTTGAATAGATCAATCTGTGTAATATTCTGATATTGCAGGATAGAAATTTTGCAATGCGCAACTGCTGAAATGCTATTTTGCAAAGTAGTATTCATGGAACCAAGAATCGCAAAAATTAGCATTTCGAAGAGCTTCTTTGGAACCTGCTAAAACAATTTTTCGAAAAAAATATTTATAAATTCGATTACGGTTAAAAATAAAACTGTGGTCAATAAATCTATTGAAAACTGTCGCATTTAAATAGAAACCCGTTGACTATTCATCCATAATATAACGGTTTAATAAGCACAAACCGTTGTCGAATTCATAACATTTAAAATGGTTTAATAAGCATAAACCGTTGTCATATTTACTATTTTACAACAGTTGTGTTTCAGTAAAACCGTTGTCATAGGTTTCCGTAAAGCATTCAGACTAATACTACCACGGTTTCAATATTATAGACAACGGTTTTTAAACCGTTTTTAATATTGTATTACGGTTTTTTGAACCCGTTATTTACATTTCATAACGGCTCCGCCTTTTTAACAACCGTGGTCACAAAATAACAACGGTCAATGTAATAACGGTTTCGTATTTTTTATTACAACGGTATATCACATTATCTAACCGTTGTTGCACCTATTATTTGGCGTAGTGGTTATGCTCTCGGTGGAGATGAGTGAGGCTTAGGGGGGAAAGCCTGCGGTCCCCCACTGGCGGTGTGGAATATCTGTTACGATGGATATTCTGGCAAGACTTTACCTTCGGGTAGTCAGATGATTGATGGGTGATTGGAGGTGGAGTTGGGTTTGTGTATGTCGTACTTTGTGTTTTGTATTTCTTCAGTTAGTGACCTTGTGTGGTGTTGTCTGTGTTTCTTCTTGTGTTGTGTCTGTCGTGATCTATTATGGTGAGCAGCCAGGCTTAGCAGGTGTTGATATATGGAGCTTAGCTGGTTATCGTAGTTGATAGTTGTTGTTATCAGTTGTGCCTTTTCTTTTATTGAGTTAAACTTGTAATAAACATAATTGTTCTTTAATTGACGTTGTGATATTTATTATTCCTCGGGAAACCGAGATGGTAATGCCCTTATCTGCTAGGGAAGGTCTTGTTAAGACCCCTTGGTATATGGGGTGTTACAAAGTGGTATCAGAGCGACGATTTTGGAACCTGTAACCAATGAACCTAATGAATGTAGTGAGTCTAATAAAATGAATCTGGTGTATGTGTGTTGGGAGCCCCTTGAAATTTGCTTGATTTTGGGTGAGAAGGCACCCTCATTCTAAAATCCTGGCCCCGATATGCTTAAGCCAGCCACTCCGAATAGGAATATCGAGTCGGGAATGGTGTGTGTGTGTGTGTGTGTGTGTGTGTGTGTGTGTATGTGTGTATAGTGTATGAGATAGATATACGTATATAGATAAGTAGGAGATGATGTCTTGTGTGTGCAAGTGATAGAATAGGAATGTGCAATTTGCTTGTATAGTTGTGTATGCGTAAGTGTATGATGATGAATGGTTAGGTGTGTGGGAATTATACATGAGGATATGTGGTGACGTGAAAGTTGGTGATGGTTTTCAAGTTTGCCTTATTGATGGATTACATGAACATGCAAAGTAGTGTTGTAAAATTTGATATGTGGATAAGTGGAATGTCGTAATTGATATGAACGCATATGTGAATTTGAGAGCTTGTTGTGTGTAGAATTGAAATGCAAAAGTATGAGTAGAAAATTGTTGTTGTTATAAGTAGATATGTGAGTTAAAGTATGACATGGTCAGATTGAATCATATGTTGTTTGGAATGTAGTAGAATAGGAGTAGTAGTATTTGATTGCGATAATCGTGTTATATGCAAGGTAATTTTAATCGATAGTAATCGTATGGAAATAATTAGTGACGAGTTCTAAGTATACCTTAGACTCCGAACGATTTGTTAATTTGCAGGAACAACCAATCGAATTCGTAATCTTTTATCTCTTCTTTTGACTTACTCGACAGAGTACAAGGGACGACTCGATCGAGTAAGCCTTACTCGACCGAGTTTGATAGAAAACAAAATCCATGCTTATTCTGCCAGCGTCAAAACTTGACCGAGCAACCTCAACTCGATCGAGTAGAGGCTACTCGATCGAGTAACTCAAATACTCGATCGAGTACCCCTGCTATAGTAACACGGGCTCTTAAATTTTTTCGGGGCTTATAAACCCCAATTCCTTCATTCTTCTTATTATTTACCTCAATCAAAAACCTAAAAACCCTCATAAAATTTCTCTCCCTATAAAATTTGGTGAATTTGTGTTTGATTTCCTCCTAAATCCTTCTAGTTCATTCATTCAATCCATTTGCAAACTTATTCAAGGTAAATTTCTACTTCTCTTCTTTGATTTTAAATTAGTTTGAGGCATGTTAGTGTTGGAATTTTCTGGAATTTCGGTTTTTATACCCAAATCTTGTGTTTTAATTGTTGTATTTTGATAGAAATCACCTTGAATCATTGTTATTGATGTTAGAAGTTACAAAATCGAACCGATTTGTGACTATATGTGAACCGAATTTTCTAGGGTTTACTCTTAAAATTTGATTTATGTTCATCTTTTGCATCCTTAAAGGTCAAAATAGATTAGGGAATGCTACTAATATCATGTTTAATGCTTGATTTTGGTTAATTTCATCCAAAATTTCGTCTTAAAACTCCGTCTTAAAAGTGCCCAAAACTGAAATTTTGCCTCAATTTTGTGATAATGATCAATTTGTGAAGTTGATTCTGAGAGAGTATGGTCCAATTACTACTACCACCTATGAAAACTTATTGTTTTGAAGATTTGAAGCCATTCTTTTTTATAAAATTATAAGAGTAAAGGGAAGGGAAAAATTCTTGTTTTGTCTCAAAAATTTTCTTGTTTCGGCAAATAAATCCACTTAAATTGATGTTTTCTCCGTATGAATCCTTTGTAAAGTTTACTTTTATATTGTAAAACCCGATGTGTGGCTAAAACCGTGTTGAAATAGATGCCGAGAGCTTCAGCTGCAACCCGCCAAAGCAAGAGGTCCCGCGCCGCTGAGCCACAGGTGGGGGAAGGAAGTCAGGGGCCTACTGTCCCACCAGTTCCTGACTACCCTACGGTAATCTTTGTTGATTTTAAGCAAAGACATGCTTTTATAGAGTTGATGAGTCACCGCATGAGACCCACTAGGTGCATCGACACGGGTATTTTGGAGGATCTGAAAATAGAAGTAGATGTCCGGCATATATTTGAGACTCTGGGTTTGGAGGGGTTGTATCGCCTAAGGAAACACTCTTATGCCTTTCTGACCTTAGAGTTCATGAGTGCCTTCACTTATAATGCGGTGGAGAAGATGGTAGGTTTCTGGTTGATGAACACTAGTTTTTACCTTACCCTAGACAAGTTCGCCGATCACCTGAGCTTTCACGAGCCAAGAAGGGATATCTAAGAGATGTCCCGACTGGGTGTGGTGCGAGTAGCTACATGCCTTCGTTCACTGGTAGACTTGCCCCTACTTCGAGTAACATGTTGATTAATGACGTTCAGCATATGACTTTGAAGATCTTTCTCTGAGCCCTGACCCGTTTGCTCTATGATAGGAAAGATGTGAGTAAGCTCAACTCACACGAGGTCATGTTGTTGGTTGTATTGAATTTTGTATTAAACGGTCAGTTCATTGTGACTGTTACAAAGAGAATTCAATAGCCTTATTATGTAAATAATGGTTGTGATTAAGGATGCCATTGAATCAGGTTTAATGGTCATCAATCTCCTCATTCATCTCCCCGTAACTCTTATTTTGAGAGCTTATATAATGTGATAATTCTATGTGAATTATACGGCAGCAACAATAACACAATATTAGTAACTTCAATCACAACAAAGCCACCATCATTTGTGCTTTTGGAACTTGGGGTGTGAATATATCCGGTGACTCTAGTAGCCACCGGTATCGGTCTCGGTTTCGGATTCGTGGGCAGAAATCGGCACATCGATCATCGTACCTATTCCGCTATTAAGGTACGCATATTTCCTACAGTGGTATCAGAGACGATCGTGTTACGGCTTCTGTCCCGACTCTAAATAACATGATTAAAATCAAAAATTCGTTTTTTAATTATCATGTTACCCGACAGCCCCTGATAATTTTTGTAAACTGACGGCTCATATGTTGAATTCCTAATAATGTTTACATATCAGTTTAATTCATATGTTGAATTAACAATAATAATTATAGCCCTGGCTTTGTTGTTGACTCTATTTCATAAATTGAATTCTTACCCAGTTTCATCTTCGATCTACTTCCGATTTTCGTAACCGTATTAAGGCTCAGACTTCGTGTGTGTCGCGAACCATCACCTGATGCTGACTAGGGGCGTGTGTGAGTGTCACGCGCCGACATTGACCATGGCGCCTCGGGTGCGTGAGTCGGTTCAATCGACTAGTCCTTCGCCGATCTATGTGATGGCGTTGATCATTGTGATCATAGTGGTACAAGGTTGAAGACGATGGTAGTGGTAGGATATACTGCTTCTGTGTGGAGTAGTGTTTCTTTTGCTTCTGATTAATAAATAGAGATGGTTTATTCATTCTTACTGGAGGTGAAAGGGTGCATAAAGGGATGTGTTTCCAATTTTCTTTTCTTTTTTCTCGTACATGGAGGAAATGGTTTTTTCTTGTTCTGTTGTGTTTATATAAGGAGATATTTTTTTTATATTTTATGTTTTTTTTGTTGACTCCCTGGAATTATTTAAAAGAAAAACAAATTCTAGTGGGGGATGTGCTCACGTGCCTGCACTCCATGATTGAAATTTGTAAAATATTATTTTCCTTACCCATATGATACGGTATGGTTGTGGAGTACTGGTATACTCTTCTTTATGGCATGTTGAAATGTAATATTATAGAGTTCTCTAATATTATACTCCTTCCTATTCATTCATTTTGTCCCCCCTCCTATTTTGCCCAAGAATTAAGAAAATGATTTTGGACCACACAAAACACTCTATTCCACTCTACCCCACATGTAATTAAATTTGGACCACACAAAAGTTACCAAAAAAGGAAAGAGGGACAAAAATCCGACTAGCTTCGATAAGGAAAGAGGGACAAAATGAATGAATAGGAGGGAGTATCATTCTTGGGTATGATCTTTTGATGAGTATTGAATATATCGACCTCTTTTAACATGTTTAATTTTTTTAGATATTGTAAATTTGTTTTACACACCATGTCTAATATCTTAATGATATTATTATGCTAATTTGTTTAGCTACATTTATAAGTGTGGGAATATGTTTCATACAAAGTTGAACGTGAGCCGTATAAATTTGTTTTATATGATTTTAGTTATACCCGATATTTATGAATGTGTTTCATACTCCGCGTATATATTTGGGCTTGGACCATGTAAATTTATTTTATGTGAGTGATACTATCTTTCGTGATATTAATTATGTATTTTATGAATATGTTTCATAAAACTTATTTTACGTGTAAATGGTAAATATCTAAGTGATATTTTACAAGTCACGTAAATTTGTCCTTGTTTCTAAGTTTTAGTTGTCTCAGTGACATTTTCTGTTTTATGCATTTAGCTAGCAGATTTATGGGTATGAGAAATACTATTATTCGACTAAGTGATCAATTTAGTATATGCTACTCATTATTATCTCTATATTGTGTTTGCAAGATAATTAAAGTTGAAAATCACGAATCTGTTTCGTTTATTTTACCTTGTGAAAATTGTGTAATTTTGTATTACATAGAAAAATAAATATCTTATTGACATTTGTTGTTGGTGAGATTTTACAACTTACATACAAGGCTTATATCTTAGTGATATAATAATTATTGTAAATTTGTTTTACAAGGGACTAATATCTTTGTGATATGACGGTTCTTGAAATGGCTTATATCTTTGTGATATGACGGTTCTTGTAAATTTGTTATACAAAATGACTTATATCTTTGTGATATACGTGTACATATAAATTTTGTTTTACATAAGAGAATCCGTTATATCTTTGTGAGATATAATAATGTGTAAATTTAGTTTTTACATGAAAAATGAGAAATAATTAAATACATATTAATTATGTGTCAATAACTCATTAAAACTATCATATTTGTTATGATCAAGTTTTTTTTACAACGTGCAAATTTGTTTTGCACAGTGTTTGTGTAATATCTAAGTGATATTATTTTTCATGCTAATGTGTTTAGCGGATATTATAAGGGTAATAGCTAATTTGTTTAGCGTTTTGTTAAAATTATATGATTTCGTTTCATTTAATCTTAGGAATTAATTAAGTTGTTGAAATTTCTCGTTTATGGCGTTTGTGATGATTATGAGCTTAGCGAAATTTTCAAGCGAACAATATAAATGATGAAGTTTAAATAATTTAATTTGGAATTGTGCCTTAAGTCGTATACTTGTGTTTGACAACCAGTGTTTTTGGTGATTTTTTCACCATGGTAAAGCGGTTTGATCTTTGATAAATAGAGTGATAAGGTTTTGTATCTTATTAATAATCACGATTTGGAGAAGTTGTGATCACTATTATATGATCGAGGTTGAATATCTTACTAATGAGTAAGATTATTAAAATCTGTGTTTTTTACCAGTACTTGTTCAAATATAGTAAGTTAAATCCATGCAAAACTGTGTTATTTTGTATGTAGACCTATTAAGTTGGTTTTGAGACACGTTTTACCGCTTATGTAGTGCAAGACTAGATGTAAGTCAGATTTGTTTTGACGTATGGTACAAGACTATGTGTCTTGACCCAAAAGTGTTTTAAGGATTGTCGTCATTTTGTTACGTGAGATGATGATGTGCCTTTTTTTTAAACACGGGATTGACTGACGTAAGGAGTTATTTTTCCAAGGTGATTTGTTTGCAATTCGATTATGGGATTAGGAAAAATGGGAAACTCTTGATGCTTTGCTGTCAGTACACCAAATCCTTAGTAAAAGTCTCAAACTTAAGGAGGCGGGAGAAGAGTATGTCTTCGCACTAATAACGACTCCTGTTGCGTTTATAAATGGTCTATGTTTTTCTTACTATTGAGGACAAATATGCGGTATTGTTAAATATGTTTGACATAGCGTCGACAAGAGAATAATGTGGAGATAATATTATTTTGGTTCATGATAGATTCGAGCCAAATGACATCATTTTCATCCATTCGAGTTATATGTGTGTTTCTTGCATCTGATGTTAATTCTTGTCCTATGTGGATTTAGAAACAGAGTGGGAATTTTTTTTATAACTCGTAGTTGTTTAATCCATTGTTTGTCGGTGGATTATTCAGTTTTAGCTATACTAGCTAATCCATTGTTTGTCGATGGATTATTCAGTTTTAGCTATGCTAGCTAAACATTGTTTCAAAAAAGCTTTGTGCTATTTTGAACTGTATTTCAAAGAGGCTTTGTGCTACTTTGATATGTTAGTTCTCTAGCTACGCATGCACTTGGAGTACATGATTGTGTTTCAATAATTAGTTTATTGAAAAATAACAGATTCTTATTTAACCTCTTGTTAATAGTTCATTATGGCTATGTGTTTGGTCATAATGTATATGTTCACCGCATTACTTTGTTTATCTATTTGATTACATTTTAATATATGTTCATTGTCTTTAACTTTTATATTTCAATCTATTTTATTTTATTAATGGGTAATTAAATGTTAAGGAGCATCATGAGACCGTTTTTTTTACCTCTTCATTTGAGATGATTCCTGCCATATGGGCGTGTATTCATTGTTCTATCATTTTATAACGTGTTTGATATGTTCAAACATTTTATAATAAAAGTGAAAAACCGACTTTGAATTTAGAGTTAGAACTCTTAGTAAATATGTTGGTTGTGAATAACTCTTTGATATGTTCAAAGTGTAAATGAGGAAAATATGTGCTTTGATCTTACAATTCCTAATCGCTATGACAAGAGGTTGTTTTAATTGAGGAATTGTACATCACTTGACATGGTTAATTAAGTGAAGTATGACATTGATCAAGTTTTCCTTCTTTTGGTTTATAGGAGGATTCCTTAAATGTGTTTTGAGAAAATTTTATTCGCTCCAAAATAAGTTTTGGATAATATAGAGGTTGGTCATTCATGTCTTAACATTTATTAAACTTTGTGTTTAAGTGACTCACAATATATATTCACTTGGATGTGTTCCTAAGTGTTCGGTGAAGATTGGTAGACTTTTGTCTTGTATTCGTTACAATGCAAAAACTATCTTTTGGTGAGTGGGAGAATTTGTGATCTCAGTCAGACACCAAGGATAGTTTAACTTCTCTTCATGTGTTGGATATTGGGGGGTAGCTCCATGATCCGAGGTAAAGATGAGAGTTTGTCTACTAAAAAGTAACATTAACTTGTACGTCAAGTTATAAGAATTAACATAAGGTCGATTCTTAAGATGTTTTGTCATTATGGTGGATAGTGGAAGTTGTCCTAACTATTTAGTTGTTTTACCACTTTCAATAAGTGGGAGCTATCACTTTTAGTAAGTGGGAGTCTTCACCCAATAATAAAAATAGATGATTATTATGAGAGCAAATAGACATTGTCACAATGTGTTTATGACGGTTAGGTTTAAACACTATTATGAGATATGTTCTCAAATGTTCGGATTTGTTCCGCTTTTCTTCTATGTTTTGGTCATCTATTTTGGATTTTGTTTTCAAATGGATGTAAAGACTATTTCTCGAATCAAGGTGCTCGAGAAACTTATGAATGTGGATTAATCAATTGAGTTTGTCTCAAATGATTAAGATGATAAATCTTAGTGTCCTTCAAGCTTATTCATGTGTTGAATAACCTTCCATATATATTTCAAATTCATAAGTCATTTGTGTGATGATTTAGTTGGAATGGTGGAATTATTATGGCTATGTCAAAATTATATAGGAGAATAAGTTCTCTTTGTTAATTGGTGACATTTTGTTTTTTTTTTTAGAAGAAAAATAATATTTTGGTTATGTCTAAACCTACGATCAAAGCGCAAGAAATGATTAGAGTATTGTTTCTTGTTTTTAGTGCAGTTGTTATTTTGATGTGTACCTTGTTTAGTACATGGTTGAACGTCAATTTTGTGATTGATAAGTTTTTGGTTACGTAATCGATCCTTTACACGCACAATGATATGTAATCAAGCGATTTTAACTTTTGCCTTTGTGGTAAGAGTAGATTAGTTCTTGTGTAGGACTAATTGTTGTCATCAAGTAAGATTAACTAACAAGATGGTTGGCGCATTATTTTATAAGATGTGTTCTTAATTAGTTCATGTGTTGAGCTAATTATGTGAAAGAGTCAACTTAATTTTTGATCTTGTTCAGTTATGGATGTGTTTGATAATGGACATTTTTAGATTAAGATTTTGTATCTTTTGTAAATGTTCATATTTATTTGTTGCATTATAAGGCACATAAGATATCACCAAGCTTTTAGATTGCCTGGTCACACGGGTAATCACCTTGACACTTAACACTTGGTAAATGTTGAGATTATCTTTGTACATAAGTTGTATGGAAAAGATATTGACTCGTTATATAGTCGCCTTAGTAAGTCTAAGATGAGAATTTTGTAGTCGAAGTGTGAAAACACACCCTATTTTCATACTAAAGCTTTGAACCGAATCGCAAGTGTCGGATTGGATATTGTTTATATCAATCTAGTGGCTTAGGTTAGATACTTATGTAGTATCTAGACTTATGATTTGCACGACATAGAAGCGTGATTTGTCCATCGTAGTGGGAGCTATGTTGTGACACATATATCATACTATGTGTGTTTTGTCGATCGTAAGGAGTGACAGATGATTCCCTAATCTGTTGCTGTGTGAGCCCTTTTGGACTTGTGTGTCCTATTTTGGTACGAAACCCTTTGACTTGGAGCTTTGAGATGACATTGAGATTTGATGTTGCTACTTTAGCGTGATTTCGGAGAATCATAAAGTCGTTGGTTCAACGGGTCATGTTAGGAAAGCAGTCGAATTGAGATGGATTTTCATTAGTGTCTAAGGAATAGTCAATTCAGCTACACCATGTTAAGCCCGGCCGACGGTTATATTGTGTATATAACTACGTAACATGTTATAGCATAAAGGGACAGTTATGTTGCGGTGTTGTTTGAATGACAAGGGAAATCGTTATTGTGAAAGTGTTATGTTAGTTTGATGGTGACTTAATATAACACTACTTGTTACATATTGGTCGCATGCCCCATTTTCCTGTATGAGATGTGATTGATAGTTTTGTTAAACTGTATTGTGATAAGCTTGGTTGTGTGACCAAGTGGGAGGATTGACTCGGTTGTGTGGCCGAGTGGGATTATTGAATTTTGTATTAAACGGCCACTTCATTGTGACTGTTACAAAGAGAATTCAACAAAAATATTATGTGAATAATGGTTGTGATTAAGGATGCCATTAAATCAGGTTTAATGGTCATCAATCTCGTCATTCATCTCCCCGTAACTCTTATTTTGAGAGCTTATATAATGTGATAATTCTGTGTGAATTATACGGCAACAACAATAACACAATATTAGTAACTTCAATCACAACAAAGCCACCATCATTTGTGCTTTTGGAACTTGGAGTGTGAATATATCTGGTGACTCTAGTAGCCACCGGTATCGGTCTCATTTTCGGATTCGTGGGCAGAAATCGGCACGTCGATCATCGTACCTATTCCGCTATTAAGGTACGCATACTTCCTACAGGTTGCTTACCTGAACCCCATCCGAGTGGAGCGCGTTGCTTACAGTGCCCTGGCCATCGTGTGTGCCAGTTTAGCCTTGATGGCCAAGTCTTCGACCCGTTACCTCAGTTGTGGTGCTATTGCCACCCGCTTAGTAGAGAGGTTGACTAGTTTTAAGGCCTCTTCGGCTCTCAAAACTTTGGTTCCGGTTGTTCCCACTTTGAGCAGGGCTTACTTCATCTCTCAGGAGTGGCTGAGGGTGTTGGATTATGGTGGGTTAGTTTGGAGGGTGAGAGGTAGGAGTTAAATGAGAGTACCCGACCCGAACCTTCTTCTAGTGACTGAGCCGTTGACTGCGACTGTGGTTGCATCGGACGAATGATGATGAGCCCGCCCCTACCCGTCAGACATACCTGATCATGGATGACCTTTTGGAGGAGATGCCTAATCCGGTCAGGGGAGACCACGATAGACCAGAGGACCAGGTACCCAGAGTGAGGAGAGGCCCCCAAGAGAGTGTGAGAGGTGGTCGAAGAGTCCCAACCAGTGCAGCCCGGTCCACCCCGATATTAGTATCCCAGCTACCCGTCTTCTTTTAGCCCCCAGATGCAGTTGAGTGAGCTCATAGAGAGGGTGTCCAACACCTAAGTGCTCCGGAACCTCCATGAGATGGCCTACATGCAGGTTTGGTGGCGAGGCGTGGGGAACGATAGGGGAGTCTTTCACTCCTACGGAGTGGACCCGGCCATGTGGGGAGTTCCTGAGAGCTATCCCTAAGGATGTCTATCACCATGGAGAGCAGGAGGAGACCCCAGCACGGAGGAGGCATGTCAGGAGTCGACACATCAGGAGGAGGAGGAGATGAGGAGATGGAGGAGGATCGAGGTGGCGACCTCAAGTGATTTTCTTGTCGTCTTGTTTTAGCAGACTTGTGGTTACTTGATACATTTGTTTTGATTACACTTGAATTTATTCCGGTTTTTATTTGGCCATAAGGCCGTATTTTGTTGGATTTTCTAAACTTGTCATGCAGATATGTGATGTCGGGGATGGAACCCCGGAGATTTGTATACTTTTTTTGCTTGATCTCACATTTTAGAAGTAATCTGACCTGCAACTACTCGATCGAGTACCTGCTTATGACCAGTTAGAGAGTCTTCTGATCTTTAGGTACTCGATCGAGTATGCTTCACTCGATCGAGTAGCCTAACCTGGACTCGAGCGAGTAACCCCAACTCGATCGAGTGCCCATGTTTGTGTTTTAATCCGTTTCCTTGTATTAGTTGGCATCATGAGAGTACTTTGTTGATAATATATTTCATTCTCATGGCTACTAATCATGTTCTTATGCTTTATATTGTAATACATGCGATATCAAGGCGGTTTACACTAGTTCTAATCCTATGTGCTTAACTAAATTCCTTGAGTATCATTCTAAACGGTGGTTAAGTTATATCGTCGTTGGTAATAATTTCAAAGATACTTATGTTGAGTAATCATGTTTTCGTAATGTCACATAAACAGTTAAGCTAATTTTCGCATATATTGGCTTGGTATCGCTGCGCATAATATAATCATTTTGTGTGTGTTATTTTTATTAGATGTATTCACATGAACACATGTTCTATGAGTAATGTCAAAGAGGGTTATATACTATTGGTTTTCATCTTTTTGTAATGGTCATAATTCGTCTTGAAGGTGAACTTCGGGGACAAAGTTCCTTTTAAGAGGGGAAGAGTAATGTCGCATGGGACAAATGTCAAAAATATCGTGTTTTGAGTAATTTATTGGTAAAATTCCACTATGTTGTTACTCTATTTTGTTAAATAAATTTATACTTTGGTTACGGGAAAGTAATGTAAGTAATTGTTAAGTAAATTTATTAAGTAATTTAATTTGTTGTGCAATATAAGTTGTTGTGTAAATAGTTTAAATGGGTGTTGAATCATTTATTGAATAATTGGTTGGTAATTTACTGTACATTCACTAGTAGAAAAACCTTCTATTACGACGCAGTTATCGTGGCGGTTCTAATAGAAACGACGCGAAAAGCCAAATAAATTGGCGGGAATGAAATTTTTATGTAGGTAGGAGGTATATAGTGGCGGTTTAAGTAAGAACCGAACGTGATAACATAAGCTTTTTATGGCGGTTTCAAATAGGAAACGCCACCATAGGTCAATTGTGGTGGTTCTATTTACAACCGACGTTAAGAATGATGTTAAAAGTTAATACAAAGTGATAACTTTTCGGGATAAAAACCGCCATAATATGTTTTTGTGTCGGTTTTAATTAAAACCGACTATAATACAAAAAAAAGAAAAAAAAAGAAAAAAAAACCCTTTACATAATACGGAATATTGATTAAAGTTTCTTCATCTTCTTCGTCGTTTCCACACCTCCAAAAACTCACAATACCCTCACAATTCTATCCAACAACCGTAACATCCCTTCCTCACGCCGTCTTCTACAACCCTCCATTTCCTTCTCACGCCGCCTTTGACAACCCTCCCATGGCACTCAATGCTCTCCCTCAATGCACTAATTTCTCGTCACCTGTGCAATTCATTATTTGCCAGATCTCGCACATAAAACTCTCGACTCACCATAATCCGTCGCCAGTTTCTTCCTCAACACATACCCTCATCGATTCAGGGCCTCTAGGTACAATTTCCGATCTAGTGTTTTGATTTTTTGTAAAAAAATTGGGATGAAATTGATTTTATGCTCTTTTGTCTTTCAATTGAATATTGTTGTTTCAATTATTTGTTAAAGTTAATGCTGTTCAATTATGAGACATAACAAAGGAAATCTATAAACTATACAGTGTTTGGTTTTATTTCTGGAAAGGGTACCATCGACCCCAAGCTCACCACCACTTGCGTCACCATTCCGGCAGATTTCCCTCACCGACGACCACTCTTATCACGCCCACGTCCTAACCAGTCTTGACCATTCTCCGACCACCGTCGATCAGACTTGCCACCGTCGACGACGCCCAGGTATTCGCCAACACCACGAATACTGCATACTCTAAACCCTATTTACTTTCAATTCTTTCTTATATTGAATTAATTTTATCTTAATTTGATTTTTATTTGTACGAAATTTAGGTTTTTTCGTTTGGATTTTAATGGGTGTGCATTGTGCAATTGATTCGTCTCATTTGTTTTGTTTTGTCTCATCATCTGGTTATTAACTTGTTGATAATCAACTCTTGCACATATTCTAATTTTGATAGTTTATTGTTTGAGTCCCCAATTCTTCATTTCATTATCCCAATTTGTGTATTAGTTTCATTGATGGTCAGTCTATCATTTGGGTTTGTTTTTGGATAAATGATCAATTAGTCTACCTTTCTGCTGAAATTATAGGGTATTCATCGTTTGTTGTTTTGATTCACTGCGAATTTCGCACCTTAAGTTTGTCACTTGGTTGAAATAGGGAGCGGGCGTATGTTAGTAGTGTCTGAGATTGCTGTTGTTGATTTAATAAATTAATGTTGGCAGTGTCAAAATAACCTGTTATTAGGGTACCCAGACTAAATATTGAGTGATTAGTACTTCCAACCTATGATACTCGGACTCGCCTGTTTACTCGCCGTACCCGTATCCGGCCGATCCGACACGGATACCGACACGGAATTCGTGTCCGGTCGGTAGCTTGAAAAACAGACACGTCTGAGGTCCAGATCGTCGTAGAAGATAGACACGGTTTTAGAAGAGGAGTACCTGACGCCATTGAAGAAAAGTCCGCGGAAGCCATGGAAGAAGGCGAGCAGAAGGAGATGACTAGTTTTTTAAGTACTAATGTTTATGAGGGAGAGGAGAAAGAAAGACGTGGTAGATTTATGGGGAAAAGAAAATTGTTGTTTTTTTTATCATTGCTTTTACTAGAAGGAATTAATTGTCTCGGTAAAAGACTAAAAGCTTTTGTTATCTTCTCTCACTAATAAATAGGTGGGTCAGTCTGTGGGTCTATGGGTTTTTATTTTTTTACTCTCTTTTATTCTCTTTTTTACATCTGTCAATTTCAACCAACCATAATACTTTCCCACCTAATTTTCAACAAGCAATTATACATATGGAGTTTTTTTTTTTTTTTTTTTAATTATAAACTAGGAAAAATATAAAATTGGAAATAGGTTGACCGTGTCCAAATTTGAAAAGTGGATACGTTGACCGTGTCCAAATGTTGCCGTATCCGTTAGTTATTCGTGTCCACGTATCCTTGATTTTATGACTTTAAGTGTCGGATACAAGGATTCGTACCCGTATCCGTACGACGTACCTGAGTCCGAGCAGCATAGCTTCCAACTTCCAAGTCTTGGATATTTCATTTCTCATAGAGCAGTGTTGACAAAATGCAAGATGGTACTTAATAGTAATATCATCTTACCAATAGTAAACTTGTAGGGTATGTCAGTGTTTCTTTGCGTGTTCTGTTCTTTACCTTTATATCTCAGTTTCTTTGAGTGTTATGTTCTTTATAGGATTGAGTAAGATTTTGCTTGATTGGATATGTTGGTTTGATTGTTATCATGGATTATTCACTTGCACAAAAAAAATTATGACCTTTCGCCTTCAGGTTGCCTTTTGACGTTCTTCCTCAAGCCTCAATCGTTCAGGGACACCTTCTGCAGTTTATTATGAGACTCATTTCATGGTACATCTCCCTTCATCTTTTTTTCTTTTAACCATCCACTGATACTCTGATAGATCTTCAATATTGACTCTGATATATTGTACAAAAGTGTGTAATGACTTTCCCCATTTTTCGCTATTTGGGTGTCCATGTATTGATGTTTGATGAATTCAAAGTTATATTGTGTTAAAAAAAAACTATTTTATCAATAGTAGGACTACGGCTACCTTCTCCTTTTTGTTGGTCATTCTAATTTTTGCATCTCTAAAAGGGAAATATAGTGAATACAAGTGAACCGAGTGACTAAATGAACTTCTCCTTTATTTGAAACTTAATTAGCCATTCTACTTTTCGTCAAGCTTTCAAGTTTCATCGGTTGATTCTGAAATTTTCAGATTATAAGGGTGGATAAGGATAGGTACCTAAATGACATCAATGTGAGTTCATTACCCGCTCTTTTAAATCTAGCATTAGTTCCGTTCTCATTTTTTTGGGACTATGAGTCTATGACTATGTTATCAAGTAACATTCAATTGATGAAATTTTGGACGTCGTATTATTACGTGTCATCCAAAAGTTAACATTTATCATATTATTAGCCCCATCGATTCATTTGGCTCTTGTGAATATAGAGGTAAAAGAAGATAGCTTAATTTACTATTGGCTTGAATATGAATGTAAACTGGTTCCTTTCTATGCTTTGCGGTAAGTTCTTATCGCTATTTCAGACAAACCTGTTAGTTTTCTATGCTTTGCGGTAAGAATATAGGCCTGGTAATTGTTTCAGAATGACATTGATGCTTTTTTGTTTAACTGTGTGGTTTGTTTAGATGCATTCAAATGTCATTTATACTTCATGAATGTGGCCTACCTGACTATGATAGGTGTTCTTTCTTTGTCTATCTAGAGTGTTCTAGTCATTCGCCCTCTGTTAAATCTTTTTTTGGTGAATAGAGTATACTGTTGTTTAATTGCTTACTTAAAACTCAACTTTTTCTCGTCAGTGTCTTAAAATAGCATTTTGATGTTGTCACTTACATCGCCTGGCTTCTTTATTGTGCAGCCAAGTTATCCTCGAAAGGCTCGACAACTTTTCAAGCTGGTGATATTTACTTGACTGATGGGGTTTATCGTAGACAAAGTCCGTATTTTGCATCCATTAACATGAAATGCCGACTAGTTTATTAACTAAGTTGTGTATGTGATTATTTATATAGTTGGATGTAAAAGCATCGACATTATTGTTGTATAGGATAATATGCAAGTTCGTTGGTTGACATTCTTTTGTATGTATTGTTTGTTTATATCGCTATTTGGCTTGTCAAATTTATAGGTCAATGCTACCAAAATTTTGGTAGTAAATAATTTCTTTTTTAAAAATATCAGTCTATGGTGGCGGTTCTTAAGTATGAAACGCCACTATTATTTCAACTTTAGTGACGGTTCATTATTAACAACCGACGTCATAATTACCTTTAGTGGTCGTTCTTTAACAAGAACCGACGTTATATTAACCTGTTGTGGCGGTTTGTGATTCAAAGTTCTTATTAAAATACCTATGATGGCGGTTTTCAAAAAATAACCGCCACTATAAACGAGTTATAGTGGCGGTTCTTATCTAACAACCACCGTTTTATATAAGTCTATAATGGCGGTTTTTTTAACAACCGCCACCGTATGAGAGCTATAGTGGCGGTTGTACATCCGCCGCAAAAGTATATACGACCCCGTGATATACGACGCACCCAAAACCTATAAAAACCGCCATAAAAGGTCATTTTTGACCGCCACTGTAGGGGTTTTTTCTACTAGTGATTGGATGTCTAATGATTAATTGCTGGATGAGTAACTGGAGTGTTCGTGCCAAATGTGTATGATATGTATGGTGCGTGGAGTTGTGCGGTGTTAAGTTTGGTTGGTAAAATAGAAGTAACAGTCTGTGGTAGTGTATCTTTTCGTGTGTAATACGTGGTTGATGACTCAGAGGGAAGTTGTGTTTGATGGTCACATTCGCGGAAGTAGATGATGATGATGAGTAGTCAGCATAGGCAGTTGGGTGGTATGTTGGGAATGGCTAAAATTGTTTTTGTCGGGATGAGTTGTCGTCGGTTACCTTATGTTACGTTGCACCTTGGGTTGTGAGAGACGATGAGTTGAATTTCGGGGACGAAGTTCTTTTTAAGGGGGGAAGACTGTAATACCCGCCCCGTTAGAGACTTGTTGACCGCCGTTGACTGACCTTAGACACATGTCTAGACCTCTTAAAACCTTATTAGTTCGATCTTACGTTATGATAACCTTTGGTATTAGGAAGCTCGCTCTAGCGTAGGCTACTCGATCGAGTAGTCTAGTAACTCAATCGAGTAGAGGCCACTCGATCGAGTAAGCCCCATACTCGATCGAGTAAGTCGAGTTCAGCGGTAAAATATAAAACGTAAGTCGTGAACCCAAAATCAGTTTTCATTTCATTTCTTCCTAAACCTAATTATCGACTCCTTTCTCTCCTTCACCAACCTTTATCTTTGGACCCATTTGATTGGAGGCACCATAGGATGGGAGGCACGAGTCGGGTAGCGGTCTTGTCGCTGGAACGACGAGCATAAGTAAGTCATCATCATCATAGTCTTCCTTAGTTTTGGTTGTGGTTATGTTAGTTAGTAATAGGGTTTGCCATACTGTTTGTAATAGGTGGTAATGGTGGTTGCTTGTCGTCATATGGTTGTATGCGGTGTTGTTGCCGATTGCTAAAGGTAGGTCTTCCTACTCAGTACTGTTGATTGTTGGTATGTTGGTTATGTTGTTAGTTGGTATTTGTTTTGTTTACATTGGTATTGTGGTTGGTTGTTGTTGATTGTCTGTGGTTCGCGAGGTGCATCCTCGGCTGAGTGGAGTCATCTCGGGAATGGCTCCACGCCCTTGATTCGCCCCTTGTGGTTCCCGCCACAAGGAGGATGTGCACATTAATGGACATGGATTATGCGCTCGGTGGAGATGAGCAGGGCATAGATGGGAAAGACTGCGGTCCTCCATTGGCGGTATGGAATATCTCTTGCGATGGATATTCCGGCAGGACTTTACTTTCGGTTAGTCAGATGATTGATGGGTGATTGGAGGTGGAGATGGATGTGTGTATGTTGTGTCTTGTGTTGTATGTTGTTCTTCAATTACTGACCTTGTGTGGTGTTGTTTGTCTTTCTTCTTGTTATACGTGTGCCGTGATCCATTATGGTGAGCAGTCAGTCTTAGCAGGTGTTGATATGTGGAGTTTAGCTGGGTGTTTTTTAGGGACGAGTTTATCACTGAGTCATGGCATGGATAGTATCACCGTAGTTGATAGTTGTTGTTATCAGTTGTACCTTTTCTTTTATTGAGTTAAACTTGTAATAAACATAATTATTTTTTTATTGACGTTATGATATTTACTATTCCTCGGGAAACCGAGATGGTAATGCCCTTATCTGCTAGGGATGGTCTTGTTAAGGCTCCTTGGTAGATGAGGGTGTTACATAACTTTTCTCTAAAAATACAAACTTTAACTAAAGCATACAACAAAAGAGAGTGCTTCTACTAATTCCAAACAATATTAGACCAACAAGCTTAGAATATGCAATAGTTCAACATCTATATGTACGTGAGAATGGCCAATTCTAACACATATCCATTCAACATGAACAATAAGAACAAAGAAAATACTTTAATTGAACAAAGGAAGGATTAGAGATTCATACAAAGTTTAGAGATGGGAAAGGGAATAATGAATTACACCAAGTAATGGAAGATTAGACTTCCATAATTATCTTACAACCCAAGAAATGAGGAATTAAACAAGGAAAGATTAAGTCTTTAATTATTAAAAGATTAGAATAAAGCATAAGAAAAAATGTCTTCAAAACTTTGAGGTATATATAGTGCTGCACTCTTTTCTAGGGTAAACACGAGTTGGGCCTCTAATTAAAACATAAAACGGAATTTAGAAGATGCGGCAGCTATAGTGACCGCAGGCTGCGGTGGTTGCAGCAGCCTGCGGTGGAGGTCTGATTGTGAGCTTTGGCTTTTGTCTTCCTTTCATCTATCTCTCAAGGTTTGTGGTTCCCTTAGGACTTGGCTTCTCTTCTTTTCTTGGCTTGGCTTGGCTTGGGGGGTCGGGGTTTGACCCGACTTTCATTATGTTGACCGGTCGGCTTTGACTTTGTTAACCTTAAGTTGACTTGGCTTGAACTTTAAGCTATTTTATACCATAGAACTACAACCGACTCAAATAAGCAATCACAAGAATTGATAAATTAATGAATAAATCACTTCAAAAAGCAAACTCCACATATGACCCGAAACTTGCTTAATTTATTCTTAAACTACTCCGCTTGGCTACTTTATTCGATTAAAAACACTTAGTTGACTCGACAAAATATGACACTATCAGAGGGTGTGTGGGGGATTTAAAATCCCTTGTTTGGAGTGCAAATAAGGGTGGAGGGAAATGGAAGGGGAGAGATTTGGATGAAAATCCATTTTTCCTCCTCCGAGGGAAATGTGGTGTGTGTGTTTGGTTACAATTTCCCTCCAAATCTTTCATATTATGGAGAGATTTTCATTTGCCTTGGAGGAGAGAGAATGGATCACTCCAAATATCTACCCCTCCATTTCCCTCAACCCTTATTTAATATAAAAAAACAATTTAAATCTCCCACTCTCCCTCTTTTCTTTTCCCTCCAAACTCCACAATCCAAATACACCCTAAGACCATCCCCAAGCAATGGTCACGCTAATTAAATCGCGACCCGATTTTACTTTTAATCCACTTTATTTATCTTGACCTACTTTTACGCTCCCAAGCAGATGGCCACGACCTAGGTCATCAACCCAATCATTTTCCACTTTACAACATTCTCAATCATTTCCACATTCTCTTTATTTATAAATTTTATTATTTTTTAATTGTTCCACCAATAGAATTTGATTTTTTAATTGTTCAACCAATAGAATTTGGATACATATGAGGTCACAAAAATGGTCAATTTTGTTCAAGTATGGTCACAAATTGACCTTTTATTGTATTTGGTCACAAATTCACACATTTGGTCACCAATTAATTAGCTTAATTAAGTTATTAATTATGACCAAGTAAAATCATGACCAAGCAATTAATCTTGCTTAAGCATGGTCCAAGTTTTTTAGTTTGTACCACTAAATGAGGATGTACGTGTTCACAGCTTGTGATTCCTTGGATAAAAATATCTTATGTAATTGTTGTTGTATATACTTGTATGTTTAAAAACGCCACGTGGCATGTCTATTGACATTTCAAGTACTTCATAGTGTGTGAATGTGATGTACCTTGTCTAGATAAAGAGATCTAGAGGTAAAGAAAAACGTAGGCTGGGATATGTATTTTGAATTCCGATTGGTTATTAAATTATCAATGGGTCTTACTTATAAGTTTGTGACGGGTCAAAATAAAATCCACATAAAAGGATAAAGACAAATCATGGGTGGTAAGACAAAAAATAAAATGAATAGAAAATTACAAAAGATTTGTCTTTAACCTCCATGTAAATTTTATTTGATCTGTCATAAATTTGTGACGGATATCAACCGTTACAAATGAGAATTTGTGTTAAATTATTTGGATGGAAATGAACTGATCAATTTTTTTATGCAGCCCACGTTGAGTTTATAGGCTAGATTGCACGGACACGCCTAGTTTTGAGCGTTCCCGTGTCGGACACCGTGTCGGACACCGACACTCGTAGGACACGCCTGAAAACGTTTTGGACACGCCTTGAACCGTGTTCCCGGTTTTTATGTTAAAAGAAAACGTGTCGGACACGGTTCAACATGGTTGGACACGGCCCGTGTCCGATGGACACACCAAGTAAACAGTTTTGAAATCAAAATCTCACTTTATCAGTTATCACGACATCTCACTTTTTCATTTTCCCTTTACATCTCATTTATCCCCTTGTTTCTCTTGCATTTCGACGCCTTCTAGGCGAGCCTACCTGTCGAGTCCGCCACCGCCTCCCTCCCCTTCGCGCGGCAACCTCTCTCGCCATGTATCTTGCTTTTTCATTTTCCCCTAATTTCTCAATCTATGTTTCATTTCTATATTAATATCTATATATATTATGCATAATAATAAGTTTCTAAATAATCAAATTAATCAAAATCAATCGTTATAATGATTATTATTGTTGTTGTTATTAAATTTGGAGGTTTTAATTTTGGAGATTATTGTAAATTTTTCGGAAGTTAGGGTAAGTCATCGTACTCATGTTATTAACAATTTTATACTCCCTCCTATTCACAATAAATTTCCATATTTCTTTTTTTGTCTATTCATAATAACTTTTCTATTTCCTTTTTTTATAAGTATTTGTGTGATCCAAATTTAATTGTATAGTGGGAAAGTATATTTATGTGTTCTAAATTTAATTATATAATGGGGTAATGTATGTCCTTAATTTTTGTGTCAAAATGAAAATAGAAGTTTATTATGAATTCTTGTTATAATTTGAACTTAACACCTCTCTAATCTCTCCTTTTCTGTAATCAACTTCAAAGTTAATCGAATTAACGAACTAAAAATAATCGAATAAACGGACCAAATAATTGACAAAAAAACAAACCAATAAACTTAATCAATAAACAACCAATTATTAATCGAATTAAAACTAATCGTATACTCACAAGTCTTATTTTGTATGGTATTGAAGTGTCGATTTGCGTGAGTAATTGGTAGAAAAAATGGCGTTTAGAACAATAGCAATAAAAGAACTTTATTTAAAGTTGTTCTTATATTATGTCACATTTTTATTAATTTGGAATGGGATATTTGGAGTTGGTTTTATGCATTGGGTTTAACAAAAAAATTGGCTTTTCGAGTATGTGGAATAAGAATGGTGATGAAATGGGCTAGTAGTTAGTTATGTTTACGCCACATACCAATAAACAAGGAGTATAAATGGTCCGTTCTTTACTTAGCCGAAGAAATCAAGAAAACTTTGGAGAAGGCACATGGCCTTGTTCCCACATGGCCCAACATGTGAAGAAATCGGGGAAGGAAAAGAGGTCCGGGTAGCTGAAGTTATATAATCTATTAGACCAAGTGAGAACTAGACTTAGTAGACTATGAATGGATTGAGTAGAGCTTCCAACAAATCGAGTGACTGATACTCGTTCGAGTAAGGCGTATACTCGACCGAGTGGCGCTGTGCAGTACCCAATAGACCATATTTCGGGATTATACCTTATCCAAACCTCTTATCCCTTTCATTCTTCTTCTCCTTCCTTCTTACTCTAAACACTCTCCCTTCTCTCTAGATGCTCCTTAAACCTCACCCATGACCTTTAAGCTTGAATTGAAGATGAAACATCCCTCCTAATCCCCGATCTACCTTTGTAAGTCAAAATCCCACCTTTCTCCTTTGTCTTGTGTTAATCTCAATTTTGGGGGTTTTTACTAGGGGAGATTAATTAGTAATTAACATATGTAATATGGGTAATTAGTGGCGAAGAATAAGAGGTTTCATATTATTATAGTGTAGGATGCATTGTGATAGTGTTGTATGATTTGTTTACGATGAGACGGTCTTATGAGACGGTTTTAGGAGACGGAATCGAGCCCGATTCGAGTAGCTATGCGAAAAGCTAGGTTTATCCTACTCGGTTTCAATGTTTTGTATGCATATTTGTGTGTCTTTCATCATCATTCCATTTATGCGTCGGTTTGGATATCATGTTGGTATTCGAGAAAATTTCATCCATGATAAGTGGGGATTGAGTTCATAATGAGTCATATAATTGGTGTTGTATTACATTTTTCATGTATGGTTATTGTTGTGTTGTATTGGAGATCGTTAGTGGTGTTACTTGGTTGATGAGGAGACGTAGGACGGTTGGAAAACCGTCTTACGCTTGAGTCGCCTCTTGGAGCTTCCACTCCAAGAGGGATGTGCACATTAATGGCTTGAGTTAGGAGAGACTCGTGTGGGTGAGACACGACATCTGGCAGGGGATCCCGTTGGCTTCCGGACCCAGTACGCCTGGGCGTGTCCCGGTACCTTATGGTGAGATGTGGTGTCGTGGACGTGTCCCTGGCACCGATGGTTAAGAGTATATCTGAGCGTGTACCGGTACCGACATGGTATTTGTATCTCATTTACATTTTGCCATATTGCATATTCATTTACTACATTGTGCCTGATATTAAATTATTGAAACTGACGTGTTGTGTGTTTGTGTAATTGTCACCTATTTCCGGGGTGGCCTGTGTCGATCCATATGATATTTCTGATCATATGGGGAGCAGGTTGAGTACTGGTTGAGTTGGTGTTACGTGAGAGAGGGGACGAGTTTTGGACTTGGAGCCGAGTGTTATCTCATTAGAGTAGTATATTAGTCATGAGTTGTATAATTTGTTTTATTCAGTCAGTAATGGTAATGTAATTCACTAAATAGTTTAATTATATTAATTGTTTCTTACTTGCAACTCCGATTTCACCGCCTCGAGAAACCGAGATTGTAACATCTGCCAATTACCTTGGCCAGGTAAGAAGGGGGTGTTAAAAAGAGGTATCAGAGCTACGATTTTGGAACCTAAACAATGAATCAAAACGAATCTAGGAGTGTCTACTAAAACAAACCCGACATGAGTACAGTAGGAGAGAGGTTTTGGATGAGTAGGCGCCCTCATATGAAAACTAGTACCTATTGTCTCGGTTGGTCACTACGTGGGTGGTTATGTGTAACAACCCGGATTATAAAACAAAGGAAAAACGTACTATAAAAGGATAATAAGAGTATAGCACTGCAAAAAAGCGTCGAAGTGGCAGAAATACCTGACCAATCCGGTTAGCTACTAAATCCAAAACCAAACTGATATATTATTAAGGGTTCTCAAACATGAAAACAAACTCCTAACTTATTATTCGTCTCGCCCATCGATACATCCCAAACAACATCATCCAAACAGCGGCGAGCATTCAACCTGATAATGGGGGGTCGACAATCAGTCAGGAGTAACTAGATGCTCTCCCAGTCATGCTTACAACAACTGAATATAACCAACAATCAATAACAATTGAAATGCAAAACTAGTAAACATGTGGGATCATCTATACTCATGAATACTCAACACCAACTTACTGTGACACCCCCACATACCAATGTGCCTTACCAGGACCACCCTAGCATGAGAGACCGTCACTATCTCGGTTGCCCGAGGTTAGTATATCAAAGTTACCAATACAAAACATAATTATTAAATTTTAAATGATTAACTGGTTACATAGTTCAAAATCCAAAAACTAAAGTACATGTGTCTAGTGTTCAACAACTAAAACTGAAAACTAAAAGCTCTTGACAGCGGCAGCTAGACTCGAGTGATGACTCCCCATGACGACCTCATAGCTAAAGCACATCATCACCTGTCACAATCTGCTCACCATCCCCGAATGGATCACCACAGATTTTATAAAACAACAACGGGGTCAGTTACTGTAACACCCCCTCATACCAAGGTACCTTACCAAGGACTACCCTAGCATGAAAGGCTGTTACCATCTCGGGTTCCCGAGGTTAGTATATCAAAGTTACCAATTCCAAACAACCTTTATTAAAGTATAAAGAGTTAGGGATTACATGTTTCCTACACAAAACCAAAACATAACGATAAAAATCTATTAATTACAAATAATGCAAGCTAAGTCTCCTGACGGCGGAAGCTAGACTCGAGTGGTGACCCCCATAACTGTCCCATAGCTAAACATCTGCATTACCTGTCACAATCTGCTCACCATCCCCGAATGGATCACCGCAGGTTTTATAAAACAACAACAACGGGGTCAGTACTGTTCAATCAATGTAAGACAAACAAACGATGCATCCGGCTGATCATCCACACTCTCCGGTCTCCCAATCTCACATAGTAACCGACTACACACCGAAGTGTGTAGCCCTGCCAGATTACCCATCGCAACAGGTAATCCACGCCGCCAGTGGGTGACCGCAGCCCATCCCACCAAGTCCAGCTCATCAACGAGCGACTGAAAATCCCTGTCCCTTAATGTGCACATCCCCTCCCGTGACGGGTTCTACCGAGGGCGAACTAGGGTGTGAAGCCACTCTCGCAAGTGACTCCACCACAATCACGACACACACAGCATCACAGCTATCCCAACTCCACAACCGTCACAACACAACAGCCATACTCCGATGATCAGCAGATAACAACAATTACAACACAAGCACAGTCTTAAATCAATTAACAGAAACCGAGTAAGAAAACCCTACCTTTTCGCAATCCAAGCACACATAAGCAATCAATAGCAGTTCCTCATGACACGTCACCTACATACAATAATCACATATAATTCCAATTACCACATCGCACAAAATCCCTTTCCCCCAAATCACAAATTAGGGCAAAACCCTAAAAGACCAATTAATGAAACTTACGAAATTAGAGGCTTACCGACACAATCGACACAAGGAAAGATGAACTAGACTCACGAACGATCCACACCATAGGGAGAGATTTGGAGAAGATTAGAACGTCGTTGAGTGATATGTTGTGGAACAGTGTAATTAGAAACTGATTTACGTTTTAATATAACCCTAATCATCCACAAATTAAACCACTGAAATATTACCCGTCAGACCGGATACTCGGTCGAGTGTCGAGTATACTCGGTCGAGTATTACTCATACTCGGCCGAGTATTCCTAAGCAGAAGCCAAACAGAATACCAACACACTTTACTCGACCGAGTAGGCCATACTCGGTCGAGTACCGGCCTATAAAATCCGTAGTATTACAGTTACTGTATAACCAAAATAAGACAAGTACAGAAAGGCAAACTGCTGATCATCATAACTCCAACTCCCGATCTCATATAGTAACTGACTACACACTAAAGTGTGTAGCTCTGCCAGATTACCCATCGCAACAGGTAATCCACATAGCCAGTGGGGGACCGCAGCCAATCCCCATCAAATCGCCGCTCATCAACGAGTGATAACCTTGTTCAGTAATGTGCACATCCCCTCCCGTGGCGGGTTCCACAGAGGGCGAAACTAAAGCGTGAAGCCACTCCCGCAAGTGATCCACTCAGCCGAGGACGCGCCTCGCGAACATTATCAACAACCATCACATCACCAACATCAACTCCAACACACCAACAACGATCAGTGGATAAACAATCGTACCACAATACAAACATATACTTATAATAATTAAACAGTAAACCGAGTAGGGAAACCCTTCCTTCGCACAACTGCAATGAGACACAAGCAAGGCAATCTAGAACGGCTCCTCTACGAAGTCCTCACCTAACAACAATCACATAAACTCCAATTACCATATGCAAAATCCTCTTTTCCCCCCAATTCATAAATTAAGACAAACCCTAAAAGATTAATCAATGAGACTAATGAAATCAAGGACTTACCGATACCAACGATATAATGAATGATGAAGAAGACTTGCTAAAAATCCACACACTTGAGAGAGATTTGGAGAGGATTAGAGTTACGTTGAAGTGTTTAGGCTTTGTGAAAATGATTAGAAACTGTTAATCCACGATTATATAACTCTAATCCTTTCTAAATCAAACCGTGGAAATAACACATGTCAGACTGGATATTCGGTCGAATATAGAGTATACTCGGCCGAGTATCCTCTACTTGGTCGAGTATTCCCATACTCGGCCGAGTATTCCTGAGCAGTAAACTTCCCAGAAACACACGACACACCTACTCGGCGGAGTAAGCCATATTCGGTCCAGTACAGACTTAGAAAAAACTATAGTATTACGCTTACCATCAGACACGGACATATTAGGACAACCATCTAAATAATAACTCCAAGTTAAATAACATATGACGATACATGACAACAACCCATGTTACGACATCAAGTAGAATCTTACACAATCAAATTCAATGCAAATATAACCAAACCAAACAACCCTCAGAGCGTATAACGATCTGCCTCTGACTAACGGAGCGTGTAACGAACTGCCTCCAACTACTAGAGCGTATAGCGAACTGCCTCTAGCTACAAACACAGTGTATAGAATGAACGCTGTTATAGCATATAATGAACTGCCTCTAACCACTAGAGCGTATAACGAACTGCCTCTAGAAATGGAGCGTATAAAAAACTTCCTCCATAGTCGGTATGGACCGTATAACGAACTGCATCCACATTATATATAGCGTATAACCACTGCCTATATGCCTAAGACCTGGCCAGACCTCTCGGTGGAATAACTGTACACCGAACGGCACTCCGGGAATAGAGCGTATAACGAAATGCCTCTCGCTACCCCCCCCCCCCCCCCCCCCCCCGAACATAGACCTTAAGAATCCCCGAAGGGTAGCGTTTGTTCATTACGATAGTATATAACTGATATTATCGTCATCTATATAACCAACCAATCAACAAGTACACAGTATAACTTACAGTACCAACAATGCATGAACAACATCACGACTCAAACCATAGAACAGTGTAACCGACTGTACTACTTATCATATAAATAGAGTAACCAAAGACATAAGCAAACACAATGTTATACTACAACTGGGGACAACTCTACATATGAAACAAATACTAATGATCAATGTTATAGTAACCTTAACCATAATATAAAATCTAAACGTGAGGTTATACTAGCTTCGACTATAACTTCAACAAATACCTTTGAGGTTATACTAACCTCAACCATAACCTTGACACAAAACTCAAAGTTATACTAGTTCCAACCATAACCTTGAGCCATAATCCCAGTGTTACGTTAGTCTCAGCTATAACCTTAACTCGTATTCCAAAGTTATAGTAACTTCACCTATAACTCTGGGTCTATACTTCCAAGGTTATACCCGTTTCAGCCATAACTTAAGTAACAACCCAAAGTTGTACTAACTTCAGCTATAACACTCAAATCATCACCAAGGTTGTACTAGCTTTAGCTATAACTTTGAATCCTTTTGGCCGTCTATCATGCCCCCACTAGGGTTTCATTTGTAAACCCTAATTGTGCTCACGACACCCAAAATAAACATACAAACAACATACGATATATAATTAAAACATTAAAGCATATACAAATATGCGAAAATATAATTAACATGATAATAAACAATCAAACGTGTACAAAACATACAAAATAATCATTAAATCATATTAATTACATCAAGTGGCATTAACACAATTAAAAGAGAAATACCTAGTTACCTTTTTGGCAATTAATGATGCAAATTAAATAAAACCTCCATGAAATACACGATCAACAAAGCCTTGTCTCCAACACGTGTCAACGTCCCCAAAAATCGACCTTAAAGAATACCCGTATCCAAATCCATGAAAGCACCATAAAAGACTTTTCTTCTTCTTTACCCATTCAAATAAGAAACTCAAAACGTAGGTCTAAAGGTCCATACAAATAATCTCCATAAAAATATCTGGAGATAAATATGTTGTAAAGATAAAAACAAGGATTATGAAAATATATTTTTATTTTGAATTGGGTAGAAGGAGAGATGTACAACAATGAAGTTAAAAAGAGAAAAGAGAACAAAAGAGAGAGAAGAGGAAGAAAGGCGTGCGGTTGTTTTCACGCACAAAAATAAAAAGGAGAATGATCTAGTTGCTTGCTAGGCTAAATCTATATTTATAAGAGGGTTAACTAATGGGTTTTTGGTCCATTAGCTCATACAATGGATTATCTGATTATAAAACGGATTGTACCATATTAAAACGAAAGGAGGACTTTTAAAAGAAAATTAGTTATTAAATTAAAATAGTTAAATCATCCCCGGACATTTTATCCCCGGACATTTTATCCCTTCCAAAAGTAGATTAAAACGAGAAATAATAAAATAGAGAACGAAGACGATAAATATATATAATCAAAATATATTATTAATCTTCGAAATAATTAACTTAATAAAATACTTTTATAATAAAATATTATTATAAAATACGGGGTGTTACAATCCAACCCCTTAAAAAGAAGTTTCGTCCTCGAAACATGAAATTCAAAGATAAGATCAAAAGAGGGTAAGAGTTATAAGTGATCATCAACAAAAGTCATCTCGGAATCTTAACCGTTGCGCACTCTGATCCTTATCCAAGCACAAACCAACGAAAATATCCGAACCCTTCAATGTTATTAACATCTTCACATACTCTACAATCTCAAAAGCCACATCAAACTCATACCATTGAAGCCTAAATTGATCATTAAGCCAACTTCTAATACTCATATTTCAAACACTCATCCTACTACCATTAACCATCATTCCAAACATATACGATCTCTCATAATTTGTATGAACTTATTACTATTACTCCAAGTCCAGATAACTTTCAACAACCACTTCAATTCCAGCTTATCATTCACCGGCCACAAGATCTGGCATTGACCAAAACACCAAATAGATAATCTCTAAACAAAAGTATCTCTCCAATGAGAACCTCTTTCACTCACGAGTGTCATTAGAATCACTCTGACTTAGTATAATATCCTCAAAGCGAGTAGTGCTTACTATCAATCACAACTCTTAAGCTCAAAAGGCTTAAATAAATTTCGATGATTCTCGATATATATCTAGTACCCAAAGCCATCAATCTCAAATCTCAAACTCTGACTAAACTTTCATAATTTCATCCAACCTCAATCTCATGGCATCATCATTAGTCGCACTTGTAAGACCCAATCATTCCCTTTGAACACTAATGACCACGACTTTCCTAATCACCCAAGGAACCACATACCTTTAGTTACGCTAGTACCTATTGTACCACAACACACTTGCCATCGATAACGCAATTCTATCAACGCCTAGTAAAAATAACACCATATGACTCTCATCACATGTGCTCATATAATCACAAAACTTCTAACCTCATTGTAACAAGATCGTCAAACTTCTAAAATCCCTATAAAACCATTAGTACTCCTTCTCCAAAATTCTATGTGTTATCCCAATTTACACTCGCATCCAACCATGATACTATGTTCTTAGCCTCAACTAACCAAACATCAAAATCGAAGCACCTAACATTGCTCGTCAAAGGATCCAAGCTTCCACTATGAGATGATCACAAGTAGCTTTAAAGAGGGAATTCAAAAGTTTTCAAGTTGCCGTGAAAGAATAATTAACATGCAAACCCAAAAGAAAACAATTTTGTGCAATAACACAAGGCAAAAGAACACGTTCCTTTAGAATGCTTAGAGAGAAATCAATGTGAAAAGGTTAATTACAAAAGTTCAAAGAAGAAGGAACTGGAGTTGAAATAAAGAACAAATAGAGAGTTACGAAAGATAAAACAAACAGAGGACAAAGATAAAAGAAACTTTTGGTCTGAAAGCCCAAATAGAAGAGGTATGGTTAACACATGCAAGGACGACAAGAATAGTTGACTCCAAAAACTAGTTTATCTACCCGAAGACGACACCTTAAGATAAAATAAATAAAGCAGATAACCAGATCTTACAATTCTCGTACAATCATCACTCAAGGTAACAACGTCTCGTAACATCCTTCCGTCGTATCTCCATAAAACCTCAGGACCAACAAACCTCTATATAATTGCCCTTTTACAAACACTATATTCCTCAGATTATCAACTCTCAAGATCATCAACTCTCAAGTCCTTCCACTCTCAAGAACTCCATCTAATCATACTTAATGAATCAATCCATAGCAATCTCTATACCCTCAAAAGATGAACATCACGATACATTATCATCATTGTCAACGTGGCCGTTCACTAAGGCAACACTGGAACACTTTAACATTAACATCTCACAATTCCATAAATCACAGTTCACCCATTTTAATCAATCCTTTAAAAGGTACGATCAGTAAATAACTCCTCAATGGATAAATCATAAAATCTTCCATAACTCACTAATAGTTATTAACGATTCTTAATCCTCAAATATGGTATTTCATTTAAAGACGAGCATAGCCCCCAAAATTCCCAACTTGCTAAAGTTTAACTCCATGATGACATTGAATTCATTTCTGTTATTCTACTCTTGATCCATAAATAACTCGCATAAGTTTTCCCCTAACCAATAATTCTAACCATTAAGAGCATAAGTCTCAACATTGCCAAATAATACCATAAGAGAAATATACTCATTATGTCTCTCACTTCTTGTGAACTATGAAACCACAATCATACATCGTATGCCACAAATCATCACCCTCTATCAGCAATAAGTATTTCCTCAAGCACATAAAAGAACATAACACCTATAATCCCAAAGGAAACATCGTCATAACAACCTCTATTTCAAAGTAAACTTCATCTCAACAACCTCTAATCCCAACGTGAACTGCTTCGTTATGAAACTCATAATATAAACGCTATTCTCATTAATTCTTGAACATCCCAACATACCAATCAATCTTAACTTGATCACTCAAGAAACCACAAGGGGATAAACCTCGAAATTACCTCAAATAGGGACGACATCATCAAGTAATCCAAAAGGATAAAAGTACGATAAGAGTAAGGCGCAAGTTATCAAGGATTAAAATTTTTGACAAACATATATATAACCAAACGCACGATACGTAACACGCAAGGAACATTTTCAAATCGACCATCTTTCAAATCAACAGAGCATGCTCGAAAAGTCATACATGAAAGCACATTTAGATACAATTAACGGCGATAAACATTATGACATAAACAAACAAATACATACACAAAATAATTAATATAATTAATACAATAAGAAATATTAAGGCACAAACAAGAAAGTACATGAACAACACATGTAATACAATTAAAAACGATGCGAAACATTAAGGCATAAACTAACAACTCCTTAATTGTTTCTACCCCGTTTACTCTCACTCTTTTATTAAGTCAATTTATTTTAGTCATTAACTACGCGAGAGTTGGGAGCGTGTTCGCTCTGATACCAACTGTAACAACCCGGATTATAAAACAAAGGAAAAACGTACTATATAAGGATAATCATAGTATAACACTAAAAAAAGGGGTAAAGGTGGTGGAAACACCTGACCAATCCGGCTCGCTAATAAATCCAAAACCAAACTGATACATTATTAAGGGTTCTCAAACATGACAATAAACTCCTAACTTATTATTCGTCTCGCCCCTTGATGCATCCTAAACAACATCATCCAAACAGCAACGAGCATTTTGTAACACCCCCATACTCCAAGTGCCTTACCAGGACCACTTAAGGCATGGAAATGCTACCATCTCGGTTACCCGAGGCAATGTATATCAAATAGCCAATAAAGAAACATACTTCATTAAATATGTTTAAAGTGATACAAGTCCAAAACCAAAACTGATAAAGTAAATACAACTGTTTCCCAAAAATGCTAATCCAAATAATGTAAAAGAATGTTTAAGACACGGCGGAAGACTTCTAGACATCTCGTGGCAACTCAACCCAGCTATCCTATGCGCATCATCCCATACCTGCTCAATACCTGCTCACCATCCCCGAATGGATCACCATAGTTTAAAAAACATTTAAAGTGGGAGTCAGTTACCGTTTACACAAAACAATACAACAAAAGCAATACAACAATCATCCAATCTCCATCATAACCCCACAAACTTGACTACACAGTAAAGTGTGTAGTCCTGCCAGAATACCCATCGCAACAAGTATTCCACACCGCCAGTGGGGGACCGCAGCCGTTCCCACCTAAGCCCCACTCATCTCATCCGAGCGATTACCCATGTTCCTAAATGTGCACATCTCCTCTGTGGCAGGTTCCACATAGGGCGAATCCAGGGCGTGAAGCCACTTCTGCAAGTGACTCCACTCAGCCGAGGACGCACCTCGAGAACCACAGACAAACAATCACAACCAACTACATTATACAACAACAATCACCAATTACCAAATTCCAATACGATATGAATCAACAACAATGATCAACCATCAACAATACTATGTAAACAATAACCGAGTAGGGAAACCCTACCTGGAATAAGCAATCACAAGACCGTCACACGCAGCTACTCAGTAATGTTCCTCTACGAATCCTCCTTCTATAACACATATTCATATAATTATCACCTAATCAACATAATACTCCCAAAACCCCCAAATCTACCCAATTAGGGTTTTAAACAAACTCAACGAAACATTATAAAAATTATACAAGAATCTTACCCTTGACGCGATGAACTCAACGGTGTAAAGAACACGACAATCCGACGATCCTAACCCTTGGGATTTGCTAATAACGCGATGAATAAAAGCTACGTAACTTCTTTTTCTCTTTGCAAGGTTTTATAAAATTTAAAATTGATTAAGAAGGGTGATGGAACCCTTAAATACTAATCACGCGTTATTAACAAAACTCGGCTAAAATAACCCGTAAGCCAACTTACTCGATCGAGTAAGTGACTTACTCGATCGAGTGCCCCTTACTCAATCGAGTGTCACACGTACTCGATCCAGTACCCATCAGGCAGACTACTGTTTCGTATAAAAACATACTTACTCGATAAAGTAAGTCCCACTCGATAGAGTACCCATAGACATAGAAAACCGTAATATTACACATTCAACCTAAGAATGGGGGGTCGACAATCAGTCGGGAGTAACTAAATGCTCTCCCAGTCATGTTTACAACAATTGAATATAACCAACAATCAATAACAACTGAAATGCAAAACTAGTAAACATGTGAGATCATATATACTCATGAAGACTCAACACATACTTACCATCAAACAAAGATATATTAGGACAACCATCTAAATAATACTCCAAGTTAAACAACATGAGACGACACAAGATAACAACCCATATTACGACACCAATTAGAATCGTAGACAATCAAACACAATGCAAATATAACCAAACCTAACCACCCTCAGAGCGTATAACGAACTGCCTCTGACTAACGAAGCGTATAACGAACTGCCTCCAACTACTAGAGTGTATAACGAACTGCCTCTAGCTGTAAACACAATGTATAGAATGAACACCGTTAGAGCGTATAATGAACTGCCTCTAACCACTAGAGCGTATAACGAACTGCCTCCATAGTCGGTATGGACCGTATAACGAACTGCATCCATTGTAGACCGTATAACGAACTGCATCCACACTATGTATAGCGTATAGCCACTGTCTATATGCCTAAGACCTGGCCAGACCTCTCGGTGAAATAACATTACACTGAACGACATTCGGGGAACAGAGTGTATAACGAACTGCCTATGCTACCCCCTGAACAAAGACCATAAGAATCCCCGAAGGGTAGCGTTTGTTCATTCCGATAGTATATAACTGATACTATCGTCATCTATACAACCAACCAAACAAGTACACAGTATAACTGACAGTACCAACAATGCATGAACAACATCACGACTCAAACCATAGAACAGTGTAACCGACTGTACTACTTATCATATGCTTAGAGTAACCACAAACATAAGCAAACACAATGTTATACTACAACTGGGTACATTTCTACATATGGAACAAATACTAATGATCAATGTTATAGTAACCTTAACCATAACATGAACTCTAAACGTGAGGTTATACTAGCCTCGATTATAAGTTCAACAAATACCTTTAAGGTTATATTAACCTCAACCATAACCTTGACACGAAACTCAAAGTTATACTAGTACCAACGATAACCTTGAGCCATAATCCAAGGGTTACGTTGGTCCCAGCTATAATCTTAACTCGTATTCCAAAGTTATAGTAGCTTCAGCTATAACTCTAGGTCCATATTTCCGGGGTTATAACCGTTTCAGCCATAACTTGAGTAGGAACCCAAAGTTGTACTAACTTCAGCTATAACACTCGAATAATCATCAAGGTTGTACTAGCTTTAGCTATAACTTTGAATCCCACTCATGGCCGTCTATCATGCCACCACTAGGGTTTCATTCGTAAATCCTAATTGCTCTCAACAACAACAACAACAACATCAGAGCCTTAATCCCAAAATGATTTGGGGTCGTCTGACATGAATCATCCTTTCGAACCGTCCATGGGTGAACGCACGCCTCAAAATGCGAATAAAAAGGGAAGATGAAAAACAAAAAGAAGAACGAAAATGTAATGAAAAGTCAAGGTAAACTTAGGTGTTTTAAAATCTAATTCCGGCTTTCTTTTATAAAAACTTAAAATTTAAATCGAGAGAAAAGATTAAAACGATTTTTAAAAACCGAAATAGAATTAAGGATCCGGAATTAACCAGGTAAAATCTATAAGAAAGTGGTTGGTAAAAAAGTGTAATAAAGGAGAGAACAATAAATAATTTAATTTCTTTAAATTAAATAAAAAAAAAATACTAAATATGTCAAAAAACATCAAATACTAAAAATCCACATGTATCATTTCCCTCCATTGTGCCCTCTCCGTCACCATACTCTCCTCAAGCCCCATAACTCTCATATCGTCCTCTATCACTCTCAACCATGTCTGTCTCGGTCTTCCTCTACCTCTAGGGACTTTTTCTGTTCTCTAAGTCTCTAGCCTCCTAACTGGTGTGTCCATAAGTCTCCTTCTCACATGACCAAACCATCTTAGTCAGTTTTCCATCAGCTTGTCCTCTATTGGCGCCACTTTTACCTTTTCTCTAATCACCTCATTCCTTAACCGATCTTTCCTTGTATGTCCGCACATCCACCTCAACATGCGTATCTCCGCCACACTCATCTTTTGAATGTGACAATGCTTCACGGCCCAACACTCGGAGCCGTAAAGTAAGGCAGGCCTAATTGTCGTGCGATAAAATTTTTCCTTTAATCTTGGGGGCATATCTTTATCGCATAGAAACCCTGAAGCACTCTTCCATTTCAACCATCCCGCTTTAATTCTGTGAGCCACATCTCCGTCTAACTTCCCATCTTTTTGAATAATAGATCCTAGATATATGAAGAAATCCGAACCCTCAACAACATTCCCATCGAAAATAATACTCCCCGCCTCTGTCGATCTCAACCCCGCCACCTTAGTGAACTGACACCTCAAATACTCAGTCTTACTCCTGCTCAGCCTGAACCCACGAATCTCTAAAGTCTGCCTCCACAATCCCAACTTTCTCTCCACCCCTTCTTTTGTCTCATCAATCAACACAATATCATCATCAAACATCATACACCAAGGGATGTCGTCCTGAATATCCCTTGTCAACTCATCCATAACTATAGTAAAGAGAAAAGGACTAAGTGCGGAACCTTGATGCACCCCGATGGTAATAGGAAATTCTTCCGTTCTCCCAACATTAGTGCGAACACTTGCACTAGCCCCCTCATACATGTCCTTTATGGAGTCAATATATTTTCGCGACACACTCTTTCTCGCCAAAGCCCACCAAAGTACTTCTCTTGGTACCCAATCATATGCCTTTTCCAAGTCAATAAAAATCATATGTAAGTCCTTCTTCTTGTCCCGATGGTACTCCATCAACTGTCTCATGATAAACATCGCATCCATAGTCTATCTCCCGGGCATAAATCAAATTGGTTATCCGAGATGTCTACACATCTCCTAAGCCTTTGCTCGATTACCCGTTCCCATAACTTCATCGTATGACTCATAAGTTTAACTCCCAGATAGTTTGAACACTCTTGAACATCACCTTTGTTCTTGTACAAAGGTACAAGAGTGCTTCTCCTCCAAGCCGATGGCATCTTGTTGCTCCTCCAAAACTTGTTGAAGAGCATGGTTACCCATTCAATCCCTTTCTCCCCGAAGAACCTCCAAACTTCTATGGGTATACCATCCGGTCCCTCTGCTTTCTTTGACCCCATCTTCCTTAACGCCTTTCTAACTTCACTCTTTTGTATTCTACGCACAAATTCCCGATTAACCATGCTTGGTGTTACCTCTACATCCCCAAAACTTTGTTCCTGATGTCCATTGAATAAAGTATCAAAGTAAGAACTCCATCTAGCCTTTATTTTGTTATCCTGAACCAGAACCTTGTCGTTCATATCTTTCACACACCTAACTCTCTCAATATCTCTCATCTTTCGGTCTCTTATGCGAGCCAGTTTATAGATATCCTTCTCTCGTGTCCAACCTGGCATACACTTCTTGGTTAACTTTTGCCCTCGCATCCCGTACGGCCTTTTTAGCGGCTCCTAATTGCTCTCATAACACCCAAAATAAACATACAAACATACGATATATAATCAAAACATTAAAACATATACAAACATGCAAAAACATTATTAACATGATAAAAAACAATAAAACATGTACCAATCATACAAAACAATCATTAAATCATATTAATTACATCAATTGGCATAAACACAATTAAAAGAGAAACACCTAGTTACCTTTTTGGCAATTCATGATGCAAATTAATGAAAACCTCCATGAAAGACACGATCAACAAAGCCTTGTCTCCAACACGTGTAAATGTCCCCAAAAATCAACCTTAAAGAATACCCATATCCAAATCCATGAAAGCATCATAAAAGACTCTTCTTCTTCTTCTTCTTTACCCATTAAAATAAAAAACTCAAAATGTAGGTCTAAAGGTCCATACAAATAATCTCCATAAAAATAGTTGGAGATAAATATGTTGTAAAGATAAAATCAAGGATTATTTAAATATATTTTGCATTGGGTAGAAGGAGAGATGTACAACAATGGAGTTAAAAAGAGAAAAGAGAACAAAAGAGAGAGAAGAGGAAGAGAGGCGTGCAGCTGTTTTCACGCACAAAAGTAGATAAGAGAATGACCTAGTTGCTTGCTAGGCTAAAACTATTTATCAGAGGGTTAATTAATGGGATTTGGGTTCATTAACTCATGCAATGGATTATCTGATTATAAAATGGATTGTACCATATTAAAACGAAAGGAGGACTTATAAAAGAAAAGTAGTTATTAAATTAAAATAGTCAAATCATACTCGGACATTTTAACCCTTCCAAAAGTAGATTAAAATGAGAAATAATAAAATAGAGAATTTAAGATATATATATATATATATATATATATATATATATATATATATATATATATATATATATATATATATATATATATATATATATATATATATTCAAAATACATTATTAATCTTCGAAATAATTAACTTAATAAAATACTATTATAATAAAATATTATTATAAAATACGGGGTGTTACATTATGAGTATGGGTCAACGCTATGTGGAACGTTGTATGGTTCTATGATTATGTGATAGTGTTAAGTTTCTTGCATGGTATAGTTGTTTCCAATGATGTGTGAATGTGTATAGAAGTTGAATACTTGGATTGATGTAACATGGTTGAGAATGGCTAATATGTGTTGGTATACGGATAATGGTTTTAACTTCTTGAATTAACACTGCGTGTTAATTGAATGCCTATTAGTGCTATCGATAATGTGTAAGTATTAATGGATGTTGGTAGAGTAACTACTAGTGTTACGGTAATGTATCAAAGCCGGTAAGTAGGATGACGTATGGACTAACTCGGGTGAGTCACCGATAGCCGGTGGACTCCCGAACCTCTTGTTGTATTGCAGTAATTCCGCCGCTGGAATTTTGTTGAGAATTTCGAACCAAACGAAATCACTCGACCGAGTACGAGCACCAACTCGATCGAGTAAACAGTCACTCGACCGAGTCGACCCTTGACTCGACCGAGTGGACAAATCCAGGAGTTGGTACATTTATGGAAAAACGTCAATCGACCGAGTAGGCCGTCCACTCGACCGAGTGGAGTTGTACTCGACCGAGTGGATTAACACGGGGTAAAGGTTACTCGACTAGAAGCCCTCTTTCCTCCATAATTCATTCTTATCCTCATATCTTCATCTCCTTTCTCACCAAAAACCCAATAAAAACCTCCATTGTTGCACTCTTGTTGCTTAGAACTCATCCAATTACTCCAGTTTTCTTCATTCACCACTACTAATTTGACAATGTAAGTATACTTATTTTCCTTCATTTTCCTCAATTTAATTTCTCTTTAGATCCACACTAATTTACTTGAGTTTTGTTAATTAGTTGCATATTTTTGTTTAATGTGTGATAGTGGTAGACTTTCTACACCATTATTGTTACTAAAAAAACTCAAATTTTTATGTTGTTATTTTGTCCACCATTGATGAACACGAAAATCTTGTTCTTGAGTCAATGATGGGATTTTGGTGCTTGTTGTTTGGTTTAATTGAATGACAAAGGCTTAACCTTTGTTGTTATTGATGGATCTTGTTTGGTATGTGAAAATTTCGTCTTAAAACTCCGTCTTAAATTTCGAAATCTAGGTAAGTCCTGCCCAAATTTTGATTTTTATGAGTAAAACTTAATTTATTTGCCTTATAAGACTACCATCTTAGTTAGTAATGTGGTATATGGTCTCAAAAAGAAACAAATTTCGTCGTAAAACTTGGGTGAAATTTTCGAAATATCCCTTAAGTACCCATGAACAACTTTAATTTATGTCTTAAAAATGGTTTAAGTATGTTGTTAAGCTAAGAATTTGAGGGTTATTGTTATACTATGAGATAAACTAAAAAATTTCCGTCTTAAAAATGTGACCAATTTCTCGAAAATTTCGTACTAACCATGTCAAAATTTTGATTTTTATGCTCACTACACGTTTTACTTGCTCATGGTTACCTTAAACCTCAAACTTATGATGCAAGAGGAAGCTTTACATTGAAAATTTTTCCATCTTAAAGACTTTAAAGCGTCGGAAATAAGCATTTCACATACCCGGATTTTTAATTTTAGCAAGTCAATTCTCGTCTTGGTTGCTTTTAAATAATTTACAGTGATTTGTGATAACATGTGACCTCTTATGTTAGAATTTTGCTAAAAGTCTAGTGTAGTACTCCATTGTTGAGTTGAGTTTGAACAAAATGGGATGATAAATAAGGGTAGTACATGTGATTAAGGTTATGTTTTAAGCCATATTATGTCACAAGAATTTCAATTTCCAAAAACAAAAAAAAATTGTAACATGAGAAAATTTTTAGTGTTGGTTAAAATACAAAGGGACTATGTTAGAAAATTCTTTTAAATTGCCATTTACCAATTTGAAAAGTCGGAGAAAATTTTCATTCATATCCAAAGTTGGCTTCCAATTCTTACCTTTCCTATTCCATATCTTGTTGTGTGATTTCATCTTGTAGCATGTCGAGGAGCACTAGAACCGGTCGCGGAAGGAACGCCCGTCAACAACAGCAAGAGGCACCAGCTGCCGTTACCCTTCCGGGCTACCTGACGATAGCCTTTGGGAGCGAAGATCATCGGAATAACTTTGAGGTTCTAGCCACTATAAGGATGGCCGCGACGAAGTGTATGTCGGTAAGTACTTTGGAAGCCTTAGGAATATAGAGGGAGGTACATGACATCTTCTCGGTCCTTGGATTAAAAGGATTGTACAACCTAGAGGAAATAAGCTACCATAACCTCATGCTCGAGTTTTTAAGCTTTTTCACCTACGATAAGGATACCCATGTCGTGAGCTTTAGGCTCAAAAACACCACTTTCAACCTAACCAGTGACACCTTTGCCGACCACTTGGGAGTGGGTAAGCGAGTCGTGGGTCACCATGACAAGTTTGAAAAAGACATGAAAGTCTCGGGGTTTTTTCACCTCTATATGAGTAAGGGAAATCCCCGTGTGAGTAACATGGAAACAAGTGATGTCGAGCACCCTGTCCTAAAAGTTTTCTTGCTCTCCTTCACCAACCTCCTTTATGGGAGGAGGGACCCGAGCAAACTCAACTCCACGGAGGTGTTAATCTTGAGTTCCTACCTTAACCCCCGCCATGAAGAGCGTTTCTACTTCAACGTATCTATGGTGTGCCTTGCCCTTGAGAGGACGACCGAATCGGAAAAGTGCTCCTTAGATTGTGGGGCCTTGGTGACTCGGTTAACTAAGAACCTGCTAGATTATGAGCCGGGGGCGGTGGACGCGCCTATGTCAAGGGGAGTCGTGTACTTCGATCTTGCATGGTTGAAAAGTAAGTCTTGGATTATAGATGGGGCGGAGGAGGGTACCTATTCTTGGAAGGTAGACGGGCCTTGGCATATAAACTCTCCGCCAATGTAGGACTATCCCCGACTTCACACTTGGAGAGGGCAGAATAACCGCGCCCTCGTGCCCCCACGCTACACCATTCCTAGTAGCCTCACTTTGACATTGATGATGCGACTATGAAACGAGAGACCCCTACACTACCTTCTTCACCTCGTGCTTTCGTTGAACAAGCTCCTACATCATTCCCTAATCCCATACCTACATCGATGATGCTTCCACCTTATGCCGAGAATTTTGGCCAAACCCAACCCACTTTTGACTTCAACTACCCACTGTCATACCTCATCCATTGAGTGAACACCGACCTCGTGTTGAGAGACATACACGAGGCAGCCTATAACCAAGGGGTGTGACCCACCCATCATCTTAACTTTTGGTCTGGGGACAAAAACACCACCGGAGTCTTTAAAGCAAATGGTATCCAACCATCGGATTGGGCTAGCAACATCCCTTTTGGTTTGGGACACTTGCGTGACCCGTGGATGGGTGATGCCATAATCCACTTCGGCAACGTCTTCCAAGGAGGTGGAACCGGGACGGAAACATTAGGGGCGGCAGAAGGCATAGACCACGATGGCGGCTGGGAGAAGGCGGTACGTAGGGGAGAGGAAGAAGAAGAAGAAGAAGAAGAAGAAGAAGAAGAAGAAGAAGAAGAAGAAGAAGAAGAAGAAGAAGAAGAAGAAGAAGAAGAAGAAGAAGAAGAAGAAGAGGGAGAAGTGGACGACAAGGAGGAGGAGAAAGCGGGAAGTGAAGGCAAAGCAGTGAAGAACCGGGCCGGGTGGGCGAAATAGGTGATGGGCATCGGTAAGAAGAGGAAGCCCTCCGAGTAGTGGTGAAATTGTAACTCGGAACTCCATGAGACATTTCCTTCTTTATCGTTTGAACTTTGAACAATTTATTTCTTCGTGTTGTAAACTTGTCCATAAGGCCAAAACTAGTAGACGTTGTATGGTAGTATGGTGTAGTGATCACCGTTGGGACTCAATTGCATGTATGTGTGACAATAGGTAAGCTTATAGGCCATTATTGGCCGAAATCAAGACTACCTAGTGGCACTTGGCTGAGTGCCCCATACCCTCGACCGAGTGGAGGTCTACTCGAATGAGTGAGCCTCCTCACTCGACTGAGTGGGATTTTAGCAGAATCTGGAAACCTCCTGAAAATTTTCACTCGACCGAGTAAGCATGTACACTCGACCGAGTGACTTTTACTCAGCCGAGTGGTACTCATACTCGACCGAGTAATGTAAAATTGATCATTTTTATGAGCTTTCGACTGAGTACGAGGTATATGACCTTGATTTATGACTATACCGACTTTCTAATAGCCAAGCGACCATAGGAACCCTATACGGTAGACTTTCATAAATTGTTTACGTTTGATTATATGGCTTGTTTGCGTAATGTGCAAGTGTAATTAAGTTTACAAGTGCTTGTGTGATAACATAGAATATATGATGACAATATACGACATATGGACTTCCCGTGATAGTAATTGTATAAGTTATACGACAATAACAACTACATGTTACATGGTAAGTGTTAAACGCATGAACAAATATAGTGACGGTTGTAAACAGGAATGTTAGCATGAAACGATGGCGGCTTTGATACGGTATATGAATGATATAATGAGTATAAAGGGTATTTGGGCCTAGTCATGTAGTGTCTACTAGGTCGCAAGGCCGTATGTTAATCATATACATATATAAATCTCATCGTGTAGATATAGACATAGTTGTCATGAATGATACGGATATAGTCAAGCGAGTCGGGATCCTTTGTGAGCACAATAATTCGGCATAACAGTGGGTTATCTGGAAAGTGTCATGTAAGACTAATGGTGAACTTCGGGACGAAGTTCTCTTTTAGGGGGAGCGAATGTAACAATCGAGAGTCAAAGAGAGTTAAAGAAGGAAAAACAAGCATGATATGCGCGCGAGTATAAAAGAGCGAGTGTTATACGCGTACGGAGGTATGCGGAGTACCATGATATATATATATATATATATATATATATATATATATATATATATATATATATATATATATATATATATATATAAATAGAGAGAGAGAGAGAGAGAGAGAGAGAGAGAGAGAGAGAGAGAGAGAGAGAGAGAGAGAACGATACTAGCATTACAAGAGAAAAGTGATAAATGGTAAGAAGAGACTCAAGGGAAGGTTAGGAAAAGGGTGTAATACCTCAAATATTTGTATTGTCGGGTACTCTATCGAGTAGGACTTACTCTGTCAAGTAAGTCTTGGTTGCGTTTTGGACAGTGTTCTACTTCATAGTTACTCAATCGAGTAGGGGCAACTCGATCGAGTAGCGGGTACTCGATCGAGTACGTTAGTTACTCGATCGAGTAAGTCGGGTTTACGGGTTTTCGTCCGGGTTTGATAGTAAAGCGTGAAAAATTATATAATATGATTTTGACAGTACCTTTTTACTTTTTACCTTATTCTCCAAACTTTCACAAAATAAAAACGACGTTCTCCCTCTTCACTATTTGCTATCAAATCAAGGGCTAGGGTCGTCGGATTTCTGAGTTCGTCGCATCTTTGTGATTGTCGTATTGTGGATAAGATTCCTATAATATTTTTATGTCAGATATTTAATATTGTTTAAAACCCTAATTGGGTGATTTGGGGGTTTTGGGATTGATTATGTGATAGATTGTAATTATGTGATTAATTGATTATAGGAGGTGATTTCGTAAAGGAAGGTTTTTTATCTTCTGCATTTTGTTGATAGTTTGTGTTTCCATCTTAGGTAGGGTTTCCTTACTCAGTTGACTGTGTAAATATTATAAGTTGGCGTGGTTGTTTGATTGGCAAAATTGTTGTTGTCGTACTTTGGAATTGGCATTGTTTACGTTGGTATTGTGATTGGTTGTTGTTTGTCTGTGGTTTGCGAGATGCACCCTCGGCTGAGTGGAGTCACTTAAGGGAGTGGCTTCACGCCCTTAATTCGCCCTTTGTGGTTCCCGTCACAAGGGGGATGTGCACATTAATGGACATAGGTTATTCGCTATATGGTTTTGAGCGGAACTTAGGTGGTACGGCTGCGGTCCCCACTCGCGGTGTTGAATATCCGTTATGATGGATATTCTGACAGGGCTACACACTTTAGTGTGTAGTCAGATGACTGGTGAGGAGATGGAGTTGGAGGAATGTGAATGTGTAATTGATTGTTGTTATTGGCTTATCTTGTTTATGCAGTAACTGTCCTCATTTAAATGTTTTGAAAACTGTGGTGATCCATTCGGGGATGGTGAGCAGTTGATTAGCAGATATATCTTGGATACACGCGGGATCTAGCTGGGGATGGAGTCACCACGTGTAAGAGTCGTAGTCTTCCACTGTTTTTTTTATAACACTTTTGCTTTAGTTGTATTTTGGTTTTGAGACCGTTGTATTTTACTTTTCAGTTTTGGTTTTGATGTGCGCACATTAAACTTTATACTTAAAATACATTTCTTGATGGTCACTTTTGATTACTATGCCTCGGGTAACCGTGATGGTAACATCTCCATATGCTAGGGTGGTCTTAGTAAGGCACCTTGGTGTATGGGAGTGTTACAAAGTGGTATCAGAGCAACGATTTTGGAACCTATAACTAATGAACCAAATGAATGTAGAGAGTCAAATTAAAATGAAACCGGGTAGGAGTTGTTAGTGTAACACCCCCTCATACCAAGGTGCCTTACCAGGACCACCCTACAATGAAAGTGTGTTACCATCTCGGTTATCCGAGGTTAGTAAATATTAAAAGCGTCTGAACTGAGCACATTTATTAAAGTACCAATAAAATAATGTTTACATCAAAACCAAATCCCAAACTGATCCAACGAAATATAAATAAATGTCTAACAACTGAAATTTATAACTACGACTCGAACAATGATGCTACGACTGGTGATGACAATTCTCCTATGACTGTCCCAAGCTCACTAATATCAATACCTGTCAAGTCTGCTCACCATCCCCGAATGGATCACCGCAGGTTTTACAAACAACAACACGGGGTCAGTAATACTCAATCAATGTAAGGCAAACATCACAGTAACCAGCTGATCATCCACACTCCCCGGTCTCCCGATCTCACACAGTAACCGACTACACACCGAAATGTGTAGGCCTGCCAGATAACCCATCGCAACAGGTAATCCACGCCGCCAGTGGGTGACCGCAGCCGATCCCACCAAGTCCAGCTCATCAACGAGCGACTAAACAAATCCCTGTCCCTTAATGTGCACATCCCCTCCCGTGGCGGGTTCCACGGAGGGCGAACTAGGGTGTGAAGCCACTCCCGCAAGTGACTCCACCACAATCACAACACACAGCATCACAGCTGTCATAACCTCTCCACACCAACACCGTCACAACAACGCCCATACTCCGATGATCAGCAGTTAACAATAATCACGAAACAATCATGCCATAACAATTAACAGTAAAACTGAGTAGGAAACCCTACCTTAGCAATCAACAGTAGAATGTAGATCAGACAATCAGAAAGGCTCCTCTACGAAGTCTTATCCTATACAATAATCACATCACACAATTACATAAAGAACCATCCCCCTTTTATTCCCTTATTCCAAACATACAGTAGCCCCAATAAAACATAAATGACATAGCGAATGAACTTACCAACAGTAGAATGCGAGATTTCACGTAAAGGTCGCAACGAGTGCACACACACGAGATTAGAGGATGATTAGGGAGTGATTAGAGAGTAATTAAGGTAATCGTAAAAATGATTAGGGTTAAAATGATGTTTTAGAAACTGACGGTAATTATAAAATAACCCTAAACACTCCCGCATCAAACCGCTAAACAACACTCGCCAGACCGGATACTCGGTTGAGTAAAGCTATACTCGGCCGAGTATCCTCTACTCTGTCGAGTATTCCCATACTCGGCCGAGTATTCATCGGCAAAATCAAAACAGACCCTACAATTAACACTACTTGACCGAGTAGGCTCTACTCGGTCGAGTATGCAACTTAATAAAATCCGTAGTATTACAGTCTTCCCCCCTTAAAAAGAACTTCGTCCCGAAGTTCACACCCCAACTAACACGGGACACCACAAACACAAAAGACCACAAACACAAAAGACAAAAAAAAGACTTTCCACACAAACACTTGTAAACCCAAAGGAACTACCCAAGACACCGCCAACCCGACTCAAATGTAACACCCCTCATACCAAGGTGCCTTACCAGGACCACCCTACTATGAAAGTGTGTTACCATCTCGGTTATCCGAGGTTAGTAAATATGAAAAGCATCTGAACTGAGCACATTTATTAAAGTACCAATAAAATAATGTTTACATCAAAACCAAATCCCAAACTGATCCAACGAAATATAAATAAATGTCTAACAACTGAAATTCATAACTACGACTCGAACAGTGATGCTACGACTGGTGATGACAATTCCCCCATGACTGTCCCAAGCTCACCAATAGCAATACCTGTCAAGTCTGCTCACCATCCTCGAATGGATCACCGCAGGTTTTACAAACAACAACAAGGGGTCAGTAATACTCAATCAATGTAAGGCAAACATCACAGTAACCAGCTGATCATCCACACTCCCCGGTCTCCCGATCTCACACAGTAACCGACTACACAATGAAGTGTGTAGCCCTGCCAGATTAGCCATCGCAACAGGTAATCCACGCCGCCAGTGGGTGACCGCAGCCGATCCCACCAAGTCCAGCTCATCAACGAGCGACTAAACAAATCCCAGTCCCTTAATGTGCACATCCCCTCCCGTGGCGGGTTCCACGGAGGGCGAACTAGGGTGTGAAGCCACTCCCTCAAGTGACTCCACCACAATCACAACACACAACATCACAGCTGTCACAACCTCTCCACACCAACACCGTCACAACAACGCCCATAATCCGATGATCAACAGATAACAATAATCACGAAACAATCATGCCATAACAATTAACAGTAAAACTGAGTAGGAAACCCTACCTTAGCAATCAACAGTAGAATGTAGATCAGACAATCAGAAAGGCTCCTCTACGAAGTCTTTTCCTATACAATAATCACATCACACAATTACATAAAGAACCATCCCCCTTTTATTCCCTAATTCCAAACATACAGTAGCCTCAATAAAACATAAATGACATAGGGAATGAACTTACCAACAGTAGAATGCGAGATTTCACGTAAAGGTCGCAACGATTGCACACACGAGATTAGAGGATGATTAGGGAGCGATTAGAGAGTAATTAAGGTAATCGTAAAAATGATTAGGGTTAAAATGATGTTTTAGAAACTGACGGTAATTATAAAATAACCCTAAACACTCCCGCATCAAACCGCTAAACAACACTCGCCAGACCGGATACTCGATCGAGTAAAGCTATACTCGGCCGAGTATCCTCTACTCGGTGGAGTATTCCCATACTCGGCCGAGTATTCATCGGCAGAATCAAAACAGACCCTACAATTAACACTACTCGGCCGAGTAGGCTCTACTCGGTCGAGTATGCAACTTAATAAAATCCGTAGTATTACAGTCTTCCCCCCTTAAAAAGAACTTCGTCCCGAAGTTCACACCCCAACTAACATGGGACACCACAAACACAAAAGACCACAAACACAAAAGACAAAAAAGACTTTCCACACAAACACTTGTAAACCCAAAGGAACTACCCAAGACACCGCCAACCCGACTCAAAGTAAAACAAAACACAACCGCGACCATCTCCTACCCCCCTAAAAAGACAACGGTTACGTCCCCGTAACCAAACATACCTGATCAAAAAGACTAGGAAAACGTTCTCGCATGGCTTCCTCGGGTTCCCATGTGGCCTCTTCCACATTGTGATTGGACCAAAGGACCTTGAGTAAGACCGTCTCACCATTTCTTGTCTTACGGACCTTGCGATCAAGAATCTCTTTAGGAACCTCGGCGTAGGCCAAGGATTCATCAAGCTCGATATTCTCCATCTCAAGGATATGTGATGGATCACTCACATATTTCCGAAGCTGAGAAACATGGAAAACATTCTGGACTCTATCCAAAGCTGGTGGCAAAGCTAATCTTTAGGCTACCTCGCCTATACGGTCCAAAATCTCATAAGGACCTATGAACTTTTGGCATAGCGTACCTCTCTTCCCAAATCTCATCACACCTCGTATAGGTGACACTTTCAAAAGGACCTTGTCACCTACTGTGATTTCAATGTCTCTGCGGTGTAAATCGGCATAGCTCTTCTGACGATCTTGAGTTGCTCTCATCTTTTGCCAAATCAGCTGGACTTGCTCAACCATATCTGTGCATTTGTGGCCCTAAAACCACTTTGTCTCGAGAACTATCATCCCAACAAACTGGACTTCGGCACTTCCGGCCATACAAAGCCTCGAAAGGTGCCATCCCGATGCTCGTATGATAACTGTTGTTGTATGAAAACTCGATCAGATCAAGCCTGTCTTCCCAGCTGCCCCCAAACTCCACAACACATGCCCTCAACATGTCCTCTAAGGTCTTGATGGTTCGTTCCGTCTGACCATCAGTTGCTGGATGGAAGGCTGTACTCATCTTCAAGGTTGTACCCATCAACTCCTGCAGTTCTTGCTAAAACTTGGATATGAACCTCGCATCACGATCAGAAACGATATCTTTAGGTATACCATGCAACCGAACCACATGCCTCCTGTAACCCAGTGCCAGCTGCATCTTAGACCAAGTATCCTTCATAGGAACAAAGTGAGCTGACTTAGTTAACCGATCAACAATCACCCAGATCATGTTGTTACCTTGCTGTGACCTAGGCAACCTCACAATGAAGTCCATAGAGATTGACTCCCATTTCCACTCAGGTAATTCCAAGGATTGTATCTTACCTTGTGGTCTCCTTTGTTCACCTTTGACTCTCTGACAGGTCAAACACCTGGCAACGAACTCAGCTACATCTTTCTTCATGTTTGGCCACCAGAAAGTCTTCTTAAGGTCTTTGTAAAGCTTGTCACCACCCGGGTGAACTGAATAAGGAGTACAGCGAGCCTCCGTCAAGATCACTCTCCTCAACTCTGCATCCTCAGGAACACACCATCTCCCATCAAAACGAACACTCCCATCTGTATGGATAGAAATCCTGGAAACTGTTCCACTCTCTACTCTTGACTTCCACTCTTGAATCTTAGGATCAAACTCCTCCTTCCTCTTGATGTTCTCATATAACTCTGGCTCGATCGTCAAATCCCCGATGGTATCTCCCTTCCTTAACATAAAGATCCCCATCCTAGACATCTCATCCCTCAGCTTTAACATGGACATAGCTGTACATAGCGAATGAACGCTCTTCCTACTCAAAGCATCTGCAACAACATTAGCCTTACCCTCGTGATAGATGATCTCCATATCGTAATCCCCGATCAGCTCCATCCACCGTCTCTGTCGCATGTTAAGCTCCTTCTGAGTGTAGATATATTTTAGGCTCTTATGATCAGAAAACACCTTGAAAGTTGTTCCATAAAGATAGTGCCTCCAAATCTTAAGAGCGAAAACAACTGCACCCAACTCCAGATCATGAGTAGGGTAGTTCTCCTCATATGGCTACAGCTGCCTCGAAGCATAAGCGATGACTTTCCCTGACTGCATCAAAACACAACCAAGACCATTCTTTGAAGCATCAGTATATACCTCAAAATTCTCACATCCCTCTGGCAAAGCTAGGATAGGAGCTGTGGTCAAGCGTTCCTTTAAGGTCTAAAACGTCGTCTCACAACTCTCGTCCCAAACAAATCTGGTCTCTTTCCTCATCAAGGACGTCATGGGCCGTGCTATGGTAGAGAAATCTTTCACGAATCTCCTGTAGTATCCAGCAAGGCCTAAGAAACTCCGAATCTCCGCAACATTCTTCGGTGATTCCCGGCCTCAATCTTACTAGGATCCACAGATACCCCCTTCTTAGATATCACATGCCCCAGAAAAGCCACCTCCTCTAACCAGAACTCGCACTTAGATAGCTTGGCGTAAAGTTGATTCTCCCTCAGAGTCTGCAAGACTATCCTCAAGTGCTCCTCATGTTCTTCCTTAGTCTTAGAATAGACTAAGATGTCATCGATGAATACAACCACGAACCTGTCTAAGAACGGTGCAAAGATCCGATTCATCCCCCTCACACCAAGGTGCCTTATCAGGACCACCCTACCATGAAAGTGTGTTACCATCTCGGTTATCCGAGGTTAGTAAATATCAAAAGCGTCTGAACTGTGCATATTTATTAAATTACCAATAAAATAATGTTTACATCAAAACCAAATCCCAAACTGATCCAACGAAATATTAATAAATGTCTAACAACTGAAATTCATAACTACGACTCGAACAGTGATGCTACGACTGGTGATGACAATTCCCCCATGACTGTCCCAAGCTCACCAATAGCAATACCTGTCAAGTCTGCTCACCATCCCCGAATGGATCCCCGCAGGTTTTACAAACAACAACACGGGGTCAGTAATACTCAATCAATGTAAGGCAAACAAAGACAATAACCGGTGATCATCCACACTCCCGGTCTCCGATCTCACACGAAGAACCGACTACACACCGAAGTGTGTAGCCCTGCCAGATTACCCATCGCAACAGGTAATCCACGCCGCCAGTGGGTGACCGCAGCCGATCCCACCAAGTCCAGCTCATCAACGAGCAACTAAACAAATCCATGTCCCTTAATTTGCACATCCCCTCCCGTGGCGGGTTCCACGGAGGGGAACTAGGGTGTGAAGCCACTCCCGCAAGTGACTCCACCACAATCACAACACACAGCATCACAGCTGTCACAACCTCTCCACACCAACACCGTCACAACAACGCCCATACTCCGCTGATCAGCAGTTAACAATAATCAGGAAATAATCATGCCATAACAATTAACAGTAAAACTGAGTAGGAAACCCTACCTTAGCAATCAACAGTAGAATGTAGATCAGACAATCAGAAAGGCTCCTCTACGAAGTCTTCTCCTATACAATAATCACATCACACAATTACATAAAGAACCATCCCTCTTTTATTCCCTATTCCAAACATACAGTAGCCCCAAAAAAACATAAATGACATAGGGAATGAACTTACAACCAGTAGAATGCGAGATTTCACGTAAAGGTCCAACGATTGCACACACACGAGATTAGAGGATGATTAGGGAGTGATTAGAGAGTAATTAAGGTAATCATAAAAATAATTAGGGTTAAAATGATGTTTTAGAAACTGACGGTAATTATAAAATAACCCTAAACACTCCCGCATCAAACCGCTAAACAACACTCGCCAGACCGGATACTCGGTCGAGTAAAGCTATACTCGGCCGAGTATCCTCCACTCGGTCGAGTATTCCCATACTCGGCCGAGTATTCATCGGCAGAATCAAAACAGACCCTACAATTAACACTACTCGGCCGAGTAGGCTCTACTCGGTCGAGTATGCAACTTAATAAGATCCGTAGTATTACAGTCTTCCCCCCTTAAAAAGAACTTCGTCCCGAAGTTCACACCCCAACTAACACGGAACACCACAAACACAAAAGACCACAAACACAAAAGACAAAAAAAAGACTTTCCACACAAACACTTGTAAACCCAAAGGAACTACCCAAGACACCGCCAACCCGACTCAAAGTAAAACAAAACACAAACGCGACCATCTTCTACACCCCTAAAAAGACAACGGTTACGTCCCCGTAACCAAACATACCTGATCAAAAAGACTAGGAAAACGTTCTCGCATGGCTTCCTCGGGTTCCCATGTGGCCTCTTCCACATTGTAATTGGACCAAAGGACCTTAAGTAAGACCGTCTCACCATTTCTTGTTTTACGGACCTTGCGATCAAGAATCTCTTTAGGAACCTCGGCGTAGGCCAAGAATTCATCAAGCAAGATATTCTCCATCTCAAGGATATGTGATGGATCACTCATATATTTCCGAAGCTGAGAAACATGGAAAACATTGTGGACTCTATCCAAAGCTTGTGGCAAAGCTAATATGTAGGCTACCTCGCCTATACGGTCCAAAATCTCATAAGGACCTATAAACTTTCGGCTTAGCTTACCTCTCTTCCCAAATCTCATCACACCTCGCATAGGTGACACTTTCAAAAGGACCTTTTCACCTTTTGCGAATTCAATGTCTCTGCGGTGTAAATCGGCATAGCTTTTCTGACGATCTTGAGCTGCTCACATCTTTTGCCGAATCAACTGGACTTGCCCAACCATATCCTGTACCAGCTGTGGCCCTAAAATCACTGTCTCAGAACTATCATCCCAACAAACTGGACTTCGGCACTTCCGGCCATACAAAGCCTCGAAAGGTGCCATCCCGATGCTCGTATGATAACTGTTGTTGTATGAAAACTCGATCAGATCAAGCCTGTCTTCCCAGCTGCCCCCAAACTCCATAACACATGCCCTCAACATGTCCTCTAAGGTCTTGATGGTTCGTTCCGTCTGACCATCAGTTGCTGGATGGCAGGCTGTACTCATCTTCAAGGTTGTACCCATCAACTCCTGCAGTTCTTGCTAAAACTTGGATATGAACCTCGCATCACGATCAGAAACGATATCTTTAGGTATACCATGCAACCGAACCACATGCCTCCTGTAACCCAGTGCCAGCTGCATCTTAGACCAAGTATCCTTCATAGGAACAAAGTGAGCTGACTTAGTTAACCGATCAACAATCACCCAGATCATGTTGTTACCTTGCTGTGACCTAGGCAACCCCACAATGAAGTCCATAGAGATTGACTCCCATTTCCACTCAGGTAATTACAAGGATTGTATCTTACCTTGTGGTCTCCTTTGTTCACCTTTGACTCTCTGACAGGTAAAACACCTGGCAACGAACTCAGCTATATCTTTCTTCATGTTTGGCCACCAGAAAGTCTTCTTAAGGTCTTTGTAAAGCTTGTCACCACCCGGGTGAACTGAATAAGGAGTACAGTGAGCCTCCGTCAAGATCACTCTCCTCAACTCTGCATCCTCAGGAACACACCATCTCCCATCAAAACAAACACTCCCATCTATATGGATAGAAAACCTGGAAACTGTTCCACTCTCTACTCTTGACTTCCACTCTTGAATCTTAGGATCAAGCTCCTCCTTCATCTTGATGTTCTCATATAACTTTGGCTCGATCGTCAAATCCCCGATGGTATCTCCCTTCCTTAACATAAAGATCCCCATCCTAGACATCTCATCCCTCAGCTTTAACAAGGACATAGCTGTACATAGCGAATGAACGCTCTTCCTACTCAAAGCATCTGCAACAACATTAGCCTTACCCTCGTGATAGATGATCTCCATATCGTAATCCCCGATCAGCTCCATCCACCGTCTCTGTCGCATGTTAAGCTCCTTCTGAGTGTAGATATATTTTAGGCTCTTATGATCAGAAAACACCTTGAAAGTTGCTCCATAAAGATAGTGCCTCCAAATCTTAAGAGCGAAAACAACTGCACCCAACTCCAGATCATGAGTAGGGTAGTTCTCCTCATATGGCTACAGCTGCCTCGAAGCATAAGCGATGACTTTCCCTGCCTGCATCAAAACACAACCAAGACCATTCTTTGAAGCATCGGTATATACCTCAAAATTCTCACATCCCTCTGGCAAAGCTAGGATAGGAGCTGTGGTCAAGCGTTCCTTTAAGGTCTGAAACGTCGTCTCACAACTCTCGTCCCAAACAAATCTGGTCTCTTTCCTCATCAAGGACGTCATGGGCCGTGCTATGGTAGAGAAATCTTTCACGAATCTCCTGTAGTATCCAGCAAGGCCTAAGAAACTCCGAATCTCCGCAACATTCTTCGGTGATTCCCGGCCTCAATCTTACTAGGATCCACAGATACCCCCTTCTTAGATATCACATGCCCCAGAAAAGCCACCTCCTCTAACCAGAACTCGCACTTAGATAGCTTGGCGTAAAGTTGATTCTCCCTCAGAGTCTGCAAGACTATCCTCAAGTGCTCCTCATGTTCTTCCTTAGTCATAGAATAGACTAAGATGTCATCGATGAATACAACCACGAACCTGTCTAAGAACGGTGCAAAGATCCGATTCATCCCCCTCATACCAAGGTGCCTTACCAGGACCACCCTACCATGAAAGTGTGTTACCATCTCGGTTATCCGAGGTTAGTAAATATCAAAAGCGTCTGAACTGAGCACATTTATTAAAGTACCAATAAAATAATGTTTACATCAAAACCAAATCCCAAACTGATCCAACGAAATATAAGTAAATGTCTAACAACTGAAATTCATAACTACGACTCGAACAGTGATGCTACGACTGGTGATGACAATTCCCCCATGACTGTCCCAAGCTCACCAATAGCAATACCTGTCAAGTCTGCTCACCATCCCCGAATGGATCACCGCAGGTTTTACAAACAACAACACGGGGTCAGTAATACTCAATCAATGTAAGGCAAACAGCACAATAACCAGTTGATCATCCACACTCCCCGGTCTCCCGATCTCACACAGTAACCGACTACACACTAAAGTGTGTAGCCCTGCCAGATTATCCATCGCAACAGGTAATCCACGCCGCCAGTGGGTGACCGCAGCCGATCCCACCAAGTCCAGCTCATCAACGAGCAACTAAACAAATCCTTGTCCCTTAATGTGCACATCCCCTCCCGTGGCGGGTTCCACGAAAGGCGAACTAGGGTGTGAAGCCACTCCCGCAAGTGACTCCACCACAATCACAACACACAGCATTACAGCTGTCACAACCTCTCCACACCAAAACCGTCACAACAACGCCCATACTCTGATGATCAGCAGTTAACAATAATCAGGATTCAATCATGCCATAACAATTAACAGTAAAACTGAGTAGGAAACCCTACCTTAGCAATCAACAGTAGAATGTAGATCAGACAATCAGAAAGGCTCCTCTACGAAGTCTTCTCCTATACAATAATCACATCACACAATTACATAAAGAACCATCCCCCTTTTATTCCCTATTCCAAACATACAGTAGCCTCAATAAAACATAAATGACATAGGGAATGAACTTACCAACAGTAGAATGCGAGATTTCACGTAAAGGTCAACCGATTGCACACACACGAGATTAGAGGATGATTAGGGAGTGATTAGAGAGTAATTAAGGTAATCGTAAAAATAATTAGGGTTAAAATGATGTTTTAGAAACTGACGGTAATTATAAAATAACCCTAAACACTCCCGCATCAAACCGCTAAACAACACTCGCCAGACCGGATACTCGGTCGAGTAAAGCTATACTCGGCCGAGTATCCTCTACTCGGTCGAGTATTCCCATACTCGGCCGAGTATTCATCGGCAGAATCAAAACAGACCCTACAATTAACACTACTCGGCCGAGTAGGCTCTACTCGGTCGAGTATGCAACTTAATAAAATCCGTAGTATTACAGTCTTCCCCCCTTAAAAAGAACTTCGTCCCGAAGTTCACACCCCAACTAACACGGGACACCACAAACACAAAAGACCACAAACACAAAAGACAAAAAAAAGACTTTCCACACAAACACTTGTAAACCCAAAGGAGCTACCCAAGACACCGCCAACCCGACTCAAAGTAAAACAAAACACAACCGCAACCATCTTCTACACCCCTAAAAAGACAACGGTTACGTCCCCGTAACCAAACATACCTGATCAAAAAGACTAGGAAAACGTTCTCGCATGGCTTCCTCGGGTTCCCATGTGGCGTCTTCCACATTGTGATTGGACCAAAGGACCTTGAGTAAGACCGTCTCACCATTTCTTGTTTTACGGACCTTGCGATCAAGAATATCTTTAGGAACCTCGGCGTAGGCCAAGGATTCATCAAGCTCGATATTCTCCATCTCAAGGATATGTGATGGATCACTCACATATTTCTGAAGCTGAGAAACATGGAAAACATTGTGGACTCTATCCAAAGCTTGTGGCAAAGCTAATCTGTAGGCTACCTCGCCTATACGGTCCAAAATCTCATAAGGACCTATGAACTTTTGGCTTAGCTTACCTCTCTTCCCAAATCTCATCACACCTCGCATAGGTGACACTTTCAAAAGGACCTTGTCACCTCGCGAATTCAATGTCTCTCGGTGTAAATCGGCATAGCTCTTCCGACGATCTTGAGTGCTCTCATCTTTGCCGAATCAACTGGACTTGCTCACCATATCTATGCACCGGTGTGGCCCTAAAACCACCTTTGTCTCGTAACTATCATCCCAACAAATCGGACTTGGCACTTCCGGCCATACAAAGCCTCGAAAGGTGCCATCCCGATGCTCGTATGATAACTGTTGTTGTATGAAAACTTGATCAGATCAAGCCTTTCTTCCCAGCTGCTCCCAAACTCCATAACACATGCCCTCAACATGTCCTCTAAAGTCTTGATGGTTCGTTCCGTCTGATCATCAGTTGCTGGATGGAAGGTTGTACTCACCTTCAAGGTTGTACCCATCAACTCCTGCAGTTCTTGCCAAAACTTGGATATGAACCTCGCATCACGATCAGAAACGATATCTTTAGGTATACCATGCAACCGAACCACATGCCTCCCGTAACCCAAATACCGAGTGCATCTTAGACCAAGTATCCTTCATAGGAACAAAGTGAGCTGACTTAGTTAACCGATCAACAATCACCCAGATCATGTTGGTACCTTGCTGTGACCTAGGCAACCCCACAACGAAGTCCATAGAGATTGACTCCCATTTCCACTCAGGTAATTCCAAGGATTGTATCTTACCTTGTGGTCTCCTTTGTTCACCTTTGACTCTCGATGTGTCAAACACCTGGCAACGAACTCAGCTACATCTTTCTTCATGTTTGGCCACCAGAAAGTCTTATTAAGGTCTTTGTAAAGCTTGTCACCACCCGGGTGAACTGAATAAGGAGTACAGTGAGCCTCCGTCAAGATCACTCTCCTCAACTCTGCATCCTCATGAACACACCATCTCCCATCAAAACGAACACTCTCATCTGTATGGATAGAAAACCTGGAAACTGTTCCACTCTCTACTCTTGACTTCCACTCTTGAATCTTAGGATCAAGCTCCTCTTTCCTCTTGATGTTCTCATATAACTCTGGCTCGATCGTCAAATCCCCGATGGTATCTCCCTTCCTTAACATAAAGATCCCCATCCTAGACATCTCATCCATCAGCTTTAACAAGGACATAGCTGTACATAGCGAATGAACGCTCTTCCTACTCAAAGCATCTGCAACAACATTAGCCTTACCCTCGTGATAGATAATCTCCATATCGTAATCCCCGATCAGCTCCATCCACCGTCTATGTCGCATGTTAAGCTCCTTCTGAGTGTAGATATATTTTAGGCTCTTATGATCAGAAAACACCTTGAAAGTTGCTCCATAAAGATAGTGCCTCCAAATCTTAAGAGCGAAAACAACTGCACCCAACTCCAGATCATGAGTAGGGTAGTTCTCCTCATCTGGCTACAGCTGCCTCGAAGCATAAGCGATGACTTTCCCTGCCTGCATCAAAACACAACCAAGACCATTCTTTGAAGCATCGGTATATACCTCAAAATTCTCACATCCCTCTGGCAAAGCTAGGATAGGAGCTGTGGTCAAGCGTTCCTTTAAGGTCTGAAACGTCGTCTCACAACTCTCGTCCCAAACAAATCTGGTCTCTTTCCTCATCAAGGACGTCATGGGCCGTGCTATGGTAGAGAAATCTTTCACGAATCTCATGTAGTATCCAGCAAGGCCTAAGAAACTCCGAATCTCCGCAACATTCTTCGGTGATTCCCGGCCTCAATCTTACTAGGATCCACAGATACCCCCTTCTTAGATATCACATGCCCCAGAAAAGCCACCTCCTCTAACCAGAACTCGCACTTAGATAGCTTGGCGTAAAGTTGATTCTCCCTCAGAGTCTGCAAGACTATCCTCAAGTGCTCCTCATGTTCCTCCTTAGTCTTAGAATAGACTAAGATGTCATCGATGAACACAACAACGAACCTGTCTAAGAACGGTGCAAAGATCTGATTCATCAAGTCCATGAAAGCTGCTGGTGCATTGGTCAACCCAAAAGGCATCACCACGTACTCATAATGACCATATCGAGATCGGAACACTGTCTTAGGAATATCCTCATCTGTTATCCTCAACTGGTTATAACCTGACCTCAGGTCAATCTTGGAGAATACACCTGCTCCACTTAACTGATCAAACAAGTCATCGATCCTGGGCAAAGGGTACTTATTCTTCACTGTGACTCGGTTGAGCTCTCTGTAGTCGATGCATAGCCTCATACTCCCATCTTTTTTTCTTACAAAAAGAACTGGAACTCCCCACGGTGACACACTAGGCCTGATATAACCCTTGCCTAGCAACTCATGTATCTGTTTCTTCAACTCGGCTAACTCCTTAGGTGCCATACGATAAGGTGCTTTGGATATCGGACCTGCTCCCAGTTTAAGCTCCACGTTGAAATCAATATCCCTCTTAGGAGGCAAACTCGGTATCTCCTCAGGAAAGACATCCACGAGCTCTCTCACCACAGGTATCTCAGAAGCTGTCGGCAGCTCTACTCGGTCATCCCTCACATGACAGAGAATCAAGGGACACTTCTTCCTCAAACATGACTTTAAAGTCATTACAGCTATGAACTTACACTTAGGTTTCACCACAAACCCTCTATAAGACACCCTAACACCCTTAGGTCCCTTTAAAGATACTCTCTTTTGCCGACAATCTATCCTGGCATCGTACCTACCCAACCAATCCATCCCGACGATCACCTCGAACCCATCCATAGGAAACTCTAACAGATCTATCGGCAAATCTACCCCTCCAACCACCATAGACACACCCTTATACAACTTAAGACATGACACCGACTCACCTGAAGGTATGAACACATCATCTTTTACAACCTCAAACTTACCCAAACCCATAGACATGGCATGACCCTTAGACACAAAAGAGTGTGTAGCCCCTGAATCAAACAATACAAAAGATGGTACATTATGAACAAGAAAGGTACCGGTAACTACATGAGCATCATCTTGCGCTTCCTGTTTGTCCATCATGAAAAGCTTTCCACTGTTTTTCTGTCCTCCACCCTGAACCGAAGCATTGGAGGTACTTGGCTTAGCTGTTGAATCTTGGGTGGTGGTGTTGTTCTGCCGCTGATATGATCCACCACCACTGCGGTTATAGCTGACCTGGTTGCCCTGTCCACCTCGGTTGCCCCATGAACCTCCCGGTCGGTTACTAGCAAAACTCTTAGTTGGCCCTTGGGAGAAATTCCCATGCTGGTTTCCTGATCCGGTGCCAGGCCTGAAACTGGTGCATTCCCGTCTTCTGTGGCCGACACCACCACATCCGTAACATGTTATATTGGAGTTATCACTCACACTCCGACCTCCGTTCTTGCCCCAGCCTCGAAAACCTCCGGAGCCATTACCCCCACCAGAAAAAGCTTTGGAGTGATTGTAGTTACTATTCTTGTTGCCTGACTGACTGTTGCTTCCACTGTCAGCCTTCCTCTTTTCCGCAGCAGTCCTCTCGTTGATTTCCTTTGAGAGATCCATCATCCTCTCAGCTTGGCCCGCCCTTAGATACACTTCCTTAAGGTCAGTAGCAACCCCCGCTGCCATACGATTCATGATCTTGGCAGATAAACCCCTCTCAAAGCGGAGAGCTAAACCCCTCGGTCCTAACTGCATATCATCAACATAACGAGATAGCTCCATAAACCGATGATAGTAGTCAGTGACAGTCATCTCCTCAGTCATGGTGAAGGAATCAAACTCGGATCTCATCTTGTGTCGAATATGCTCTGGCACAAACTGCTCTCTCATAGCACTCTTCAGCCCAGACCACGGAATAGCTCCCAAACCTTCGGCCTGGTAATAAGCTCTAGCATCATCCTTGACATTTTGCCACCAAACAGCTGCTTCACCTCTTAGGTAGTACACTACCTGCTCAACGATCATGTCTTCGGGGCACTTAACCATTTTCATGAGAGCTTCAATCTCACGGTGCCACTTCTCGAGCAGCTTTGGTTCCCCTACCCCTTTATATGTGGGAGGGTTGAAACGAGCAATATTGATGTTGAGCTGAGTAGCATCCAACGGCTTCTCATTTCCCTTTCCCACATTTTTAAGAGCTTCAATGAGGGCCTCTTGTTGCTCAATCATGCGAGCAACCTCATCAAGAGTCATCTCGGAAGCTTGGATCTGTGCAGGGGTTCTTTTGGGCGGCATTTTAAGCTGATAAGAAACACGGAAACGTAAGCACAAAAGCCTACGGCTCAAAATGTAACAATCTCCCGCCAAAAGAATACTCGGCCGAGTATCAAACAACACTCGGTCGAGTAAAGACTACTCGGTCGAGTACCCCGGGTACTCGGTCGAGTTGCCGACTCCAGTAGCCAATCTAAATTACCCAGAATTCATACTCGGTCGAGTATACATGACACTCGACCGAATAGACACTACTCGGTCGAGTACTCTTATTTACTCGGTCGAGTAAACACAACCAGTAACTACTGCTACGCACTGCCAAACAACACTTGGTCGAGTGCTTGGTTACTCGGCCGAGTACTCCCTACTCGGTCGAGTACCTCCCCTGCTCGGCCGATGATGAGTCATAATTATATACATATTTATGCCTCCCCTTAATTACTTTTGATACGGTTTTCGTGCTAGTTTATATCATTTACATGCCTTTTATGTTAGAATGTTGATACTTCCGCCTTTTGATGTTTAATGCAGGAATGATGTATTTGAGGAGCAAAGGAATGAAATGGGCATCGCGGAGTGAGCATGAAGGGATACACGAAGCATGGCACGAGAATCCATAAGAATGAAGGAAGAGAAGTTAAGAAGAAAACACGAAGAAAAGAGCTTCTTATTATAAGTGCCTACTTTGAAGAGCCATATCTTGAGTTCTACACCATATTTTCAAGTTATTCCAATTGGAGGTGAAAGCCTATCCTCTTAACTTTCCAACGCCGCAAAAATCGCTTGTTTGTGACAAGTAACGAAGAAATGGCGTCCGTTTGAAGTTCAGTGCGCGAAGCAGGAAATTGGTGCCTCGATCGAGTCAACCTTGGCTCGATCGAGGAACTTCATGCTCGATCGAGTCACTCTCGACTCGATCGAGGAACCAACCTAATCAATAAACTTTGCAATGTCGAGAGTTGGGGTATCTTGGAATTGGTGCCTCGATCGAGTCAACCTTGGCTCGATCGAGGAACCACTAGTTTCCGCAATATTCCGCAAATTTCCTTAAGTCGGTTATGACTACTATAAATACCAAAACTCGTACTCTAGGTTATATTATGCCTTATTTTAAATAGGTTTAGTATAGCTACCTTAGAAAACTCTCTAAATTACTTAGTTTAGTTTAATTATTGGTCGGATCTATTGCCTTTAATTACGGTATTGTTCTAATCTTTCTTCAATTATTATTTCAATTACTTGTTTATCTTTATTATTGTTCATCATGTTTTCCATTACTATTATTGTTATTCTTTCTATTATGCGTAGCTAATTTCCTCATCTAGGATGAAGGGGATCTAGGTTAATTAAAAGGGGAAAATTGATTAATTGCTAGGGAAATCATATAAGTTGTCGTTTGATTATTGTTCTTATTCTAGTTAATTAACTTAGGCCTGAGTTGTTAATTAGTGTAGCGAATTAATCCTTTCACCGACCGGGTTAGAATTAATATAGGCTGGGATAATCAAATAGATTGTATCTAATTATAGCGACCGCATGTTAGAATCGATCTAAAGGGCATAATAGAGTCGACCGATCTTATGACCTTAGGGACAACAGACAGATCTAGCAATTGATTGATAGACCCCATATAATTGACCTAGTGAACCGGAAATCCTAGACCTTTAATATTATTGTTATTTGCCCTTTAAATTACTTGTAATTAGTTGGTTAGCATACAAACAAAACAAACCCCCACAATTGGTTACTTTAAGACAGATTTAAATATAAATAAACTAGATAATCACCGCCTCCCTGTGGATTCGACCATGACTTACCGCTAGCTATTTTGTTAGTAGTAGTTTAGGTTTACTTTGATTAAGGTGATACGACTTTAGCCTTATCAAAAGTTTTGTCGTGGGAGGCAACAATTGTTCTGTTTGTTTCATTTATTTTTGTCTTTTGTTTGGGGAACTTGGTTCCTTGAGACAGTTTTATCTTTTCTTGTTGTTTTCGTGTATGCCCAGGTCTAACAGGTTAGAGATTCTACCGTTTGATCCCGAGCCAGAAAAGACTTTTCGGTATAGACGAAAATTTCAAAGAGAAGTAAGTCAAGTGGAAGACTTGAGTACACTTGACTATGAGCGGTATACTTTTGCAGAAGATCCGTCCTTTGAAGAGGACACTCTTATTTCTGCAGCTGTGACTTCTACAACGCCAAAGATGCCGATATTGGCAAGTTACTTCGAACCCACGGTTCATTCTTGGAATTTACCTGACGCCCCTACTGCTGCGTCATATCCATGGAGCAAGGAAGTGGATGAGATAGAGAAGCTTATTTATGGAGAAGATCCTCCTCCTGAGATGGTTTACAGCTGTGATGAGAATGTTGATATAAAAGTTGATTTGGAGGCTTTGGAAGCTAAAATTTTCAGAGAGGAGCCAGTTAGAGTTTTTGATGAAGCTTCTATAACAGACGAAGTGCCTTATCTCCTTCTTCAAGAGGATGACCTGAAGAACAATGACCATTGCTCTTATTTTACATTAGACTTTGAGTTTGATGAGCCAGGACATTTTTCATTGTTTTTATTCTTTGCTTGGACTATTTATTGGTGCTACTTATGTTTGTGTGTAGCACATGCGCTACTTTTTGATTTACTGTTACGAGCTTTAACTTGTATTGATTATGACTTGTGTGCGCATTTATTTTAAATGCAGGAAATCTGCTCGACATGAAGGTTCCTCGATCGAGTGTCATGGGGCTCGATCGAGTCACCTCGTCTTTTGGGTCAATAACGAGCGGACGATGATAGGATTTGCGAGGATGATTATTTACCCCTGTTTTGCAGCTGGTTTGGGGGAATCATAAGCTCTTACCCGGTATTCTCTTCCCTTGTACCTTCTTTTATTGTATTATCTAGTTATTTCCCATTCTTTTTGTTAGTTGTGTCCTTTAGGTTGCTGGATTTGTGTGTGATTGCTATGTTGTAGGCATCATAATGAGGACACTGTGACATTTAGGTTTGGGGGAGGGTCTTTTATTATGTTGTGTGCTTTTTATTTATGTTGTGTGCATTTATATAAAAAATCCATAAAAATTAAAATTTTTATAAAATACAAAAACAGGTTTTTCCTTTGTTTTAGGTCGAGTCTTGGTGAATTTTAATAACTATGATGTTAAATTGCATTGTTTTTGCATTTGAATCCCAAATAGTTGTTCATGTACATTGTTTTGGCTCGTTAGCCATGAAAACAAAGCTCATAATTCAAGTCTTAACCGTATTTGACATGCCTTATGCTAATTAGATTTGACAATATTATGTTGGTAAACTACTTAAATTCTGAGGTCTATAGAGCTTCCTAGGCCAGGAACATCAATAAACTGGTCTCATTTGTCAATTAGGCTTGAGTGTGGTTTCTCCTTGTGGAATGTGTAATATCAAATTGCATAGGTGTGACATTGATTTCTTGATACTTTTATTGCTTTCATTTGACTAAGTACATGTGGATAGGTGATTCTTATCGTTCAAATAAGCCTTACATTACCTTTTGTTAGCCCGTTTGAACCCTTGTAGCCAATATTAATTACATCCTATGAGCTACAATCCAAGAATTTACCTACCTTTTCGGGACAGTCGCAGTTGCTTGTTTATCATGTTTATTTTGCTATTATGGTTGGGTTGAGACTTATTGTTGTCCTGTGGGTATAGCAAAATACTTTTAGCGATTGTTTTGTATCCTTGTGTTGGAAAAGAAAAATATGAAGCGAAAAAAAAAAAAAAAAAAAAAAAAAAAAAAAAAAAAAAAGAAAGAAAAAATCGAAAAATAGAAAAAGAGGAAAGAAAAGAAAAGAGATTGCTTCATTTGGTTTTGTCAAGGATCAAAAAGATGGTTGTTAGAGTCTAATGCATAGTTGCAGAGTAATTTATTAGCTCTCATATGTTGTAAAGTTGAGATCATTTCTCTAAGTTGGGTTCATTTATTATCAAAGATTTGGTTTTTATTTTGGTTAGCGCTGCGACTACCGTCTTAGCTCCACATATCCATAACGTGCTTAGGCACAAACCATTTATATCCCTTTAACCCATTTGCCACCCTTTTTGTCCTTGATACATGTACTTTTGTCTACATATGTGATTGCATATTAGTTGGGGAAATCCCTATCACATTAGATTGCATGCATGTTTCATAAGTTGAGTGAGTGTTTCTACTTCTTTCTATCTTCACATATAACTCACCCTATATACTTATGAGTGCATGAGTGAATCCGCGAGAATCCGACTAATTTGTCTTGCAAGATCGAAAGGTATTTGGCATTTGTATCTAGTATGGTGACTTGAGACTTGAGCTACGTTTTCTATTTCCCGTACCTTTGAATTTGTTTTATTGGTACACTTTAGTCATTACTTTGTTACAAATATGCATAGCTTGGCATTTGTATGTGCATTAAACATTAGCTCTGAGTCGTTTATTCGCCATTTGTATGAATGCCTTTTGTATTGTGTGTTGCTTTGCTTGAGGACAAGCAAAGAGATGGTTTAGGGGAGTTTGATGAGTCATAATTATATACATATTTATGCCTCCCCTTAATTACTTTTGATACGGTTTTCGTGCTAGTTTATATCATTACATGCCTTTTATGTTAGAATGTTGATACTTCCGCCTTTTGATGTTTAATGCAGGAATGATGTATTTGAGGAGCAAAGGAATGAAATGGACATCGCGGAGTGATCATGAAGAGATACACGAAGCATGGCACGAGAATCCATAAGAATGAAGGAAGAGAAGTTAAGAAGAAAACACGAAGAAAAGAGCTTCTTATTACAAGTGCCTATTTTGAAGAGCCATATATCGAGTTCTACAGCATATTTTCAAGTGATTCCAATTGAAGGTGAAAGCCTATCCTCTTAGCTTTCCAACGCCGCAAAAATCGCTTGTTTCTGACAAGTAACGAATAAATGGCGTCCGTTTGAAGTTCAGTGCGCGAAGCAGGAAATTGGTGCCTCGATCGAGTCAACCTTGGCTCGATCGAGGAACTTCATGCTCGATCGAGTCACTCTCGACTCGATCGAGGAACCAACCTAATCAATAAACTTTGCAATGTCGAGAGTTGGGGCATCTTGGAATTGGTGCCTCGATCGAGTCAACCTTGGCTCGATCGAGGAACCACTAGTTTCCGCAATATTCCGCAAATTTCCTTAAGTCGGTTATGACTACTATAAATACCAAAACTCGTACTCTAGGTTATATTATGCCTTATTTTACATAGGTTTAGTATAGCTACCTTAGAAAACTCTCTAAAATACTTAGTTTAGTTTAATTATTGTTCGGATCTATTGCCTTTAATTACGGTATTGTTCTAATCTTTCTTCAATTATTATTTCAATTACTTGTTTATCTTTATTATTGTTCATCATGTTTTCCATTACTATTATTGTTATTCTTTCTATTATGCGTAGCTAATTTCCTCATCTAGGATGAAGGGGATCTAGGTTAATTAAAAGGGGAAAATTGATTAATTGCTAGGGAAATCATATAAGTTGTCGTTTGATTATTGTTCTTATTCTAGTTAATTAACTTAGGCCTGGGTTGTTAATTAGTGTAGCGAATTAATCCTTTCACCGACCGGGTTAGAATTAATATAGGCTGGGATAATCAAATAGATTGTATCTAATTATAGCGACCGCATGTTAGAATCGATCTAAAGGGCATAATAGAGTCGACCGATCTTATGACCTTAGACAGCTTGACAGATCTAGCAATTGATTGATAGACCCCATATAATTGACCTAGTGAACCGGAAATCGTAGACCTTTAATATTATTGTTATTTGCCCTTTAAATTACTTGCAATTAGTTGGTTAGCATACAAACAAAACAAACCCCCACAATTGGTTACTTTAAGACAGATTTAAATATAAATAAACTAGATAATCACCGCCTCCCTGTGGATTCGACCCTGACTTACCGCTAGCTATTTTGTTAGTAGTAGTTTAGGTTTACTTTGATTAAGGTGATACGACTTTAGCCTTATCAGCCGAGCCATGCCAAAGACGGGTTAAAACAGTATAAAGTCCCCTATCATGCTTTCTATTCCCTCATCAAGCACATAACAACAGGAATTAAAACGCCACGTTATAAACACATAGCCATACCATTCATTCACAGGTGGATCCAATACACCAAAATTCACATACTCATTCTTTCTACTACTTTTTCAAATCACCAAACTTACGAATTCCACATGTAAACTTCCAACCATCACTTATTATCAACATAAATCGTCATATGCATGCACATACAAGATACAACACTAAACACTCTTTCCCATGTGACCGGCTCGAGTTAATAAGGGCCAAATTGTGACTCCGGGACGTCTCCCGAGTCTTTGTGGTAGCTCCAAACAACTCTCCCCGGGTTCATTTTATTTAGACTCCCTAAGTTCATTAGGTTCATTTGTTTAGGTGGCGGAATCTTCGGCTCTGATACCACTTTGTAACACCCCCTCATACCAAGGTGCCTTACCAGGACCACCCTACCATGAAAGTGTGTTACCATCTCGGTTATCCGAGGTTAGTAAATATCAAAAGCGTCTGAACTGAGCACATTTATTAAAGTACCAATAAAATAATGTTTACATCAAAACCAAATACCAAACTGATCCAACGAAATATAAATAAATGTCTAACAACTGAAATTCATAACTACGACTCGAACAGTGATGCTACGACTGGTGATGACAATTCCCCCATGACTGTCCCAAGCTCACCAATAGCAATACCTGTCAAGTCTGCTCACCATCCCCGAATGGATCACCGCAGGTTTTACAAACAACAACACGGGGTCAGTAATACTCAATCAATGTAAGGCAAACAAAGACAAGAATAACCGGTGATCATCCACACTCCCGGTCTCCCGATCTCACACAAGAACCGACTACACACCGAAGTGTGTAGCCCGCGCATTACCCATCGCAACGGGTAATCCACGCCGCCATGGGTGACGCGGCCGATCCCACCAAGTCCACTCATTAACGAGCGACTAAACAAATCCATGTCCCTTAATGTGCACATCCCCTCCCGTGGCGGGTTCCACGGAGGGCGAACTAGGGTGTGAAGCCACTCCGCAAGTGACTCCACCACAATCACACACACCACAACATCACAGTTGTCACAACCTCTCCACACCAACACCGTCACAACAACGCCCATACTCCGATGATCGTGAGTTAACAATAATCACGAAACAATCATGCCATAACAATTAATAAAGAAAACTGAGTAGGAAACCCTACCTTAGCAATCAACAGTAGAATGTAGATCAGACAATCAGAAAGGCTCCTCTATGAAGTCTTCTCCTATACAATAATCACATCACACAATTACATAAAGAACCATCCCCCTTTTATTCCCTAATTCCAAACATACAGTAGCCCCAATAAAACATAAATGACATAGGGAATGAACTTACCAATGTGAGAGAATGCGAGATTTCACGTAAAGGTCGCAACGATTGCACACACACGAGATTAGAGGATGATTAGGGAGTGATTAGAGAGTAATTAAGGTAATCGTAAAAATGATTAGGGTTAAAATGATGTTTTAGAAACTGACGGTAATTATAAAATAACCCTAAACACTCCCGCATCAAACCGCTAAACAACACTCGCCAGACCGAATACTCGGTCGAGTAAAGCTATACTCAGCCGAGTATCCTCTACTCGGTCGAGTATTCCCATACTCGGCCGAGTATTCATCGGCAGAATCAAAACAGACCCTACAATTAACACTACTCGGCCGAGTAGGCTCTACTCGGTCGAGTATGCAACTTAATAAAATCCGTAGTATTACAGGCCACCCCAAAAGAGATAAGTGACAATTACACAGATACAACAAACGTCAGTTTCAATAAACAGATAAAATGTGACACGACTCAAGTGTGTGAACATGCAACATGACTACTAGTATGAATGACATAATATCAAGTGACTACCACTACGGTACCGGGACACGCCTAGATATACCGACAACCACACTGGTACCGGAACACGCCCAGACATACTGATAACCACAAACAGGTACCGGGATACGCCCTGGCGTACCGGGTCCGGAAGCCAATCGGATCCCCTGCCAGACGTTTTGTCTCAACCACACGAGTCCCTCCGTAACTCAAGCCATTAATGTGCACATCCCTCTTGGAGTGGGAAGCTCCAAGAGGCGACTTAAGCGCAAGACAGTCTCCAACCGTCTTACGTCTCCAAAACAACAACAACAACAACAACAACAACAACAACAACAACAACAACAACAACAACAACAACAACAACGACAACAACAACAACAACAACAACAACAACAACAACAACAACAACTTATATGATAACAACCAATATATGAACCACACTCAACATATCATAATCATCCTCTTAATGATGTGATTACCACTAAACATGTTATAATGCAAATGCCCTAATTATGTAAGATTAACTACAACATCAACATAAACAACATCACATTATTGAAATCGAGTAGGATTAACCTACCTTTTAGCATAATCCACAACTTAATCGAAATCACCAAGTATCCATCTCATAAAACCGTTTCATCCTATATAAATCATGTAATAACTATCACAATTCACTCTATACTATATTACAATATAAAATTCTTTATTATTAGTCACTAATTATTCATTTTACATAACCAAATACTAATTAACCTTTCTTAGTAAACCCTAACTCGAAATTACTCATATGACAAAGAGGAAAAGATGAGATTTCTACTTACAAAGGTAGATCGGGAAATAGGAGAGGTGTTCCACCATTAATCCAAGCTTGAAGGCCAAGGGAAAGGCATTGAGAGCATTTTAGAGAGAGGGGATAGTGTTTTAGAGTAAGAAAGGAGAAGAAGAAGAATGAAGGGGATAAGGTTGGGATAGGAAGAAATCCCGAAATATCCTTTCTCGGGCTGAGCACCACTCGACCGAGTGACCGGTTCACTCGACCGAGGTGCACTCACTCGGTCGAGTATACCCTTACTCGGCCGAGTGCCAGCTCACTTGGTCCACCTAGAGTTCTACTCGGTCAACTGAAAGTCTACTAGGTCTAGTTTAGGTCTTACTTGGTCTCGTAGGAGGGGTCATCCTTTACTTCCGAGTACATGTGGGTTCTCTCACGTGTCCCTAGGTCCTTTGTGGGTCCCAAATTATCCGAGTATTACAATTACTGAACAAATTCTAAAAACTCTCCGTCCAAGTATTATATATAAACTTCATATTGGTTTTATTTTTCTAAAAAAAAAAGTATTTTATTAATCAAACACTCTTTTATTCTTATGTCAATATTATGTTAATGTGAATTATTTGTTGGTCATGCGGCATACATAAAAATTTAGACATGAACGATGTACTATATGTCTATATTCCATTTTATTATGAAATTTATCACACATTATTTTAATATCCGTGCAACCCACGGGCAAGAAAACTAGTACTCTTTTATATTGGGGAGGTTTTTCATTTTTTTTTTTTTGATAAGGTAAGAAAACTGAGTTGATCCTATAAGGTAGAACCAACCTATCTCATCCTTTCGAATGAGTGAGGTAAGTTGAAGCCACCGGCTTTCAAACCACCTCGAAAGAGTAATTTGATCCTTCAGTGGACTATTATACACTTGTCATACATTAACTAGTAGTAACTACCATTAGATCATCGAGAATTGCTACTTACCTTCTTTTCTATCTTCTCTTTTAATAACCGGTTAAAATATATACTATTTACTCTCATCCACTTGTCATCCGACCTCACCCCATATATATCAACTTAATCGATTGTGAGAGGGCAAAGAGAGAAGGTGGAAGAGAAGGTAAATGGGAGAAGGTAGATAGCAATCCTCTAGATCATCCATCTCTTATTGATCTGGTCTTTGTATCAAAAAATAAAGGTAAACAAATGACCATAAAGCGTTAAATAAACCCAAATCAAAGACTCATAAAGTCATACCTGATATCAATATTGGTTGATATAATTACACCCACTCAATCACTCATATTGAAAAAACCAAGATTCGAAAAGGACAAGGAATGCATAATTTAGACCATTTTAAACTTGTACTATCATGACGCAAACCAAATGCCGCCAAAATGTTATGTAAATAGTCTATTGTAGATATCGTCATATCAAACTACTCAGGGTCGGCCCTGGGGCCGTGCAAGCGGTGCGGTCCAGGGCCCCTGACTTGAAGGGGCCCCAATCGTAAGAAATATCCGTGTTAGTTAATAATTAATTTAGCGCGTATTTTTAGCATAGTATTAAGCTTGACAAGATTAATGGTATATATTGCCAATGATCTTGTATTCGATTCCCACTTCAAGTTTAATTTTGTTAAATTTTTAAACAATGTGTTGCTCAATTTTCAGAAAAATAAGGCCACGGGAAATCGAACTCGGGTGGCATGTCTCTTTATCATCCAACTAACCACCATGCTAATTAATTGTTGTTGAAGAATGGAAAAGAAATATATTTATGTACTATAGTGCTTCTAGAAGAGAAATAAACTAGCCATATAAAAATTAATCAAAATAGTTAACATATGTTTTTTCAATTATTCTTTTAATAAAAATGGTACCGGGGCCCCTCTATAAAATTTCGCACAGGGCCTCCAAAACGACCGGGACGGCCCTGAAACTACTCCATGTTTATGTTTAAGTTAAGAACCTCCTTTGGTTTTCTATGAATGCAACAATTATATGTTTAAATGATCTTGGATGAAATTAGTACTTGATAAAGGAGCATCAAACACAAAAGAGGGAACCTCCTTTCTCTTTGTCCCCGTAACCATAGTGATAGAACGAGTGTACATGGAACGAGAAAGTGAAACGCGAACGGGAACGGAAGAGCGTTTCTTCGAACAAATAGTGGGTCGACCCATTCTAGCTTTTCCCTGGGAAGGACAACTTCCTCTCGAACTATGCGAATGCTCCCTATCTTCCCTAACTGCGGTGAAGTTAAACTGGACTAAAGAGACCTTGCTAACAGAGAAAGAAGCTGAAGTGAGACGAGGCTTCTTATCAACCTGGAAGACAACCTCCTCTTGCACCAACTTAATCTCCTCTTGAATAAAGCTCTCCGGTGTAGGAGAGGAAGTGGGAACTTCTGTTGTCCCTGAAATTTCTTCATAGGGAGTTCCCGTCTGGATAGTTTTTGAGGTGAGGGTACGAACCCTCATGAAAGACATGGACCTTGGGTGATAGAAGCCCAAATTTTTGCCATGTAATAATTTCTCATAATCTTGAGATGAAAGATTAAGTGTATTATGAGGTCGTTTCTTATCGGTGAAATTGAAATGAGAAGACTTTGAGTTAGTTGAGGAGGACGAAAGGCAGTCAGCTTCATCATTCAAGGTCTCGCCGGGTACACTGCTACTCTCGGAATCCATGGAATCCATAGGTACAACAGGGGAGTGAACCGGAGCACAATCCATATTCATTACCAATCTGATTTCAGGAGCTTGGGGGAGAAAAAACACACTTTTTCCCTACTTGAACCTCAGTGTCATCCAGCGTGTCTACTACAACTCGCTTGCCATTGTGATTAATTTCAGAGCCTGCACAACTTTTTCCAGTTCTCGAATAATGTCTTTGTTATGAGGTTTTACCACTTGTGCTTCCTTCAAAGTAACACTTGCCTTCGAAAGCCTATTCAAATGTCTAAGAGCCACAACTTTACGGAGAAGGACCTTAGCATTATTTGGAAAAAAGGTTAAAACCTTAGAACAGAAGATTAGTGCTCCGTCAAAAGCTTGAATTTTGTTGGAACAAGCAGCTAAATTCAGACACAAAGAACAGCTAAGGATATGATTGAATTTAAATCGAGATCAAAATTATCCTTAAGGGCCACACCCAACTTTCGGCAGGCCTGATCATAGCAATCACCCGCCAAAGCAAACTGATGTCCTCGAAAGAGGCTGTTTCCAAATTCTTTAAGAGCATGAATTTTTATTTTTTTGAAGGATAAGAGCATGAACTTTTGAAAAAGGAGAACCATCTAACTATGTAAGAATACTTTGCAAATCAGCATCAACACCTACCAACTTTTCACTACCAAAAACAAAAGTGAAGTACTCAAGGAAATCAACACCAGAAACTGAAGACATGATTGGAAAAGACTAAGGCTCTGTTTGGCAAAACAACCTGAAAAGGAAATTAAACACGAAAAGGTATTTAAAACTGAAAAGTTAACTGAAACCTAAAAAGGTACTGATAAGGTAGCTGAAAATTAGAAGCTGATAAGGCAACTGATTATATAAAAATGTGTTTGGCAAACTAGCTGAAAAGGTATCTGATTTTGGTAAAATGACGTAAAATGATATGAAAATTATTTAATATTATAGAATAAAGGGGTACAAAATGGAAAATAGGTCATTCCAGGTACCTGATTTCTCAAATGCTACCTCAGGTAGCATTTCATTTCAAGTACCTTATTTGACCAAATAAGTTACTTGCCAAACACTTGCAAAAAAATCAGGTAGCTGAAATTTTGGTCAAATAAGCTACTTTGGTCAAATAAGCTACCTGAAGTGTCGTGTCAAACGGAGCCTAAGAAGCTGGACAACAAGAGAGTGGAAATCTACTACAACCCACCCACACAACACCAACTCAAACAACCACCTCCGCCAAACACGCGACCAAGAAAGACGCCACCTGAAGACAAGGTCCTAACAACTCATGGTACAGCATGAACTTTTGAAGAAAAAGGTCCAAATTGCCAAAAACAAGCAATTGACATACGACATGTTGTAGAAGTCAAACTTAGTAAAAAGACCAAATCCGGTAGAGGGAATGAAGCATTATAACAGTTGTAAAAAACCAGAAATGAACAAAAAGGAATTAGGACGATTAATTATCTGAAATTAGAGATGAGCTTACGAAGATGGAAAGAAAACATGGTAAAAAGTTATTAAATCTCTCCAAAATAAATCAGATAGAGGGGAGATTTGACTGAAGCGAAAAAAAAGGAATAAAGCAATCCCAGTGACCGACATATAGAAAGGAGAGAGGATAAACCGGCATACCAATTAAAGTGGCGGCCAAGAGATTGGTGAAGAGCGCCGATTGCAGCCACTAGAACAACAAATCCAAACAAATCAAAGTCGTCTGAGGACAAATGGATAGAAAGACGATGTTGTAGAATAGGTGAGTCAAATCAGAGTTATGAGGCGAAAAAAATTCATGGTCGAGCGATAGAAGCTGCCGGAGAGTAGCCTTAGGACATGCCACATCTCCAGCAGCACCCGAGGGGAGGAGGGAAGGTCAGAGAGGGGGCGGTGGTAGTAAATCAAGGATTACTTAATGGGAGAGGAAAGGTAGAGAGAAGGGGAAGAGTTTTAGAGAGAGAGAGAGTCACCTATGTGATAATGTTTTTAAATAAGATTATTATAAATAATTGTGATATTAACTTGTAATACTACTTTTTCCGTTCGGTTCATTTGTTTATCTATTTTATTTTGATTGTCACGGTGAATTGTTTATCTTTTATTTTGGAATGTCTTTAATGGGTCTCCACATTCAATTTGGTCTACTTGTTATGCAATAATTGACAACCCATTTTCTTGGACCTTGTCAAAACTAAAGGGAAATAAATGACCAGAATAGAATAGAGAATGTAATACGGGATTATTTTATTATAACTTATGACTTATGATAGAAAGTGACGTTGGTGAATAGAGAGGGATAGAGACGGGAGAGGAGTAGTTTGGTGGATATGGAAGAGATGTGGTGGTTAGAGCAGCGCACATGGTAGAAGAAAACTGGATCCGTGTTCAACTTCGTAATGCTTTCCTCTGTGTCATCTATTCAGCTTTATCCACTCCTTGTTAAACTACCTTAAGTTCATTATTGTCACACAACACGTAAAATTACTGTTTATAGTCTAAAGTTGATAATGACCAATTAGTCTCATTGTAGACGGGTATATCCGATTAAAGATATAGACGGATTAAATATGTATTACTTTCATAATAAGACAACCTCATCATTCCACTTATTGTTTGTCTTATTATGTAACTAGTATAGTTCCCGTGCTACAGCACGGTATTTTTTAGATGTTCCCGTGCTACAGCACGGTATTTTTTAGATTTGTTTTATAAAGAAATTTTCTTATTAAATTAATTGTATAAATTAACAATACTTGGAGTTTAATGTTATAATGTAAGGAGTACTAAATACTGTATAATCTTAGTAAGAGGTAGAAAATGAAAGTTTATTACCATCAAAAGACACTTTAAGTTGAGTTATTTTTGTCTGAAACTGTTTTTTACTTTACTGTTAAAAATAACACTATAATGTTATATCGTTATATAATATGACATAAAATAAAATTAAGCAATGTAAGATCTAATTAAAATGCGTATTACCTTATAACGGAAATAGGTAAAAACAATATACTACTCATTTAAAAAGACAATTTACAAATAATTAACTAATATTTTTTTTTTTAATAAAGAAAATACATAAAAATTTGTTACGTCATTTAGAAAACCATATTTAGAGTCTAACTGATGAAGGATAATACTATAAAAAGAATATTTGGGTAATTTTAGAGTGTAACTGGTGAAGGATAACATTTATGGACATGATTGTATACTAATAAATTAGGGATAATAATTGTTTCTTGTAAAATAGGTAAATATAAATGTAATATTGTTTCCATATATAGTTTTGAGAGGTTATTTTTTTAGGCGGGAAAACTACTAAGAGTTTTTATTCTCTTAGTAGTAGGGAGGATTGGTCACATATTTAACCCGTCTACAACTTTAGACGGATAGTATCCGTCTAAAGTGAGATTTTGTGGATAAAGAAACTATGTTAGTAAAATGTGGTGGCATTTTTTGTTAGCCTTTTTATTATCAATAAGTCTTCCTTAAGACGGATGGTATCCGTCTTAAGTGTAAGACGGGTCAAGTATATATCATATTGTATGATATGGGTAAAGTTGATCGTGCCCCATCTATTTGTAGGCTGCAAAAAAAAAGATGTAGGGTAAAAGAGGATGTGACTATATAGTACAATGAGTGGACATTTAGTATTAAAATATTAAATAAATGTGACTTATTAATTTCATCAACTATTTATTTCATTTTCAACATAGAAGCACCATCTTTAATTCCTTATCCTCTTTATTTATTTTTTTCATTCCTCTATTCCTAAACACCAAAAAAAAAATTCACATTTTATAGTTCCTTTTCAGTTTCTTTTGTCCATTAAATTTTACTGGTGTATTTATCACGATATTTTAGTAAATGTTACCATTTACTAACTTTTTGTAACCATATTTTATTACGTGTAATCTATTGACCTAGTATCATAATAGTGAACTGAAATGGTTACTGCTATTATTTAAATGGTCACATATTATAAATTTGTTAACCAAGTTTCAAAAACTAATATCTGACCAGTTTAAGGCTAATTGTTTAGGGTTTTTTATAATTTGTTTGCATGTAACAGATGGGAACATATTGCATAAATAACTCAACATATCAAACAAGTATATGAATATGTACTAATGTGTAATATGTTCCCATTATGCATATGTTTGTTTACATTAGTTACTGAATGTAAGTTATTTGATAGGTAACATATTAATAACCTAAACTAGTGACATATTGGATAATTTACTTAACATTTTATAATGTGTAATATGTCAGTATTACGCAACTATATGTTTATATGTTTCTACAAAATATACAGTTGTTAAATTGGTAACATATAATACAATGAAGCTAACATCTTGTAAATTATTTCACGGTCATCCAAGAATTGTGAGAATAATAAAATATGATAAATAATAGAAAGAGCAGTAGAAAAAGTTTAGGTGATGACTGATGCATTGGTTTCTTAGTTAAAAATAAATTACATTATTAAATAATGACTAGGTTGTACCTTCACGCTACATACAGTATTATATACTAAATGCCACATCATCCCCCACATGTTACATTGTACATAATGTAACACCCCCATACTCCAAGTGCCTTACCAGGACCACCTAAGGCATGGAAGTGCTACCATCTCGGCTACCCGAGACAATGATAATCATAAGACAATAACGAAACGTACTTTATTAAATAAGTTTAAGTGATTACATGGTCAAAACCAAAACTGTCAAAAGGAAATACAAAGTACTCAAACTGTCTACTGATAAAACTATCGAAGCTACTAGACATCGTCTGACACAGCGGAAGACTTCTAACTGCAACGTGATGACTCATCCCAGCTATCCCATGCGCATCAATCATACCTGCTCAATAACTGCTCACCACCCCCGAATGGATCACCACAGTTTTTAAAACATTAAACGGGGTTAGTACTAATCACACAATTTATATAATCCAACAACACAGTAAACAAGCAGCTCAAACGGTCACACACACAATCACACCCACTCCAATCAATCTCCGTCACCGATCGTCCACCTGGACCTCGCCGATGGGGGACCGCGCGGCCGTACCCACCAAATCCCCGCTCATCATACCGAGCGATAACCCTGTCTCATTAATGTGCACATCCTCTCCCGTGGCGGGTTCCACGGAGGGCGAAACTAGGGCGTGAAGCCACTCTCGCAAGTGACTCCACTCAGCCGAGAACGCATCTCGAGAACCAGAGACAAACAATCACAATCACAATACAACAGCAACAACCGTCTGAATCAATCAACAATCACTAATTACAGCACAATCACCACACATCATGTAAATAATACTGAGTAGGGAAACCCTATCTAGAACAGCAACACCATCAGACGGTCTCAACAGCTGTATCAAAATTCCTCTTCTACGAATCCTCCTCCTAACATATAATCATACAATCACTACCCCCATCAACATAAACATAGAAAACCCCCAATCCCAAAATTAAGGTTTAACGAAACTTAATGAAATACTATAAAAACGGTACGTAGATCTTACCCTCGACGCAAGGATCACAACGGTATAAAGAAAGGTGAAATCCGACCTTCCAAACTCCGGGATTTGTCAGTCATGCAATTGATGCAAAGAACGTAGTTTGATTTCTCTTTTGAAAGTAATTAGGTTGTAAAAGTGTTTAAAGAATAGTGACGGAAGTAATATATACTTAATCGCATTATTAACAAAACCCGAGAAATCATCCCCCGTAAACCGGCTACTCGATCGAGTAGCTGAGGTACTCGATCGAGTGCCCCCTTACTCGATCGAGTGTCAAGGTTACTCGATCGAGTACCCAACAGGTCAGAAACTATTTTTAAAACGCAACACACCCTTACTCGACAGAGTAAGGCCTACTCGATAGAGTACCCAGAGACTCATAAAACCGTAGTATTACAGTCTTCCCTCCTTAAAAAGAACTTCGTCCCTGAAGTTCAACCCATACATAAAAACAACCATACTAACTCGACTAAGACACAACAACATAGCTAAGAACTCAAGAACTCGACCAAACATAAAACATGAACTCTTAACACCCACTCCACCAACTATGTTTACTTCCACAACATGACTCACGATATCGTATCTACCACATATATATCTCTCACGACACCAACTCCATACATAACCAACTACCGTCCACAAGCGCTGCTAGCTCCGTAACATATCATCCACTAGAAAATCCAATATCAAGGTACTCATAAACATCAAACGGAATGTTACATTCTACCACCCTTAAAAGGAACTTCGTCCTCGAAGTTTACTCACACTCATAACATCATCATCCAACTGTCATGACCTTTAATAAAATCAAAACAAATATCCGTCTTTTATGCTACACCAACACTCTACTTCCAAATATACTACCATATATACAACCATCAAAATCTCTTTTATCGCATCCTACTCCTGTTAAGATAAATGTTACGTCCTCGTAACTCACTAATACTAAATCCTAGCTATATCTTCTCATTATCCTCATCACCACCGCATGTCAAAAATAGCCACCTATAATCTAAACACTCGCCATGCATATATCCAAGGCTCTCTTACTTAAACATTTCTCATATCTCAACTCATTCGGCACAACACCTAACCTATACCATAAAACTCGTAGCAAAATCACCATACTAACTCTCCATTATTACTGCAAAACAACATACCTCTCTATGTAAAGCACCTATCTCCCAAAAGCATAACTCACGATCCACACTCGTTACGTATACTCACACTAGATCCTCAAGTTCTTTCCTTGATTACCGCAAAACTCATACATAACTTAACATGACACTAATTCCCCCAACACCCTACACTCACTGTCTCAACAAAGGATTATGAACCACCTGCATCTTTCAGATCATTACCACACATGTTCTACGAATCACTTGCCATTACCATGTCCACTAAAGCCTTATCTAGAACAAGATCAAAACTACTGTAACAACCTCTCACAACCGTGTCTCATCAACAGAATGTCACTATACCATGACAACAACGAAAACATATACAACTCTCTTTCATATCATACTCTACCCACATTCCAAAACTTAACTAGTAAGAAACATCAACAAACAAAACAACAGTCTATCTGTCCAAACTGAAACTCACAGGAAACAACAACAAACAAAACAACAACTATGTATAACTGATATGTACTTTTGAGAACTCGTATCATAATCATCCCGCCTACTCCACCACAACCGGTGACGGCATCGCAACACCGCCATCAACAGCCACACCGCAATGCGAAAATACCCGCATCACAACACTATGTACCGTGCCCGGATCACCACCCGAGGCACAACAACCACATCGATAGACATCACAACTGCATACAATTCCCATAAACACTGACTCAGAATAACTTCTCAGACAAGAAAAACTTACTCAAATCCACTTTACTAAATCACAACGCAACATATTTTATGAATTAAACAGATAATAACCTCATGAATATCATCCCCTTATCATTTCACGGAATAAACATGTATCATCAATACACATACCATTTTAACTATACATGCCAGATCAATCAAATTATTACCTTTTTGAATATCATTCAATTAGATTAGCGTACCCAACATGCATTACAGAACATTCAAATAACAACCTTATGATAATCACACCATACCACGTCTTGTGAGGTCAAAACCTCACACAAACATTTATATATATCACAGACCCGTAATCACATCCAACCAGTCGATCCTGATCACGTAAGTTACCACCTGATAAAAGTTACCTCTCACCCGAGCTTAACTCGTATACACCTCATAACATATTCTCCCATTCACATATCCATCACCCTCTGCCGAATGTAACCACACCATTAATACTCAACTACTAACAACCGCCTCAAATAACCACATCTTATACTCTTTCATAACCATACTTATCAATCTGGTCCCTACAAAATCAACCTCTTTAGAATTGCTACCTTTCTAATATACCATCACCCTTAACCACTAGTCACAAACCATAACACTACCACTGTCCGGACATCAAACCTCTTACACTCATCTCTAAACATCACGTTTTCTTTCCTATCTTTGGTTAACATCCCAAATAACGAACATCGAATCCATCAACAAAATTACCTCAACTTTCTTCCCAATATCATCCTTAATTGTATCATCATCTATCTCTCCACGAAAAATCTCGTATCGTGCAATTACTCCACCAACTTCATACTCCCTTAATTCCTCGAAACTCATGATTAATCATGTTGTCCTGAAGCTTCTGTATAACCATTAACTTACTTACTCTTGACAGTATCATACATCTCGACGATTCCTTACTTTTATGTCACATAACTCCGGTGAATATTTTTCTCAGCTTACTTTTATCCTTCTTTTCTCTTTATACTCAACAATACCATTTAATAGCTCAACTTCTTATTACTTCTACCTAACTCTTTAGTGCTCCAATTACCTTCTCATCGCTCTAAAACCCAAATCCCATTATTTTATATCGATATCACCTCACTCTTTCTTACCATGGATCTTCTCTTATTATGCTATCACTCACACTTGCCACTAATCTATCCATAAAATCAACGTTCACTGTTTAAACAATTATATCTCCTTTGTACCTCTCTAGAAATCAGAATTCATTTCATATCGTTAATTGCCCAAGGAAATCCCACAATAGTTTCATCTCTTAATAAACCAAATCTCCCAAACTCACTCATTGTGTACAAATCCACCTCGCGACATGTCTCCACAAAGTTCACTATATACCACTATTCTCAACCCCCTTTAAAACGAACTTTCACTATGTATATTCTTAACCCACACGACTCCTAACCATCTCCCTCCATAATTCTTTACACATCTCAAGTTGCCACTATCCACATCCTTACTTTCAATCTTTTATTCTCACGTTCCTTAGACTCACATCATCCCTTGCCCATATTCACTTGCTTTTACGTTACTCAACACACAACCATATCACTCATCTCATCTCAGAAAACATGCTCTATGTCTCAGTTAAGCATGACGATCTTTCTTTTCTTTTTCCACTATCTATCACAACCACATAAAATTCATGTCCTCCCACCGAACTCATACTCACCACAGGTGCCACTCCTTACATCATATGATTGGGTAACTTACGCATCAGGATTAACAAACATATAAAACAATGCATAAAGAAGCAAAATAACTCCTTTGAATTAAACATAACATGCAACGAAGTCAAAAGTAAGCATATGACCCAAAATAGGGGTCACTAGATCGAGTACAGGCCACTCGATCGAGTAAGGGACTTACTCGATCGAGTAGGTGAAGGTCAGAAGCATGTAAAACAAATCACCAGGGCTACTCGATCGAGTAACTAACGTACTCAATCGAGTGCCGCCTACTCGATCGAGTACCAAGGCTACTCGATCGAGTACCCTACGCAATTCTCAGCATTGTCCAGTTTTCGTAAAACAGTCGTAACTCACTCATTTCTTGGTTGTTTTGGGCGTGTGACCTATCGTTAGAATCGTAAAAGAACAAGCTATCACCTCCAATTGGAATCACATTAAAATCATTTATGCATCTCAAGTTATAACAGTTTAAAGACAACCTCTTTATAATCAAAAAACACATCTACTTGATTTTACTTCCAAACAACTTAAACGACAACAAGGTAAATAAAAACAACCCAATACTCATAAAACCAGCAGCCCCAATCACATGTTACTATTTTCGAAGGCAAAGCAACAACATTCATCATACAAATAATTTATTTAACTTGCCAATCATGACTTACCCACATACTTTTATTCTATCACTTTTCGTAAACAAAACATACTCATGTATTACAAATCCTATTTCCATGTTACTAATGCAACAATATTACAAATACACTTCGTCACCTAAACATATTCATAATCACAAAATTCATATTCTCATGCAATTGACACTCCATCTTTTCCAATCACTTCATCCATTTAAACCACATTCCTCATATAACATATACATATGAACAATAGTAGGCATGTATATGAAGTCATTATATAAAATTACGCAATCAAAATTATGTATAATCATATCACATCCCCTAATCACATGTTACTAATATAGTCGCATTGTTGATCATCCATCCTGCAACATCATTATTCATCACATGTTATCACATATGAACTACCTCCTTTTTCCACCACATTACTCATCATTCTCATACACTTTTCTAATAACTCCAATCAACATGGTAAACCAACTATCATCCAACATGCTTTCAACCAACAACATACAAAATCACACTTATTCATGTCACACATCACTATATTGGTACACAATTCACAAAATAAACACATAGCGATCCCGACTCATATCCCATGGTGACCGGTTCAAAATTGTAGGGCGAGTTCGCGACTTTAGGACGTCTCCCAAGCCTTTGCATTAGCTCCTACAACTCCTACCCGGGTTCATTTTAATTTGACTCCCTATATTCATTAGATTCATTGGTTACAGGTTTCAGGATCGTCGCTCTGATACCATTTTGTAACACCCCCATACTCCAAGTGCCTTACCAGGACCACCTAAGGCATGAAAGTGCTACCATCTCGGCTACCCGAGGCAATGATAATCATAAGAGAATAACGAAACGTACTTTATTAAATAAATTTAAGTGATTACATGATCAAAACCAAAACTGTCAAAAGGAAATACAAAGTACTCAAACTGTCTACTGATAAAACTATCGAAGCTACTAGACATCGTCTGACACAACGGAAGACTTCTAACTGCAACGTGATGACTCATCCCAGCTATACCATGCGCATCAATCATACCTGCTCAATAACTGCTCACCACCCCCGAATGGATTACCCACGATTTTAAAACATTAAACGGTCGATACTAATCACACAATTTATATAATCCAACAACACATAAACAAGCGGCTCAAAACAATCACACACACAATCACACCCACTCCAATCAATCTCGTCACCGATCATCCTTTGGGAGCCCGCCGATGGGGGACCGCACCGCACCCACCAAATCCCCGTTCATCATACCGAGCGATAACCCTGTCCCATTAATGTGCACATCCCCTCCCGTGGCGGGTTCCACGGAGGGCTAAACTAGGGCGTGAAGCCACTCCCGCAAGTGACTCCACTCAGCCGAGAACGCATCTCGAGAACCAGAGACAAACAATCACAATACAACAGCAACAACCGTCTGAATCAATCAACAATCACTAACTACAGCACAATCACCACACATCATGTAAATAATACTGACTAGGGAAACCCTACCTGGAACAGCAACACTATCAGACGGTCTCAACAGCTGTATCAAAATTCCTCTTCTACGAATCCTCCTCCTAACATATAATCATACAATCACTACCCCATCAACATAAACATAGAAAACCCTCAATCCCAAAATTAGGGTTTAACGAAACTTAATGAAATACTATAAAAACGGTACGTAGATCTTACCCTCGACGCAAGGATCACAACAGTATAAAGAAAGGTGAAATCCGACCTTCCAAACTCCGGGATTTGTCAGTAATGCGATTGATGCGAAGAACGTAGTTTGATTTCTCTTTTGAAAGTAATTAGGTTGTAAAAGTGTTTAAAGAATAGTGACGGAAGTAATATATACTTAATTGCATTATTAACAAAACCCGAGAAATCATCCCCCGTAAACCGGCTACTCGATCGAGTAGCTGAGGTACTCGATCGAGTGCCCCCTTACTCGATCGAGTATCAAGGTTACTCGATCGAGTACCCAACAGGTCAGAAACTATTTTTAAAACGCAACACACCCTTGCTCGACAGAGTAATGCCTACTAGATAGAGTACACAGAGACTCATAAAACCGTAGTATTACACATAACCCATCCCATTTACAAATAAAATGGTACATATTCGACCCGTCTTATACTTAAGACGGATACCTTTCGTCTGAAATAAGAATTTGTGTTTTATTATTCATAATAATTCATAACAATGAACTCTTTTATTTACAGGTTAGTATTGTGTAAAATAGTTTTACAAGTTGTAAAAATGGATCTAAACCTAATGTGTAAAAGTGATTACCTCCGTCTTGTCCGACTACCAATATACTTGTGTAAAACCATCCACATAAGTGTCTGTGTTTATTTAACTCCTATTTTAATAACAAGTACGAGTAATTATTTTCATTAGTGAGTTATTATTTTAGTATTATTTCCGACCATTTGCAACTTTCGTTATCCTTTTTGTAGATTATCTCTCAACAAACCTTGAATTGTCGTATAACTTAAATGAGTTTTTCTAAAATGTGTCCAATAGGCACATGATAAGAAATGGTTTAGGCATAGATTAATCCTAATTGTTTCATTAAACTTTTTTCAAATTCCCTAAATTGTCTTAATTACAATCACCCCTTCCTTATTTTTCTCCCCATATGATTGGGTGAGGAGGTATTCTAGGAGAGAAAATAAATTAATTAGGACCATTACTTTAAATTTAGATAACTCTTATCATGTACTTATTGGGCACATTTTAAAAAGACCAACTTAAATTTCAAGAAGAGGGATAGATTGGCACAACGCACAAGAAAAGAAGTTATGATGTACTAAATCGTTAGGCGTAACACAGGTTGGGAATTTGGATCGAGTTCGGCAGCTTTGATCATCCCTACTAACCACTTTGTCCTGTCTGAGTGTCTGGTAGTATGATTAATGAACACTGTCACGTGTCCATGTCACCCCTTGGGACCAAATACTCGTACTTATTTAATCATGTTATGTCACCAGTTACGATTGATTTGTGAAATGCGCACCACTGAGCTCACAATGTCTGTCTTCTGCACAATCTGTCTTCCCACGACAGGAATCACGTCTCGCTAAATTATGAGAAGCGCACTATCTGTCTTCAGTGTGAGATGGATATTGTCTGTCTTTAATGAGAATTTGTGAAATTATTATCATGATCCATAGGTAGTATCAAATTCGACCCGAAAATCTTGACTCAAACCGTGAAGTAGGGTGAACTGACACCAATTCGACCCTACCCGCTGCTACAACGGTAACCGGTAATAACTCTATTTGGCCGAACTTGAACCCAACCGAAATCGAGACACATCCTGATATTAAGGCATCGTTTGGTTGCCACTAAAAATGTGGGGGAAATTCGAAAATCCCATGAATTGGAAAAAATGAAGATGTTTGGTTACCCAAAATCCCATGATTTACTTTTTCCTAGGAATTGCAAACTCCTCCATTGGAGGAGTTTGATTACCTAGCTCCCCTAGGTAGTTTGAAATTCCTGTGTCCATTCAATTCCTACATGTCAACCAAACGTCTTTTTAGTAATTCACATGAATTACCCAATTCACGTGTTTTTGAAATTAACAGGAGATTAATTCCGCCATGACAACCAAACGACACCTTAATTCAAGCCCTAAAATGCTTTTTGGTAGGGACTGTGTTCCGCTGCAATTACATATTTTGTGATATGCATAAAAGAGACGTGACAAGTAATATTTTTTAATGTGAAAATGGCTTATATGGTTTTCATTTACTTTTAGGGCTTACTTGGGATGAGAGTAATAATTATTAAAGGAGTAATAGAGGAGGAAATGGATGGGATTGGAGATAGAAATGGATAGAAATGGGGAAATATAGTGTAATAGTCCTCCCATTAGGGGAGTAATTGTTACCCACCTCCCCCTCCAAGTAATTATTACCTCCATATAGAGGTAATATTTCCTCCCTCACCTCCTCTTTCCACCCTCCACAACCACCACAAAGCACTAATCTCCTCCCATTTCTTTATATTTTAGCTCTCATTATTCCCTTAATAATTACTCCCATCCCAAGCAAGCTATTTTTTTAAGGCGAAAAAAAGTAAAGGATACGAGCATGACACAAGATATAGATCGCGGAGGATTGTAAAGGCACCATGGTTTTTGCTACAGCTGGCTGCCATGTTGAATCAATCAATTTTAATTTAACCAAAAGCTAAAAGAATTTCGAGTAACGGAATAATTTGTTTAGAGAAAAAGAAGTACTAAAAAGTAGGCAAAATGCACGCTTCCAACGAAAAAGTAGGCAAAACCCACGCTACCAAAAATTTCATTTGTTTGACTACAACAGCCATACATGTAACAAAATTGTGACATCTAATTTCAAGTTTTCAACAGCTACTTTCCCATAAATATGTAACAATTCTCATTGAAGATGGATAAAATCTATCTCTTCAAAGAGAGGTGAAGATAAAGAGCAAGTGGGTAGGTAAGCAAGACAGATTGAAATACTATGTTTTAACGCAAATGTTGTGTAATCAGATCCATTGTCAAGAAAAACACCACCCTTTAAAGTGATGAAACAATTACCAAAAACACATACAAAGCATACGGGCAACACGACCTAACACAAGAATTCGAATTCAATAAATTTCAAAATTCATTGAAGGAAACCTTGCAATTTAACACAACTTTGGCTCAGCTCAATTATGTAGATCCGATTTCTATCTGTCGATTTTGAATAAACATCAACCCATGAATCCATGATACATTTCTATTGTGGGGCATAAATGGAAATTTTCAGTTTTTTTATACTGTATAAAAGAGCACCATTTTATGGCAAGACCATTTGAATGATCTCATGAAGCACACATAAACATTTACTTGGATCGTGTTTCAGGAAATTGGATTGTGGTAATTCATCTGCGATCCCTAATTAAATTGGATTGTCTAAATTCATCTACGATTCCTAAAGAAACCAAACAACAATTACCAATTACGTCACTAACCAATAAACTAATAAAGCAATAATCTACAATTAAATTGATTATATTACTCTACACGTCTCTACCTTAAAAGTTCTCATACGAAGTTTAGTGTAAATTTACCTTAATTATTCTATACCTAAACACAGATCTTTATGGCATTGTGTTGTTTGCGTCATGAATCATCATCCCCTTCGATAACGATTTAAGCAGAGCAAATTTTACTTCTGGCGGTCTTTAAGTACTCACAATTAATTACGTTTAGTACTATCAGAAGATCATACGGAGTACATCACAATCCAATTGCATCACCTACTAACATAATAAATGATCAAATCCACAATTAAATTAGGGATATGTTAAATCCCGCACACAATCGTACGGATCAACAACAACAATAAACATAATTCAATTTTGATTTAATTAGATAACCCAAATCAAAACCACAAAATCCAAATTTAATTATGATAATAGATTAAAAAAAAAAACAAATAAACTACTACAATCCCCACTAATTGAAAAAAAATAAAAGGAAATTAGTACTTCTTGAAACAAAACAAAAAACAGCAGATTTGTTTCCAGATATCGAAATAAAAATTACCTCATCAACATCAAATGAGAAGAATGAAGAAGAGATGATTTGTTTTGTTTTGTTTAATTAATTAGAAGCATCAATAGGCTTTCTGCAAAGGATCATATGCATAGGAGAAAAGATCCCGGTTTCGCCACCACGGGTAAGATGTCCAGCAGTAACAAACAGCATCTCATGAACATCAACAGTTCCTTTTGGTGCAACCCCAATTGCAGCAAGTACGGTCACAATGATATGGTTACGCCAGTATGACAATTTCCCCATCTTCAACCTAGACCACCACGGATGCGATGGCGGTTTGGCTAGATCCTTCTCTTTCACGACCTCGAACCCGACTTTCTTCGCTGCGACCGGGATATCCTTGTAGTTCCTCATCCCTGGTAGCGCATCTCCTCGCTCTATCCCTTGGATGATCTCCCTGTGCTCGGCATTGTCTCCGTCATACTTATCGGTAGTCACCCATTCGTAGGAAACGAACAGCGCACCGGGTTTAAGCACACGGTATATTTCAGCGTACACGTCCTCGAGTTTCGGGGCGTGGCAGGTGGCTTCAATGGAGTACGCTCCGTCAAAGGAATTATCCGGAAACGGCATCTCCAAAAAGTTACCGCATACAACCTCACACAAGTGGTCTAACCCGGCTTTTTTGTTGTGGGCTTTAGCACGGTTCACTTGATACTCATTAATGGTTATACCAACGACATTGGCTTGTGAATGTGCGGCGATAGCGCGCATGGGTCCGCCAACGCCGCACCCCACATCAATAATTTTGTCCCCAGGGGAGACATTGATCAGATCAACAGCCATTTCCTCGTGTAACTGCGTGGCTTGGCGGTGGGATTTCCCAGGGACGTGAGGGGAGAAATGGAATGACTGACCCCAACCCCATTCGTAAATATCCGTCACAAGATTGTAAAAGGTGTCGACGAAGTCAGGAACCTTTTCAACACCGTCGATCTCTTTCGGGCGGCGAAAGAAAGACCAGTATTGTTTGTATTTATCTTGGATCTTTTCGGAGGAGATAGATCCGCCGGAAAGATCCATAGCACGTTTACCCTTACGTTCGGCGGAACCGAGGACCATTACGAACCAGTATAGTCCGCCAAGGACTAGACCAGCAGTGCATAACATGGATATGGAATCCATGTATTTTTGTGTTGGAATAATTAGTGTGTTTTTTTTTGGAGGAGAGAAGGAGGAGAGTAATTAGTGAGTGGGAAGAGAGAAGGGTTTGTGTTGTGTGGTGTGTCTTTAATATTCTGAGGGAGAGAGAGGGTAGGTTTAAGTGTGGTGTAGTTTTGCCGTTGGAATAGTCCAAATCAGAGTGGAACTCATGTTCTTCGCTCTCTACCTCTTCTTTCTTTCAGATTTACATTTAAATCTCGAGATTCTTTCTTCAATTATTCTGTTTTTTCCTTTCTTTCTTTATTTATTTTTTTAGGGAAAGTCGTTGCCTTTGGTTTTGGTTTTTCAATTATTGTATTTTCATGTTAGGTAAATTCTTGTAGATTGACCGAGTGATTGGTGCAAAAATGAGAAATGAGAAATGGAGATTTGGGTGTAATATGGTCGTATGGATATTTTGTGGGCTGAAAATATATTGTCTGGAATTTAAATTTAGAAATTATATAAAAAAAAAGGGATTGGTAAAAAAAAATTTAATGGGTTTTCATACATTGAGTTTCATAATGAAATCTAGCCATGTTTTATACAATAGGTCTCACTTGTGACGGATATATCCGTTATAAACTTGTGATGGGTCAAGTATCTTCACATGGGTAGATAAGACAAAAAGTAGAATGGATAGGGAATCACAAATAACTTGTCCTTATCCTCTCATTTGGGTTTTATTTGACTTGTCTCAAACTTGTCACGAATCGTACCAAAAAAAAAAAAAAAAAAAAGACTTGTCACGGATATACGCTATCAGAAATGAGAATTTGTGATGTGTTTATGAGCTAAATATCAGAAAAATTTGTATGATTCTACAACCATTAATCGAAATACAAGTCGTAACTAGGTCACTTGAATCGGTTATAAGTTGGATTATGCCCGCTTTGAATTGTGTCTGGTTAATGTTGGGTTCGGGTCAGTTACGGTTCATACAGGGTCATTATTGGGTCAAGTCATCGTCGGGTGATAAGTCGGGCTGGCTTAAGGTCAGTACATGGTTAGGTTATCAGCATAATTTTATATCTTATGTATGGAGTATTAAATTTTGGATGGTTAATTTCATGTGTAAAATCATGTGTGGGTGCATTAGATGTGATTTTCAGTGAAAATAATTAATATGAATGTTAATTTGGTTTTATTTGCACAATTATTAAGCTAGTTTGTTATCAAGTCATTCATCGGATATAGCCAATATTGGGTCACAGGTCGGTTTAGACCAGATCGAGTCAAATTTATGTTGGCACAAAGAAGGTTGATATCGTTACGTCTAGCTTCAAGTCAAGTTGAATTGGGTCGGTTTCAATTCACCCAATTTTTCGATTCTTTCAGGTACTCAGGCAGGCAGAGTCGTGTTCCTTGACTCGGGTCAGCTTTTGTCAACTCTAATTTGAAACCTTATTATGTTTAACTAGTTTTGGGACCCGTGAAATTCGCGGATTCGTTAGCAGCTGTGTTTTTTGTTAAATGTTGTGTGTTCAAAAATAAGGCGTACTCTTCTAACGGTAAGTAGACTATACAACCAGTTGTATTGGTTGTATAGAAAAGAATCTGAGTTACTAATGAATTATTTGAGCTTATACTCATAGATTACGTGCTTTATTTGAAAGAATCTGAGTTGCATTATAAAAAGTTTGGTTTTAAAAAATTATAATAAAACTCAAAAATAGCATATGCTAGTTTGAATGCCCGTGCGTTGCAACGGGGTGATTAAATTAGTAACAAAAAAATGGTTATAAGGTCTTGATATTTACATCTTATGTCTAATCATTTATTTAGATATGATCAAAAGTCAAAAACATTTTATTTAAGAGACGCAAAAGATGTTAGGTTGATACCTAAGTTCCAAAGATGCCTCATATTTATACTATTTATAATCATAAGACCACCACATCTTATGTTAATTTTTCAATGTAGGATAATTCTATTATTTTTATATAATCCTACATTATTTTTCGATGTGGGACATATAACATACTAAGAAGTACACAATCTTATATATGTACAAATTATATGAAATCTATACGCAAATGATAACATTTTTGCCACGAATCAAATTATGTTATTTTCATAATTTTCTTAACGATATTTTTTTGCCAAATAAAATGTAAAAGTTTTTATATAAAAATTAGAAACATCACTTGAATATAATATAGGAAATAAATATTATAATAATTAAAAGATTCTCCACTTTATTTTTTACATCAAGAAATATTATTTATAATACTTTCCTAAATTAATTTTTATGATCACTCCACCTTATGATAATTTTCTGATGTGAGACAATTCAACTATTTATATGTAGTATATTTACCACACCTACATTATTTTTCAATGTGTGACAAATAACAGACGAAAAAGTACACCACTTTTTTTGCACCTATTTCGATACCCAACCTCATTTAATAATGAGAAAATTCTATACTATATATTTATATTCGTAGGTTTTTTTCTATTTTTTGTCATAATTAAAATATGTACAAATGATATGATTTAAATTACATTTTTTTTCCTAATACTACTTTTAAGATGTAATTGAGTGAGCAATAAAATGTATAAATAAATGCAAAATATTTTCTTTTTCTGGTGCGATTTTGATTAATGGTTAAAAATTATGATGTGTTTTAGTTACTCAAATGTAATGAGGCATAATAATTACCTATATTTGAAAGTTAAAAAGATTTAATTCTACTATTTTTCAAAGTAATAAAGCTCGTTATTAATTTGTTTGTGGATTCAAGATCTTTTTATGCAACACTTGATCGTATTATAATTCATAAATTTTCTATTTTAGTGCAGAGATTATCATTATATATGACACATTAATCACCAATTTACGTATATTTAGCACCCATTTTATTTTTAAATTATGATTCTGTCTTAAATAAAGTTATTATACTATCGATTGTCGTAAAATAAACATTATAATATCACTAATATAGTCGCTTTTATAAATATCTACGTGATTAATATTTGTATGGAGTTGTAATTAAGGTTTTAGGTTAATACAAACTCTTATAAGAACTCTCTAAGATAATATTTAAGCGATTCAAAAGATTTTGGGTTGATACCCCTAAGTTTCAAATATGACTTCTATTCATAAACATGTGATACCTCACCTCATGATAATCTTCTAATGTTGGACAATTCATCTATTTATATGTAGTATATTTACCACATCTACATTATTTTGCCATGTGGGACAAACAATATACTTAGAAATACACCATGTTTTTCGCACCTAATTCGACATCTAACCCAGTTCAATAATAATAAGCAAATACTATACTATTTATTAATATTCGTATAGTACATTTTTTTTTAACTTCTTATCATAATTAAAATTTGTGCAAATAATATGATAATATATTCTAATGATATCATTTATTTACCACGAATCTAATTATATAATTTTTCAAAAACAAATTTATGTTACTTTTTTTTGCTAAATGAGATGTATAAGTTTTTATATAAAAATTATAAACATCACTTGGACATAATATAAAAAATATATATATCATACCGTGGAGATAATGATATAAACTCTTAAGAGCTCTCCAAGATAATGTTTAAGAGACTCAGAAGGTTTTGGGTTGGTATTTAGGTTCTAAGGATGCCTTCTATTTATAATCATATGATCATCCACCTTATGCTAAACTTTCGATGTGGGGAAATTCTATTATTTATACGTAATATATATTTACCACACCAACATACTTTTCAATGTGGGACAAATAACATACTTAGAAATACACCATCTTTTTCGCACATAATTCGACATCTAACCCGGGTTAACATTAATGAGCAAATACTATACTCCCTCAATTCAAGACCAAATAAAACAGTCCTTTTTTTACACTATTCTTGAACGAATAAAATCTTTACGATTTCTTGCAATATGTAAGACCAAATATGGTCATGTGGGATCTTATTTGATTCACCTATAAAGTACAATGAGAATATTAAATTTTTAAATTTTTTATAATGTAAACTTAAAGATATCTACGTTGTAATTTGTGTCTTGACAAGTGTGTAAATGAAAATGTTGTATTTGGTCTTGAATGGAGGGAGTACTCTTTATTAATATTCGTACGTTTGTTTTTAATTTTTTATCATAATTAAAAATATATGCAAATAATATGATACTATATTCTAATGCTAGCATTTATTTTACCAGGAATTTATTATAATATAATTTTCATAATTTTTTTATAATACTTTTTTGGCAAATGAGATGTATAAGTTTTTATATAAAGATTATAAACATCACTTGAATATAATACATAATATAGAAAATATATATGCAATACTACGGTTTTATGAGTCTCTGGGTACTCTATCGAGTAGGTCTTACTCTGTCGAGTAAGGGTGTGTTGCGTTTTAAAATAGTTTCTGACCTGTTGGGTACTCGATCGAGTAACCTGGATACTCGATCGAGTAGGAGGCACTCGATCGAGTATGTCAGCTACTCGATCGAGTAGCCGGTTTACGGGGGGATGATTTGTCGGGTTTTGTTAATAATGCGATTTAGTATATAATTACTCCCGTCACTTTATTTAAACACTTTTTCAAACCTAATTACTTTCAAAGAGAAAACAATCTACGTTCTTCGCATCAATCGCATTATTGGCAAATCCCGGAGCTTGGAAGGTCGAATTTCACCTTTCTTTATACCGTTGTAATCCTTGCGCCGAGGGTAAGATCTACGTACTATTTTTATAGTATTCCGTTAAAGTTAGTTAAACCCTAATTTGGGGATTTGGGGGTTTTGTTGTATTTCTTGATTGGTAGTGATTATATGATTGTATGTTAGGAGGAGGATTCGTAGAGGAAGCCTTTTGATATCAGCTGTTGAGATCGTCTGACTGTGTTGCTTTCCAGGTAGGGTTTCCCTACTTAGTATTAGTCCCATAATGTGTTGTTGGTGTTTTGTGGTTGTTGAATATTATCATACTCGTATTGTGACGATTGTTGGATTTGGTTGTTGATAGTAGTTGTGATTGATTGTATATGTCCGTGTTCTTTGAGGCGCGTCCCTGGCTGAGTGGCGTCACTTGCGGGAGTGGCTTCACGCCCATTATTCGCCTTCTGTGGAACCCGCCACAGAAGGGATGTGCACATTAAGGAATTTGGGTTTATCGCTCGACGGAGATGAGCGGGGATTTGGTGGGTACGGCTGCGGTCCCCCACTGGCGGCGTGGAGTGACCTGTTGCGATGGGCACTCTGGCAGGACTACACACTTTAGTGTGTAGTCAGTATTGTGGAGTTGGGATTGGAGTTTGGAGTACATCTGTGATGGTTGAGCTGTTTGTTACTGTGTTGTTGGTTTATATAAATTGTGTGATTAGTACTGACCCCGTTTATTGTTTTAAAAACTGTGGTGATCCATTCGGGGATGGTGAGCAGGTATGAGTCGAGTTACATGGGATAGCTGGGATGTGCCACCGTATGATGATAGAGTCTTCCGCTGTAGCATGATTAGTTTGTTAAACATTTCATTTAGTTGAGTAGACAGTTGGTTTTGAGAACATGTAACCGTATTTTGGTATTTGGTTTTGGATTGTATCTTATTCACTAAAGTTATACTATTTAAATGTTGTTTCGTTATTGTCTTATGATTATCATTGCCTCGGGCAACCGAGATGGTAGCATCTTTATAACTGAGTGGTCCTGGTAAGGCACTTGGAGTATGGGGGTGTTACAAAATGGTATCAGAGAGACGATCCTGAAACCTGTAACCAATGAATCTAATGAATATAGGGAGTCAATTAAAATGAACCTGGGGTAAAGGTTGTAGGAGCTAATGCAAAGACTCGGGAGACGTCCTAAAGTCGCGAACTCGCCCTACAATTTTGAACCGGTCACACGGGGGGTATATGTCAAGGTCGTATGTGGTGTTTGTTAGCTTGTATGAGAATGTGACGATATATGTTGTGAATTGATGGATGTTGGGAGTAGAAGATTGATGTGGTGATTGAAAAGTTAGTGAAGTACATATATGTATGTTGTTTGTATAAGAAGCATGATGGTTGTTTATTATGTGGCATTTGATAACATGAAGTAGTGTAATTGTTGATCATATGAAGGGTTGTGCAGAATTGCATGTTTATAATGTTGAGTTTATAAAGTTGTATAGTATGTTGGAATATGAGAGATAACATGCGGGTAGTATATACGAGTCAGCATGACTCGATCGAGTAGGGGGTACTCGATCGAGTAGGTGAGGTACTCGGTCGAGTGGGTCTGACTCGATCGAGTGGGTATTTGATGTTTTTATAACCAGAATCATGTTTTGGGCACTCGATCAAGTACATAGGGCACTCGATCAAGTAGGGGGTCACTCGATCGAGTGGCTGTGCTACTCGGTCGAGTATGTTAGAGATCAGAAGGTCTGTTTTAGGTCTGATGTCGGGGCACTCGATCGAGTATGGTCGGCATTCGATCGAGTAGCCTCGACTCGATCGAGTAGGTTTAGGCACTCGATCGAGTGTGTTCTGGGTAGTCTATTTTCATGTTTTGGGGTTATAGTGCGTATGTTTATATCTACCCTTTCTTATATAGTTTCAAGATGCCACTCAAGAGAAACGCTTTGTATGCGAGAGTTGAGAACATGAACATCGATGATGTCGTTAAGATGTTGGAGCATCAGGATGCTCTTACTGAGGCCCTAAAGAGAGTGGGAAAGGATAAGGAGTTTGACCACTCCAAGATCAGCCTTTATATAGCGAGGTTTAACCCAAAAGAGTACAAGGGGACCGGGGAGCCTAATCTTCTTGACAACTGGCATCGTGATATGGAGAACATACTGGACCTGGTACACTATCCTGATGAGATGAGAGTAGAACAAGCTGCGTTCTACCTGAGGAAGCAGCTGGTGAGTGGTGGGATAAGGTGAAGGTGAGTGCTAGGGAGATGTACACGAAGCAGGGCTTACCTGCTATACCTTGGGAAGAGTTTCGGAGGGTCATGAGGAAAGAGTTTGTACCTGAGCATGTGAGGAGTAAGCTGTAGGAGGAGTTTGATGGGTTTAGGATGACATCTGATATGTCAGTGACTGAGTACTACAAGCAGTTTAATGAAAAGTCTAGATATGTTGAGGACATGGGTTTGAGTGAGGAGAACCTAGCGCTGAGATTCGAGAGGGGGTTGACCCCTAAGATCATGGATAAGTTACCCGTGGGAGTCCTTACCGATGTTAAGGAAGCTTATGAGAGGGCTGGGAGAGCTGAGAGGTTGGTGAAGATGGCTCAGGAGAGAGTCGTTGAGAAAAGAAAGGCTGAGAGTGAAGTGGTGCCCAATCTAGTCACAAGAAAGACAACCACAATCAGGCTAGAGCGTTTTCTTCTGGGTCAGGGTTCAGTGCTAGGGCTTCCTTTGGGCGTGGCCGTATGAGTGGTAGGGGTAGTTGGGGGATGACCTGCTATGGCTGTGGCGGTGTAGGCCACAAGAGACATGAGTGTACGAGTTTACCTGGAGCTTTTCAGAGATCGGCTCAGGGGAGCTATTCTCAGGAGCCGGCACAGAGTTATGCGAGCAATAGACCGTCTGGGTCATGGTCTAACCGGGGAAGTCATAGCTATCAGAGTGGAGGTAATTAACCGCAATGGTGGTAATTCCTACCAGAAACCAGCTACGAACAACAACAACAATCAGGGGTCGGGTGCTAAACCGACCACATTAGCCAGTACTGTCCAGGGAGGTGGACAGAAGACCAGTGGAAAGCTGTTCATGATGGACAAGAATGCAGCTAAGGATGATGCACATGTTATCACTGGTACTTTTCTTGTTAACGGTATTCATACCTTTGTTTTGTTTGATTCAGGGGCGTCTCAGTCGTTTGTATCTTCGAGTCATGTTAAACGGTTGGGTTTGAGGGTATATAAGTCTGTAAGTGAGAAATTTTTTATACCTTCGGGTGAGTCTGTATCATGTGGGAGGTTGTATAGAGATGTACCTATGATAGTCGGGCAAGTTGATCTACTTGTAGACTTGCTAGAGTTTTCTTTTGATGGTTTGAGATGATAGTCGAGATGGATTGGTTGGGAAAGTATAAAGCTAAGATAGACTGTCATCAAAAGAAAGTGTCTTTGAGAGGTCCTAAGGGCGTTAGTGTGTCTTATCGTGGGTTTGTGGTCAAACCCAAAGTTAAGTGATGATTTTGTGACTTTGAAGTCTTATCTGAGGAAGGGATGCCCTTTGATCTTGTGCCATGTGAGAGACGATCGGATAGAGAGTCCGACAGTTGATCAGATACCAGTGGTGGGTGAGTTTGCAGATGTCTTTCCAGAGGAGATTCCGGGGTTGCCACCGAAGAGGAAGATAAATTTCACGGTTGAGTTGAAACCGGGGACAGGGCCAATCTCTAAAGCACCGTACCGAATGGGTTCTAAGGAGATGGAGGAGCTCAGGAAGCAGTTAGATGATCTGATAGAGAAGGGATACATTAGACCTAGTGTATCACCGTGGGGAGCACCAGTTCTTTTCGTGAAGAAGAAAGATGGGAGTTTGAGGTTGTGCATAGACTACAGGGAGCTGAACCGAGTGACGGTGAAGAACAAGTATCCTTTACCAAGGATAGATGACCTGTTTGATCAGTTGAGTGGTGCATCAGTCTTTTCTAAGATTGATTTGAGGTCGGGGTACCATCAGGTGAAGATTAGAGAGGTGGACATACCAATGACAGCTTTCACGTCGAGGTATGGCCATTATGAGTATGTGGTGATGCCGTTTGGGTTATCTAATGCACCAGCTGTGTTTATGGACTTGATGAACAGAATCTTCAGACAGTTTTTGGACAAGTTTGTGGTGGTGTTTATTGATGACATCTTAGTCTACTCCAAGACTAAGGAGGAGCATGAAGAGCATCTGAGGATTGTGTTGCAGACTTTGAGGGAGCATGAGTTATATGCTAAATTGTCCAAGTGTGAGTTCTGTTTAGAGAAAGTTGCTTTTCTGGGGCATGTGATCTCTAAGGATAGGGTAGCTGTGGATCCGGCAAATATTGAGGCAGTGACAAAGTGGGAAGCACCAAAGAATGTTGCTGAGATCAGGAGTTTCTTGGGTTTAGCTGGATACTACAGACGGTTCGTGAAAGATTTCTCCAAGATTGCTAGACCTATGACAGCGTTGATGAGGAAAGAGAATATGTTTCGTTGGGATGAGAGTTGTGAGACGGCGTTCCAAACATTAAAGGAGCGTTTGACCACAGCTCCTATCTTAGCATTGCCTGAAGGGATCGAGAACTTTGAGGTTTATACAGATGCCTCAAAGAACGGGTTGGGATGTGAGTTGATGCAGAACGGTAAAGTGATTGCCTATGCCTCTAGGCAATTGAAGCCTTATGAGGAGAACTACCCTACACATGATCTAGAGTTGGGTGCTGTGGTGTTTGCTCTCAAGATATGGAGACATTACCTTTATGGGGCGACCTTTAAGGTATTTTCGGATCACAAGAGTCTCAAGTACATCTTCACTCAAAAGGAGTTGAACATGAGACAGAGGAGGTGGATGGAGCTGATTGGCGATTATGACAAGAATATTATCTACCATGAAGGGAAAGCCAATGTTGTTGCTGATGCTTTGAGTAGGAAGAGTGTACATTCTTTGTGTACAGCTCTATCTTTGATGAGGTTGAGAGATGAGGTGGGGAGGTTTGGGATACATATGATGCAGAGAGGGGATGCCATGGGAGATTTGACAGTACAGCCTGATCTTTATGATGATATTCGAGGTAAACAGACGTTGGATCCTAAGATGGTTGAGTGGAGAGCCGGAGTTGAGAAAGGGACAGTGTCTCGATTCTATATTCATACAGATGGTAGTTTGAGGTTTGATGGTAGGTGGTGTGTCCCTAATGATGAGGAGCTTAAAAAGACAATCATGACAGAGGCACATTGTACACCGTATTCAAGACATCCGGTGGTGACAAGTGTACAAGGATTTAAAGAACACGTTTTGGTGGCCACGGGATGAAGAATGAAACAGTGAGTTTGTGGCCCGTTGTTTGACATGCCGAGAGTTAAAAGGGGAACAACGACGACCACAAGGTAAGATTCAGTCTTTAGAAGTACCTTAGTGGAAGTGGGAATCCATTTCTATGGATTTTATCGTGGGTTTGCCAAAGAGACAACAGGGTAACAACATGATATGGGTAATAGTGGATCGACTGACCAAGTCAGCTCACTTTGTGCCAATGAAAGATACATGGACTAAAGCACAATTAGCTATGGTTTATCAGAAGAATGTGCTAAAGTTACATGGAGTCCCTAAGGACATAGTATCCATGAGATGCGAGATTTATCTCAAGATTTTGGAAAGAGTTGCAGGAATCTTTGGGAACAACTTTGAAGATGAGTACAAAGATTTCATCATGCGATGCACGGCCGATCGAGAGAACGATCAAGACCCTTGAGGATATGTTGCGAGCTTGTGTGATGGACTTTGGTGGTAGCTGGGAACAGAGGTTGGATTTGATAGAGTTTTCTTACAACAACAACTATCACACTAGTATTGGTATGGCACCGTTCGAGGCTTTATATGGGAGGAGATGTAGGAGTCCGATTTGTTGGGACGACAGCGTTGAGGCAGTGGTTCTAGGACCAGAGATGGTACATGAGATGGTTGAGCAGATTAAGATGATCAGGGAAAGGATGAGAGCGGCTTAGGATAGGCAAAAGAGTTATGCAGATCTACATCGGGGGGATATAGAGTTTCAGGTTGGGGACAAGGTTCTTCTAAAAGTGTCTTCTATGCGTGGGATTATGAGATTTGGGAAGAAAGGAAAGCTGAGTCAGAAGTTCATAGGGCCTTATGAGATCTTAGAGCGGGTAGGAGAGGTTGCTTATCGTCTGGCTTTACCAGCTGCGTTAGAGAGAGTGCATAATGTGTTTCATGTATCTCAGTTGCGAAAGTATGTGAGTGACCCGTCACATGTGTTAGAGGCAGAGAGCTTAGAGCTAGATGAGTCCTTGTCATATCTTGAGGTGCCTAAGCGATTTCTTGGACCGGAAGGTTAGGAAGACTAGGAGTGGTGAGACAGTTTTGCTTAAGATCCTTTGGTCTAACCACGAGTCTGAGGAAGCTACATGGGAGGCAGAGGAGGCCATGAGAGAGCGTTACCCTTTCATTTTTGATAAGGTATGTATGGTTACGGGGATGTAACCTTGTTTCTTTTAGGGGGGTAGGAGATGATCGCGAAGAGTTTTTAAGAGCTTTTATACCTTTTTCATGTTGTGTCGGTATGTTTGTTGTGGTTGAGTCGGGTTGAGTTTGGGTTAGTAACATGTTTTATGTTGAGTTTTGTTTCGGTTGTTGAGTCGGGAGTGTTGTAGTGTGTGTCTTTGTTTTGTTGTGGTTTGAACTTCGGGGACGAAGTTCTTTTTAAGGAGGGAAGACTGTAATACTACGGTTTTATGAGTCTCTGGGTACTCTATCGAGTAGGCCTTACTCTGTCGAGTAAGGGTGTGTTGCGTTTTAAAATAGTTTATGACCTGTTGGGTACTCGATCGAGTAACCTGGATACTCGATCGAGTAGGAGGCACTCGATCGAGTATGTCAGCTACTCGATCGAGTAGCCGGTTTACAGGGGGATGATTTGTCGGGTTTTGTTAATAATGCGATTTAGTATATAATTTCTCCCGTCACTTTCTTTAAACACTTTTTCAAACCTAATTACTTTCAAAGAGAAAACAATCTACGTTCTTCGCATCAATCGCATTATTGGCAAATCCCGGAGCTTGGAAGGTCGAATTTCACCTTTCTTTATACCGTTGTAATCCTTGCGTCGAGGGTAAGATCTACGTACTGTTTTTATAGTATTCCGTTAAAGTTAGTTAAACCCTAATTTGGGGATTTGGGGGTTTTGTTATATTTCTTGATTGGTAGTGATTATATGATTGTATGTTAGGAGGAGGATTCGTAGAGGAAGCTTTTTGATATCAGCTGTTGAGATCGTCTGACTGTGTTGCTTTCCAGGTAGGGTTTTCCTACTCAATATTAGTCCCATAATGTGTTGTTGGTGTTTTGTGGTTGTTGAATATTATCATACTCGTATTGTGACGATTGTTGGATTTGGTTGTTGATAGTAGTTGTGATTGATTGTATCTGTCTGTGTTTTTCGGGGCGCGTCCCTGGCTGAATGGAGTCACTTGCGGGAGTGGCTTCACGCCCATTATTCGTCTTCTGTGGAACCCGCCACAGAAGGGATGTGCACATTAAGGAATTTGGGTTTATCGCTCGACGGAGATGAGCGGGGATTTGGTGGGTACGGCTGCGGTCCCCCACTGGCGGCGTGGAGTGACCTGTTGCGATGGGCACTCTGGCAGGGCTACACACTTTAGTGTGTAGACAGTATTGTGGAGTTGGAATTGGAGTTCGGAGTACATCTGTGATGGTTGAGCTGTTTGTTACTGTGTTGTTGGTTTATATAAATTGTGTGATTAGTACTGACCCCGTTTATTGTTTTAAAAACTGTGGTGATCCATTCGAGGATGGTGAGCAGGTATGAGTCGAGTTACATGGGATAGCTGGAATGTGCCACCGTCTGATGATAGAGTCTTCCGCTGTAGCATGATTAGTTTGTTAAACATTTCATTTAGTTGAGTGGACAGTTGGTTTTGAGAATATGTAACCGTATTTTGGTATTTGGTTTTGGATTGTATCTTATTCACTAAAGTTATACTATTTAAATGTTGTTTCGTTATTGTCTTATGATTATCATTGCCTCGGACAACCGAGATGGTAGCATCTTTATACCTGAGTGGTCCTGGTAAGGCACTTGGAGTATGGGGTCATTCTAATATATATATATATATATATATATATATATATATATATATATATATATATATATATATATATATATATATATATATATATATATATATATATATATATATCATATTATGATGATAATGATATAAACTCTTAAGAGCTCTCAAAAACAATACTTAAGAGATTCAAAAGATTTTTGGTTGGTATATAGGTTCCAATGATGACTCCTATTTATAATCATAGGATCATCCACCTTATGTTAATCTTTCGATGTAGGACAAATCTATAATTTATACGTGTTATAATCACCACACTAACATTGTTTTTCAATGTGGGACATATAACATATTAAGAAGTACACCATTTTTAATATGCGCAAATCATATGAAATCTATACTCTAATGAAAGCATTTTTTACCACGAATATAATTATATTATCTTCATAATTTTTACAGCGATATTTTTTTACCAAATGAAATGTCAAAGCTTTTATATAAAAATTAGAAACTTCTCCTGAATATAAAATAGGAAATATAGATATTATAATAATTAAAAGATTATCCACTTTATTTTTTATGTGGAAAATATTATTTATGAAACTTTCCTAAATTAATTTTTGATGATGTGGACGCTCTAAAATCGCTCGAAAAAACTCTCTTTTATATATAGACTAGTGTGAATGCCCGTGCGTTGCAACAGGGTAATTAACTTATTTATAATGCAAAAAAAAAAACGTTATAAGGGTTTAATGTTTATATTCTATGTCTAATGATTTGTTTACATATTATTAAAATATCTCTTTCAAAAAAAAAATTTAATATATACGTGAGTTAACTCTTATTTATAATCATATAATCAACCCACCTTATACTAATCTTTCGATGTGGGACAATTCTACTATTTATAAGTAATATATTCACCAAACTTGGATTATTTTTCTGATGTGGGACAATTCTACTATTTATACGTAGTATATATTCATCAAACCTGCATTGTTTTTCAATGTGAGACAAATAACATACTCAGAATTGCACCATCTTTTTTGCACTTAGTTCGACATCCAACCATATCCCGAATATCGAATACGGACAATTGCTACTCATTATATATCCAATGGTTATATTTAAATTTAATAATATGATCAAATACTCTCCATTAATATTTGTACGTTGTTTTTCTTCAATTTTTTTTTATCATAATTGAGATATGAAAATTTTCCGTGGTACCCCTTAATTTTGTCAGATTTTCCATGTTACCCATACTTTTAAGAATCTGCCTATGGTACCCATGAGGTTCCATTTTTTTGCCCATGGTACCCCCCTAATGCAAAGGTTGTTAAATGGACGTTAAGTTTGATGGCTTGACAAAAAAATAATAATTAAAAAATAATACTCTCTTTATTGTTTTATTGGTACGGATATCTCTCTCTTTTAAATGAAAATTTAATTAACTATATTATTATAATATTGGAAATTTCTCATGGTAACCTTGAACTTTGATAGATTACACATGGTACCCCTAATTTTAAGTTCTTCTACATATGGTACCCCTGTGTTCACCTTTTTCTTTCCCAGAATACCATTTGGCAACTTCCGTCATAACGTCATTACTCCTATGACTTGTGACGCCTTTTTTCTTTTGTTATCTATTACACAAACAGTTCATCATCTAATTCTTAATTCCTTATTTTATTTAATAAACTAACATTTAATACCTAAATAACAAAACACAAATAGCATGACATGCTCAATTACTCATCTAGTTACTCATAGGAGTAACGGCGTTATGAAAAAAGTAAACACAAGGGTATTATATGTAGAAACTGAAAATTAGGGGTATTATGTGTAATCTACCAAAATTCGAGGGTACTATGAAAAATTTCCGTTATAATATTGACCATTTTATCGCTCTTTCTCCCACCTAAAAAAATGTTACAACTTTAAAAATTTAACATTTAATTCAAGATTATGTTTAAAGTCTCTTATATAATAAATATACTTTGAGATATTCAAAATATTTGGGGTGATACCTAAGTTCCAAGGATAAATTCTATTTATAATCATGGGATCACCCACATTATGATAATTTTCTGATGTGGAACAGTTCAACTATTTATACATAGTATATTTATCACACCTACATTATTTTTCAATGTGGGACGAATAACATATTTAAAAGTACACAATATGTTTTGAACCTAATTCGACATCCAACCCGATTTAATAATAAGCAAATACTATATTATCTATTAATATTCATACGTTTGTTTTCTTTTTTTTTTTATCATAATTAAAATATGTGGAAATGATATGAACCTATACTCTAATGATAGAATTTTTTTTAACACAATTCTAATTATATTATTTAAACGTAGTATATTTACCACACCTACATTATTTTTCAATGTGGAACATATAAAATCTATAGGTAGAAAATATAATGATATAAACTCTTAAAAACTCTCCAAGACAATACTTAAGAGACTCAAAATATTTTGCGTTAATAACTAAGTTCCAAGGATGCCTCCTATTTATAATCATAGAATCACCCACCTTATGCTATCTTTCGATGTGGGACAATTGAAAAATATACAAAAAAGTAATAATACAAATCAATTTTACCAACCATTTATAGATTATTATGCGATAAGAACAAACTTTTACAAACTTTTAAGAGCTCTCTATAAGACAATACTTAAGAGACTTAAAAGATTTTGAGTTGATATCTAAGTTCTAAGGATTACTCCTATTTATAATCATAAGATCACCCTGCCTTATGGTAATCTTCCGATGTGAGACAATTCTAATATTTATACATAGTATATTCACCACACTTATAATATTTTTCAATGTGGGACAAATAACATACTAAGTACACCATTTTTTTTCGCACCTAGTTTGACATCAACCCGATTTAATAATGAGAAAATACAATACAATCTACACTCTAATGATAACATTTTTTTTGTCACAATCTAATTATATAATTTTCATACGCTACTTTTTTGTCAAATGAAATATAAAGTTTTTATATCAAAACTATAAACATCACTTTAATATAATATAATATAGAAAATGTATATATATGGACAGTTCTATTATTAATACATAGTATATTCACCACACCTACATTATTTTTCAATGTGGGACATATAACATACTAAAAAGTACATATCTTTTATATCAAAAATTTTTGGGTTAATACCTAAGTTTTAAGAATGCTTCCTATTTATATTTATAGAATCACCCTACCGTATACTATTCTTTCGATGTGAGATATTTAATTTAATTATTTAGACGTAGTATGTTCACCACGCCTACATTATTTTTCAATGTCTGTTCTTAAAAAACCACTATTGTATACATATTATTTTTCTTTAAAGGTAAAACCACTTAGTCTCGATCATTAGGTAGGGATCTCTACATCGTACATATAACGACTCATTAACGCTCTATTACTGCATTCAGGAGACAACCATTAGTAAAATCTTTAGTTTTGTACTGTGTCAGAAGACTACCATTTAGTAAAACCTTTAGTTTTGTATTTTTTGTTTCTCTTGTTCATGTTCTTAACTCTTTCCCGGGAAGTTCCTAACAATATCCACTTTATTTTTTATATCATATTGTAAATAATTATAGAAAATCTTAAGAGCTCTTTAAAACAATATTTATGAGACTCAATTTTTTTTGGGTGGATACATAAGTTCCAAATATGCCTCCTATTTATAATCATAGGATCACATTACCTTATACTAATCTTCCAATGTGAGACAATTCTACTATTTATATGTAGTATATTCACCACACCTACGTTATTTTTCAATGTGGGACCAAACATACTAAAAATTACACAATTTTATATACTAAGAAGTACACCATCTTTAATATGTGTAAATAATATAAAATATATACTCTAATGATAACATTTTTTTACCACGAAGCTAATTATATTATTTTCATAATTTTTTTTAACGATACTTTTTAGCCAAGTGAAATGTAAAATTTTGATATAAAAATTGGAAATATCACTTGATTATAATTTAGCTAATATATATATATATATATATATATATATATATATATATATATATATATATATATATATATATAGAGAGAGAGAGAGAGAGAGAGAGAGAGAGAGAGTTCTAATGAATCCAACATGTGTCATTGAGTCCATAAGTCCCTCTAAAGGCTATTGGATGGACTCAATGGATGGTTGAGATGAATTTAATTAAGGGCTATTAAAAAGAAAAGGTAAAAAATGTGGATGGTTGGATTGAGATGGGTGGTTGAGATTGAAAATTACCAAAAAAAATTACCACTAATCAAATTTCTATACACTAATTAATTTTTCTTTCTCTCTCTAGCCCCTAACTAATCAGTTTTGAGTTTCAGATTTCAGAAGTGTAAATGTAATGTTGTATGAGTTTTACAAGTGTAAATGTGATCTTTTACGAGTGTAAATGTAACATTTTAAGAGTGTAAATTTGATTTTTTGTGACGAAAATTTTGAATTTTAATAATTTTAACATTTTACAAGTGTAAATGTGATATTTTACGAGTGTAAATGTAACATTTTAAGAGTGTAAATTTGATTTTTTATGACGGAAATTTTGAATTTATATAATTTTAACATTTTACAAGTGTAAATGTGATGTTTTACGAGTGTAAATGTAACATTTTAAGAGTGTAAATTTGATTTTTTGTGACGGAAATTTTGAATTTATATAATTTTAACAGTTTACAAGTGTAAATTTGATGTTTTACGAGTGTAAATGTAACATTTTAAGAGTGTAAATTTGATTTTTTGTGACGGAAATTTTGAATTTATATAATTTTAACATTTTACAAGTGTAAATTTGATGTTTTACGAGTGTAAATGTAGTATTTTAAGTGTAAATTTGAAAGTTTTAGAGTGTAAATTTGGTCCTTGGAGTGCGACTTTGGTCCTTTAAACGTGTAATTTTGGTCCTTTACAAGTAAAAACTTTAGTCCGACTACCAACAAACACCACCAACGCCGTCCTCCACCACCAACTCATATCCACAAAAATATATGAGTGCAAATATATATAAATTTAACGAGTTTAAATTTACAGATATACGAGTGTAAATGTAAAGAAATATGAGTGTAAATGTATAGAAATACGAGTATAAATGTTAAAAAATATGAGTATAATAAATATATTTATTAGATCTAAGAATAAAAATTATGATAATACGTTTTTTTTCTCAATCACCAACCCACACCCCATAAAAAAAGTAAATCTAAAAAAAATAAGAGTGTAAATGTAAAAAAATAAAAATGTAAATGTAAAGAAATATGAGTGTAAATTTTAAAAAATACGAGTTTAAATGTAAAGAAATATAAGCGTAAATTTAAAGAAATATGAGTGTAAATCTAAAGAAATATGAGTGTAAATAGTAGGAAATACAAGTGTGAATTTAAGGAAATACGAGTGTAAATGTTAGGAAATACAAGTGTGAATTTAAGGAAATACGAGTGTAAATGTGAGGAAATACAAGTGTAAATGTGAGGAAATACAAGTCTTTTACTTTTTTTTCGTAGATCGATGTTTTAAATTGTAGATCTGACTTCTTTTTGTTAATATTGTAGATTTGCCTTTTTTGTGTTAATTTTTTAAAAAAGTGAAAAGTTGTAGTGGTTGGAATGTGTAAGGAAAAGAAAAGATATCTAAATTTTTTTAAAAAAAATCACACCACAACAATAATAACCACATTCACCTATTTTTTTTTTTTTTAAAAAAAAGGACAAAAATTACCAACGAGACGACATTAACAATGCCACCAATAAAAAAGACAAACAAAAACACCAACATTCTTTGTTTTTTAAAAAAAGATTTTAAATCATAATTAAAGTCCGCCTACTATTAACACTGTAAAACACGAAGGCTTAAAACTTAAGAGTGTGCTATTGTTGTTTCTCACCCAACAAACATTCAATCTCTTTTTTCCTCAACATAAGCACCTTCCTTACATTTTCAAGCCTTTTCTTCTCATTATCAATCTTCATCTTTTCCAGTTAAATTAAAAACAAAACAAAACAGATCAAAAAAGGAAGAAAAAAAAAACATAGATCTACTCGGCCTCCTCCACCCAACACACCACCACCACAACTACCATCCTCCAAACCACCTTCGCCAACACCAACAGCCCGTCGCCTTTCTCTCTTCCTCTCATTTTTTTTGGTTGGTTGATTGTGACGGCGGATTGGTGTTGTTCTTGTTGTTGGTTGTCGATGGTGGGGTTGTTGGTGGTTGGAGAAGGTGTGGTTCAGATCTGGAATATATAAGAAGGGGAGGAAGATGGTGGAGGTCGGTGGAGGTCGGGATGGACGAGAGGGAGTGGTGGTGGGTGTTTGTGGTGGTGGTCGTTGGTAATGGTGGTTAGATCTAAAAGAAGAAAGGAGGAAGTGGCGGTTATGGGAGTTTTTGGTGGGTCTTGTTGGTGGCGGTAGTCGTGGGGTGAGATGGTGGACGTCGGTGATCAGTTGTTGTCGGCGTTGGTGTGGTGGCAGAAGGGTCGTGGCGGACATGAGTGAGGAGGGAGGTGAGGGTGTTGTGGTGGCAGAGAGGGCGTGGCAGGACATGAGGGAGGTGAGGGTGGTCGGGGTGGGGTGGTGGTGGTGGGTGAGGATGAGAGGAATTTTTTTTTTTGGGTTTGTGGTGGTGGGTGAGGATGAGAGGAGTGATTTATTTTTTGGGGTTTTTGTTTTTTAGAGAGATGAAAGGAATGGTAATTGTGTGGGATGAGAGAGAAATGAGTGAAAAATAAATGTTATATAGTAAAATTAGTGGTTGATTAGTGAAGTAGTGAGAGAAAGTGTTTAATTAGTATTGATCTCCTCTTTTTGCACTAATCCCCTGTTTTTCCTCTTCAATCTCAACCCTTCCTCCCATCTTTTCAATGGCCCTAAAGAGGACTTATGGACTCAATGGATTTGGATGGAGTCATTAGATCTCATTTATATATATATATATATATATATATATATATATATATATATATATATATATATAGAGAGAGAGAGAGAGAGAGAGAGAGAGAGAGAGAGAGGCGGGATCTCGTGAGTTTGTTTCTTACGGTGAGTTGTGAGTTTGGAAAATCACAGCCACTAGATCAAAAGAAGCTAAGGGCTGAGATCAAAATAGACAGTTGAGATTCTATTTAGCATACTTCACTCTCTACGCCCAAAAATTCTCCAAAACATTTCCCATGAACCCTAAAATTACCCCCAAAAATTCCCGAATTTTTTCAATCGATTTCCCTAATTGCTTGCTCGATTGCTCATCAGAAACGCCGATTCTTTCTCTCGAATTCTTTATGAATGAATTCTCTCGAATTCTTTCTCTCGAATTCTTTATGAATCACAAAATCAAAACATCGATTCTTTCTCTCGAATTCTTTATGAATGAATTTTGTGCTTTACGGTAAGGAAGTTCGATGTCGGCGCGCGACGGGGATGAACTGGCGAACATGTGAAATGGTGAATTGGCATGCTGGTGGCGGGATATATGGTGGTGTTAATGATGGTGTTTATGGTAGCCAAATTGGTTTTTATCCGCTCATCGCCAAATTGGTTTTTCGTCAATTATTGATCGTGAGAACAAGAGTGGAGGAAAGCAAATTTGTAGTAGAGGAGAAGAACAAGGAGGAAGAGGCGAAGAAGAATCATCTAACGTTCGACGCAGGGATCTTGGAAAGAAATCGTTCTTTCGCTAGATTCAATCCGAATCGATTAGTTCGACATGTTTTAATCGCAGAACTAACCGGCCGCAAATTTATTGCGATGCCGTATTGTCTTCCCTCTCCGTGAATCGTCCTAATATAGATGAGTTGGTTCTTCAAGGCGCACAAACATAATGGACGGCCTAACTCGCTTGTTTCGCTTGTAAGCAACCCAATTATTTAGATTTGAACAAGTGCACACATGTTGGAGACATTGGCATCTCTCTTTCAAGCCCTGTTCAATCTCGTTAAAGACTCTTAAAACTTTTGGATTGCTACAAAGTAGGAGATGTGGGTATCTCGGCTCCGGCCTCATTTTGCAAGGCTCTAGAGACTCTAATTATTGGTGGTTGTCGAATGTCTCGATAAATCTCTCAAACCCCTAGCCCTTTCATGCGATTCCGGCCTCAAGAATCGAGGATGGATGGGTGTCTAAGCATCACGAGATAATTCTTTGATTTGCATTCTGTCGACTTGTAAAAATTTAGAAGCCCTTGATATAGGATGTTGTGAAAAGGTGAGTGACGCATCTTTTGGGCATTTAGGCAAAGGTGAAAACTATGCAGCCAATTTAAAGGTTCTCAAAATGTGCAACTGTCCCAAGATTACTAATAGCAATGCTAATTGATTCCTGCAAACTCCTAGAATACATTGATGTCAGGTCATGCCCACATATAACAAAGACCGGACTCCATCTTGCTGGAATCGAATTCCCCAAGACTTGTAAAGTAAACTTTAATGGCAGCTTAACAGAGCCTCAAGTTCTGCTCTGAGTAGTATCGGTGGTCACTTTGAAGAGGTAAGGGGAACAAGCACCCCCTTAGAATGTTGTATTTGTATTATCTTAATTGGTTGTCACATCTTGAGGCATATATTGTTCGTATTATGTTTTTTATTTTTCCCCGCACTAAAAAGTTTGCTGTATCTCTGGTTGCGTTGTAACTTGTATAATATACTCGTATAGATTAGAAACTTGTTCCTTGTGTGATTGGAAATCATGACTAATAAAATTTAGAAGCCCTTGATATAGGATGTTGTGAAGAGGTGAGTGAGCCATGGTTTAAGTTGATTCGAATGTCATCTTACCTTTTAGAATAATAAAAGATTAGTTTACATTGTTACATCAGAATGATTTTACATTGTTAAGAAGTATTGGTGCAAATTTTCGGTTTCGGTGACTCAAAGAGTATATATGTTGTATAGGGAAAAACAGATAACAAAATGAGAATTTTTTTTAAGAAAATAACAATAACACAACAATAATAGTAGAATAACAGCACAATAACACTAGAGTAACAACACGCAAAGAAAAAAAAAGTAACAAAATGAGATTTTTTTAAAAAAAAATAACAATAATACTACAATAATAGCAGAATAACAGCACAATAACACTGGAGTAACAACGCGTAAAGAAAAAAAAAAGATAACAAAATGAGATTTTTTTTTAAAATAACAATAACACTACAATAATAGCAGAATCACAATAACACCAGAATAACAGCATAATAACATGTGGTAAAAAAAAGAGTAAAAAAATCAAAGTAGAAAAAAAAATCAAAGTGACACCGGAATAACATCACAATAACAGCAGAATAACAATAGAATAAACGGAAAATTCACGTGGTACCCAACTTTTTAAGTTTGTGCACATGTTATCCTTGAAATTTGATTTTGAAGCACAACGTACCCTTTTTATCGTTATTAAAATTTTCAAGTGAGCATAAATCATAGACCAGAAATCAGAATTGACTAATTTTTTTTTCAAACTAATTATCTCTTCGCGATCTATAGATTGATAAAATGAAAATGGTCATTCGGAAATTTAAGATCGAAAATATGGTTGATTTGAGATTTTCGTTTAAAAAAACCCTATAAAATGTCGGTCGACAATTTATTTTCTCTCAAATCGTAGATTATGAAGAGATAATCATTTTAGGAAAAAAAACTGTCAGATTCTGAATTCCGGTCTAGGAGTTATGCGCAATTGAGTTTTTTTATAGCGACAAAAAAGGCACGTTGTACATGAAAGTCAAACATGGAGGGTATTATGTACACAAACTTAAAAAGTTGGGTACCACGTGCAAAATGACAAAGTTCGAGGGTACCACGTGAATTTTCCGTAGAATAAAAGCACAATAACACGCGGTAAAAAAAAAAGGAAAAAAAATCAAAGTCGTAAAAAAAACAAAGTGGCACCGGAATAACATCACAATAACATCAGAATAACAGCACAATAACATGCAGTAAAAAAAAGAGTAAAAAAATCAAAGTAGTAAAAAAATCAAAGTACTAAAAAAATCGAAGTGACACCGGAATAACAGCAGAATAACGGTAGAATAACAGCACAATAACACGGAATAAAAAAAAGGAAAAACAAATCAAAGTCGTAAAAAAAATCAAAGTGGCACCGGAATAACATCACAATAAAACCAGAATAACAGCACAATAACATGCGGTAAAAATAAGAGTAAAAAATCAAAGTAGTAAAAAAATCAAAGTAGTAAAAAAATCAAAGTGTGACAGGAATAACATCACAATAACAGCAGAATAACAGAGAATAACAGTACAATAACACGTGGTAAAAAAAAAAAAAGAAAAAAAAAATCAAAGTCGTAAAAAAAGTCAAAGTGACAGCAGAATAACATCACAATAACAACGGAATAACAATAACAACACAATAACATGTGGTAAAAAAAAGAGAAAAAAAATCAAAATTGTAAAAAAAAAATCAAAGTAAAAAAAGCATAATAACACTAGGTAAAAAAAATAAGGGTAAAAAAATTTCAAGTAAAAAAAAATCTGGTACAAAAAGAAAAAGAAAAAAAGGTAACATAATGAGAAAACTAGAGAAAAACATACGAGAAAAAAATCAAAGTTGTAAAAAAAAAGCATAATAACACGAGGTAAAAAAAAGGAGATAAAAAAATTAAAGTAAAAAAAAAAAGAGTAGCACTAGAAAAAAAGAGAAAATAAGTAAATGACAGTGGTTTTATATGACATGTAAGATTAGATCTTGGTCATTCATCTCTAATATAATCTAGTGGTTGAGATTTCATCAAAGCACAAACTCACAACTCACCATAAGAAACCAAACTCACAAGATCCTATCTCTCTCTCTCTCGAGAGAGAGAGAGAGAGAGAGAGAGAGAGAGAGAGAGAGAGAGAGAGAGAGAGAGAGAGAGAGACTAGGTAGGGCCTTTTTGAAACTTTTATTATTATAATTGAAGAAAAATAATATAATTCATATATGACATTTAATATTTTTGTTTATAAATAAAATAAATTATTTTTTCTCAAATCTTATTTTTTTTAGGTTTAACTTCAATGTATTAAAATAAAGGGTTATTTAATAAGATTAATCCAACCTATGTCTCCCCTTCTCAAATTACCCCAACCTATACTTTATCTCGTATTAATCTCATCTTTACCCTCCTTTTTCTCGTATTACACCATTGGAAAGGCAACCTACTGAACAGGTTAACTTAAAAGCCTTTCTTTCTTTTTTACCCAATTTTTTTTTACTGTTCTTAGCATTCTTCATCTCCATAGTAGTAGTCCATCCATGGAAGCTTCATCTTTCTTCATTTGATTCCGTCGTAATCATCCATCTACATCTGCCATTCATCCACCCTTACCCCAAATTACATTTACCATCAAATTGAAATGAGGATCTATGGTTTTGAAAATTACCCAATTACTGGAGGAGCGGTGGTCCAACTGTCCAAGGCGGCGAAATATGAACACGATTTCTCCATTTAATGGTTTTCTGTAAGGTTCTAACTGTCGTACAAATTTTACCACCTAAATGTGGAGCACTTTCGTCTTGTTTGGGTACAAGTTACGCAGCATCTAATCAACAGGATTTTAATGGCAGTTCAAAAAACGAATGAGTACATAATTTTTTCTGGCAAATAAGAGAAGTGGCTCTTGCATTAGACATCCTTCCGTTTATGAAATTCAATTGAATTAGTTGGGTGATTTATAGGGTTAATGGATTATTAATGGAGTTGATGAATTACTTCAATTTTCGGAGTAATAGAAATACTGGAGTTTGGATGATTTTATAAGGCCATTACATAAAGATGTTTGTAAATTGGGTCTTAAAAATAATAAATTTTCTGGGTTAGCTATAAATTAATGGAGTTTGGTCCAGTATGATTGAAGAGGAGGAAAGAAGAAAGAGGAAGAAAGTTAATGGAGAAAGAAGTAACGTTAAATAAAGGAAGAAACCGGTTGATTAATAAGTTTACCGGTTACAACAGGTAAAATTTAAGTCTAGTCTATTACGAGAAAAATGAGTGCAAACATAAGATTAATATGGGATAAATAATAGGTTGGATTAATTTGAGAAGGGGAGGTATAGGTTGGATTAATCACATGAAATAACCCTAAAATAAAATACATAAAATTTTAATTATACGGAGTAACTAATAAGTGATAGTTAGTTATGCATGATCAACGCTTTATAAATAATTTTGCAACTAATCAAATATCGTAATAATTAAAATAAAATGTATTAAAATAATGTAACAATCAACATTAAGTTCTTAAATTAGATTTACGCTCCAAATTAGTTAATATATGTTCAAAATGATGTGAATATAATTTTAGGCACTTTTCAATTTGTTTTGTATACCGTGTAATATTTATGGAGCAAACATATCAGGTCCAAACTAAACTTATTCGAGTGTTTTGGCTGTGTCTTGCATGTGCTACGTGTCAAACATATCTATTAGAAATTTGCACATTTCTTTAAACAACTACGGAGTATATATAATGATGTTTAAGATTTTACCTATACATAAAATAGGTTGAACATTCTCAAATATTATTTTTTGAGATTTAACTTCAAAGTATTTAAAAAATACGGATAACATATAAAATATTTAACTAAAAGTAATATCTAGTTACCCATATCAATGTTGTTTTATACTTGAAGTATACATATTTAATTGTAACTATAAAAGCAAAATGTAATATGTTCTCTACTTTTTCATGTTGTTTATAATGCTATTTTACTTAATAATCATTAATTTTATTTGATTATTCAAATGCACTCGTGATAACTGTGTACATACATACTCATTATCAGATTATTTAAACTCTCACAAAAAAATCTCATGTGTGTATTTCATTTGTCGCAATATAACTTTTTCATTTCCACACTATAAAAGATTATCTTTTGTAGTTAACTTTAAGTTTTGTTTGTAATAAATACAATTACTCTTCCAAATATATTTTTCTTGATGGATTTATTGGTCTAGGTTTTATAATTTTCTCAAAATGTTTTTTACGTAAATGGAAAGCATCGTGAGACACTCACTTTAATCATCTATGCATATCAAAATATTTCATTAAATATAATGAAATTATACTCTATTAAAAACATTTTTCGTAATAAACGCAATAATTTATATTTTAGAATTTTTGTCAAAATATTTTTTTAATAAATTTAAAATCAAACCACCGTAATTATTTGATATAATTTTATAATAACATTTATTAAACAATAATTAATAGGGTTATTTAATGTGAATACTCTGAACTATGAAGGTGCTGCTCAAAATACTCCAAACTTTATTTTAACTACCAATAAAACCAACTATTGCCACCCTTCACTTGGAACAGAATTGCTGTTTTGTTTACTTAAAGTAGCAGGTAACCATTACCACAGCCCACTCCTTTACTCTTTGTCAGCCTTCATCTTCTTCTTTACCCATTCTTACTTGCAGTGTATATTTTTTTTTCAAATTTTTTCTCCCTCTTCCATTTAAAAGGTAATTTATCTCTCTTAATTTTTAATCTTTCCCATTCTTCCTCCTTAAATGAAGTGCACATCAGATCTTCATCAAATTCTAAATCCTGAAATTCTTAAAAATTAATTTTAAACATCCTTAATCTGGAACATAGTTCAATCCATTGGCCAAAAACATAAGATTTGGCAAAAAGAAAGATCTGCAGAATTATGGTAAGGGAGTCAACCTGATGAGGACCTTAAACTACTTATTGGTTGCACGTTTAGCAAATCTTGGTCAATGTTACGCAACAATTAATTGAAAGTGTTTGCCTTTTGAAATTACAACTATGCTATTTAATTCAATAGTTAGAAGTGTTTTTACAATAGTCACTCCATAAATTAACCCTCCAAAAAAGACAAAAGAGGGAAAATTTTAAATTAATTTACAGCAACAACTACTAAATAGTTAACTTTCAAAATAACATAAAAAGCGAAGAGAAAACCTTACTCGTGTCGCTAGTACACCACACGGGAGAAAATGAATTAAGAATTAATCAGCGAGACGTTTTATTGAGCATCATCAATGGCGTGTTGGAAAAAAGTGGGAGCTTTAATGGTGAGTAGATGAAAAGTAGGGAAGATGGTGAAAAGGTTAGCTGAGGAATGAAAAGTAAAAGGAAAAGAAGGGTTAAAAGAAAGGGTTAACTTGTTTAGCAGGTAGCCGGTGAATCTATTCTTTTTAAAGTGAAGGGGATAATAGTTGGTTTTATTGATAGTTAAAATAAAGCTTAGAGTATTTTAAGCAGCACTCTCATAGTTCAGAGTATTCGCATTAAATAATCCTAATTAATATTGCTGAGATTTATACTGCATTTATTACGTTCGTATTTAATGATCAGCTGTAATTAATGATGGTAATTAAGGTTAAAATGTCACGTGGGGCATCCACGTTTCAACCAGGTTTATATATATACTCCCTCCATTTTTTAATATATGACGTTTTGCTTTTTCGAGGTTAGCCTTTGACTTTAATATTTACAAAAATATATTTGGTAAATAATTATAAATATTATACCATTAAATTCCTTATGAAAAATTTTTTCATATGAGTATACATATCACTATATTTAATCATATAATTTGAGAGATATTGAAGAGAGAAGTGTGTGTCTCGAAATGTGAGAAAGTCATATATAGAAAAATAGAGGAGTATATATATATATATATATATATATATATATATATATATATATATATATATATATATATATATATATATATATATATATATATATATATATATATATATATATATATATATATATATATATATAAACTAGGTTGAAACGTTGTGGATGCCCCACGTGAAATCATTTTTTTTTCTTCCATCATCATTCTTACATTTTAAAGAAACTCGATATCACATTATTCCCACTATCCCAAAGAAAGATAACTTATTCAAAGCAAAGATAACTATAGCCCCTCCCTAGTCGTCATTATATATATATATATATATATATATATATATATATATATATATATATATATATATATATATATATATATATATATATATATATATATATATATAGATTCGGGATCATATGAGAACCACTAGGATGATGAGAACCATGAGAACCACTAATAATACTACTAATATTAACATTACTAATTAATAATACAAAATTTCCAATCCCGCACCCTTCTTACTCCGTCATTTTGCAAAATCTCTTTCTCACTCCTTTTCTCTCTCTCTCTTTGATTATCAATGTTCATCGAGCTCGCGACGACATTAATGGCGGACGACCTTTTTGGCGACTTACCCCCTCCTTCATACCACCACCCTCCTCCTCCTCCTCAACAAAGAAGAACAAAAAGTCTGTAGAAATCAGTGAATCCATGAAGTTAACCCTAGTATTTCCGATACTCCAATTGTTCCTCTCAGAAGCGCTCTTAAACAGTCCTCCTTTTGATTCCACTCCTAAAGATTCTCGTAAATGTCCAAAATAATCATGAAGTACTGAAGTAGTTATCTTTTCCTCTGTAACTATCAAGAGTCAGGAGGGTGTAAGATGAATCCATACAGAAAAAAAATGAAAATCTAGAATGATGGTGAAACATTCTACTGATTCATCTACTGATGTTTACTTATTCCCCCAATTAAAGGAAAATTACTCAATTTTGTTTTTCATTTGTGGCCCTTTATTTCACTCTCAATTACGGAGAGATATTTTTTCGATAGAAATGGATGCCTTATTGAGATAGTGCTTTGTTGCAGCTCTCATTCGACGATTTCCAGACTGATGAACAGGCATGGGTGGATACTATTAAATCTGTAGGAATTGGAGGTGTTGTCAGGATTAATACCATGGATGGCTTGGTCAGTCTCAGTTCGACCAAACTGTTTACTGGTCTGCTCTTTCATCTGCTATTTCTGAGGTACTTCCTTATATCTATGCTTTCGTCTTCGTATTATTTGTTTCTTTTTACTTGGCTTTTTAAAAGCAATTGAAAAAAAAACACTTGTCTTTAGAAATACTTCCGACCTAAAACCCTTACTCATTTGATGGTGGTATCCGCATTGTTGCCCTCAGTGTCCAAGCAATGAATTGCAGTTCTTATTGAGTGAGATTCAGGAGTGGGGCATTCCTGGACTAATGCTTGAGAGTTAAGTTTGTGGTTTTCGGACAAGAAGACAGCTTGAGAGTAGTTGAATGTCTGTATTCTTCATAGTTATTGGCAGTTTCTCACTTTCTTGTGTCTTTAATATTAGAACATGATTAGACATAAAAGGATAAGATGTGTATCTTTCATGGGTCAGGTGCAAGAATTTGAGGTTTTAGACGTATCATAACTATATTCTTGACATGAAGAATGTTTTTTTCGACACATCGGTTGATGCAGGCCACACATACACAACTGCACAACTAAGGATACTGCTTTTGTAGGGATAGCTATACCTTGTGTACATTCTCACTCAGGGAAAATAAGTGGAGGAAACTTTATTTGTGTATTATTATCATTTTGTTTGTGTAGAAATATATGATACTACGATGTCTTTTCATCATATCGATATAGTGATATGGTTACTTGACTACTTAACTTATTTATAGCGTATTGTAAAGGTTATTAGCTCAATGGTAGAGCGATGTGCTTATTTTGCACAAAGGTATGGGTTCGAATCCCATATAACCTAATAAATAAAAAATCCCGTGATTTTAGGATAGTCATCAGTGTACATGCATGAAATAAGTGTTATATGTGCATGAAATAAGGTTCTATGTGCATGAAAAAGTTCTTATTATGATACTAATTACTGTTGGTTAAGGACATTAATTTTACATGGCCGTGAAATCAGATTATAAGTGCATGAAATAAGGTTCTATATGCATGAAATAAGGTTCTATGTGCATTAAAAAGTTCTTCAGTTGCACTAGTTGGTTATATTATGTTACTAATTATTGTTGGTTAAGAACATTAATTTTCATTATATGTGCATGAAATAAGGTTCTATGTGCATGAAATAAGGTTATATGTGCATGAAAAAGTTCTTATTATGATACTAATTACAATTGGTTAGGGACATTAATTTTACATGGCCGTGAAATCAGATTATAAGTGCATGAAATAAGGTTCTATATGCATGAAATAAGGTTCTATGTGCATTAAAAAGTTCTTCAATTGCACCAATTGGTTATATTATATTACTAATTACTGTTGGGTAAGGACATTAATTTTGATTATATGTGCATGAAATAAGGCTCTATGTGCATGAAACAAGGGAAATGTCTGTGAAGGAGATTTAATATATTTATCGGCCTTTTCAAGGCATTTTAGGCTTATGCATAGAAACTACCAGTCCTTGGCAATTACAATGTAAAATAATGTAAAAGAAACACCGGTATTTGCTAGCCAATGTGGGAATTGAACCCACATCTTGTGCACTGCACAATGCTCTCCCGTTTGAGCTAATTGGCTCTCATAAGTGAGGAAACTAGTTTGTACATCATCAAGTTAAATCATTACTCGTCCAATATCAAGAGACCAAGCGCCCTTCAAGATCAAGTCAGATTGGATAGTAAGAAAATAAAATCACACACAACAAATAACTCTGATAAATTCAGAAAAAATAAACCTTATTGGGGTCCTCCTAACAGTTAGTAACTCGTACTCCTCAGACTACAGGTTAAAAAAGAAAGAATACTGCCATCCATATGGGGCGGAATCTGATTTTGGCCGTAAGAATGAGGAGATTTCTTAATAGTTAGCGGGTGATCCATAATGCAAATAGTACATGAGAATAGACGAGATATCTATTGAACTACAATTCTTTGATATCATTTTTCTCCTTGACATAAGTGACATTCGCATACGAGTACTTGTTTAATGACTATTCGCAGTAAGCATCTAAACAAATGACAATCATAAGAATATTCATGTGATTAGGGAATGTAAAAGAACTATTGAAGAAATTCGCACATAAAAGATTGAAAACCTGGGAATATGCTATAGAAAGCCACCCAACAAGGCTGAGTACATCTATCAGGCCGATAGTCTGCAGCAGATCAAGCAAATATTATGCATTAAGCTGGATCTTAATTTGGGTACTCATAATGAAAAAACTTACAGCCCTGCGACCGAAATAGTCTGTTATTCTGCCACACAGAATTGAGCCAAATAAGCCCCCTATGGACAATGCTGATCCGAAAAGCGAATACTGCAGGGATAAGCATCCACTCAGTCAGTAAACGATCTAGCTGTTAATAGATTAAAAATTCACTACTTTGGAAACATATATCCGGATTTGCAGAATGATTCACATTCACTACTTTGGAAACAATTTCATCATTCTCCACACTATTTAAAGCCGGACCAGACTGAGCACAAGGATCAGGCGCATCTTTCAGAGAAGCACCCAAACTTCCTACTTCACTGTTAGGTGAATCATTGTGTCTATTTACAAACTTGGTGTCACGAGGCGAAAAATCCTGCTTCTCAACCCTTGTTAAACAATTACAATGATCTACTAAAGCTTTTTTCGATACAGCAATCGAACCACTCTCCTCTCTCCCACATTTTGAAGTACCGGCTGACAAATTTTTTGAAGGGTCAAGCCTCCCACGGAGCTTCTTTTACTCGTTTTCCTTTCTTTGCAAAGAATTTTGCAATTTCTCAACATTTTCTGTTTGAAGTTAATGTTCAATACTCTTTTATTACAAAAGAATGTAAGACGACTTGAATAGAACAATGAAACCAGATACAGCGATGAATATTGTAGTTACCCCCTTTTCCGCAGAGCTTGACCTATCAGGTACATCAAGAGTAGCACCAGATGTGCTCGCACACGTTGAACGAGATTCACTATCCTGGAAATTAAATGGTAGTTACTAACTAACATCTTTACTATTTAAAAATTGTAAACCAAGAGCTACAAAGAGGAAAAGTACCTTGAGAGTTTTGTCTGCTACCAAGGCACTATCGAATTTTTCGGCGTGCAAAGATTTGACTTTTTGAGTTACGGTTCTTCCCCTTCTTCTTACGATGGGTTGCTGTTGACTTCTCTTTGGATTTGGTAATCGTAGTCTTTCGATTTTCCTCCTCCAATAGCTCAAACTTAGTAGAATCAAGTGAAACCACCATAAGCAATCCTCTAATTTTCCTTAAAATAACATCGAAACCGAATTGTAACCCAAAGAGCTGAAAAAGATCTTCTCTTTATCAAAATCCTCAAGAGGGGGGCTTATGGCCAGAGCTATTATAGCTTGAAGCACAATCAGCCTATTTATGGCACACACTAATGAAAAAACCTAACCAATTATCGTCTGTAGGTAATTTCTGAATTTACATGCACCTAACTATTGATTTGACGATTATAAAGACTATCAATTTTCAATGATTTTAGGTAATTTCTGAATTTTTGCAACCCTAATTTCTCAATTTCCCCAATGTAATTCACGAAACCATAACTTCACAAGCATAATTCATCAATTTCTAAAGGTAATCGACGAATCAAAAAATTAATCAAAACCTAATTTCACGAACAATCTAACACGATAATCAAACCCTAAATTTAACTAATTTAATCGACGAATTAAAAAATTACATAAAGATCAAAATATAAACCCTAATTTAACAAAAAATAATCAGCAATTTCGGAATTTTACCTCGAATAAACAAGTTCCATTGATTAAAGCAGCGTCGAATAGGTAGATGGTTGCAGAGATTGATGGTTCAGTATGTGACGATCGATCGTAGAGGAAGAAACATATAGCATCGTTCACGATGTTGTGATCGAAGAGAGAGAGAAAGATGATGAGAGAGAACGAAAAATATGAAAATGACAGAGATTGGAAGCTTTTGGGGGAATGACGTTTGATTTTCTCAAATTCTATTTTTATATTGTACACGATCCTCCATATATTAGTGGTTCTCATGGTTCTCATTATACTAGTGGTTCTCACCGGATCCCGACTATATATATATATATATATATATATATATATATATATATATATATATATATATATATATATATATATATATATATATATATATATATATATATATATATATATATATTTATATATATATATATATTTCATCCGTGTCAGTCATTTTTCTACCTTTTATTATTATTTCATTTAAAACAGTTGATTTATGTAATAATTCAACCTAAAAGAAAATTTTTAAAATAAAAACTTTTATATTTTTATTCACGAACTATAATTCATAATAGATTAAATGGTTAACATTGTTTTGAAAGAATTCGTGAGAACTATAAACGCTGAAAAAAATAAATGATAATTTTGTCAGCCAAATTTTTATAACAATAAAATCCCAAAATTTAGTTAGTATTTATTTTGATGTTTAATGACTATTTAGCTTTACTTTTAGAATGAAAAGCCAAATTTGATAATTGTGTTATTACAAAATAGTTTATAAGCGGTTTCTTTGATATAGATATTGAAAAATTTAACAATTATACTATTGGTGTTTAACTCAGTTTAGAATTTATATATGAAATTTATCTTTTTTTCTTTTTCTAAATAATAGGTGATGACATGGTTTGCTTAGAACTCTCCAAAAAAGTGAATGGTGTGTTATTATATTATAATCTTGCCTTTTTATATTATTTATAGACTATATATTATACTTTAGTTGTTGTTTTGATTAATATACTAATAACATGTGGTTTTAAAAAAACAAAAAAATAACTTCAAATCATCAATGAGTTTAGTAATTCATGGCACCCTGGTTAAGGTTGCATTTTAATTAGATTGTATATATTTTGTACTAAAATTTTTATGTGAAAGTTTGATTAGACATTTGGGTGCGTTTATAATTTTTTTTTGTACTAAAATGGCTCGACCCGAAAGCTCATTTGGGTGCGTTTATAATTTTTTTTGGTATAATTTTTATGTTGTAGTATTATGTTTATTTGAAATTATATATTATTTAGACATTTAAATAAGTATATTATGATATAGTTATATTTTTTAGTATTTTATAATTTAATTATTTTTCAAAAATATTTATATTTAATTAGATTTAAAAGGTGAGAAAGTGAAAATATATAATGATAAAACGAGATCGATTCGAACCCGAGCCTCATTTTTTTATGCTCGACGAACTTCGAGCCGAGCCCGAGCTCAGCCGAGCTCGGCTCCTTACACATGAGTGTTTACACTTTATTTTTTAAGGGTAATTCATATTTTAGCGGACTTAATAAGTAAGAAAAAAATAATATAGGAAATAGGATTAACGCAGTAAAAGCAGAACAAATTAATCATGTCCATCATTGATTGATGAGGTCATTGTCCAAAATTTATGAAAAGTTGTGCGTATAACTTGACTCTACCAATTTTGCATTCTGTAATCAATCAAATATAAAAAGAAGAGAACAAACCAAGGCAACTCTACCAAGATAACGGAATCTTGACGGAAATATTGCTGAGGTCCTTATCGCTAAATGATTCAAAGATAGGTCCTTATCGCTAATTTTTTTTTGATAGTTTAGACCCTTATTGTACTGTTAACTCGACAAATCAATACATAATGTTGAATTATTTTCTCTTTTTTTTCTTTTTTTTCTGAGAATGATAAATCTCACAATGTAAGGAGCTTAAAACATGTATGATTATAGGGTTTTTATCTTCTCAATATTTTAATTCTCATAAATTATATTTTTTTATAGTAACATAGTTATGAAGTTTAATAAATGCTAGTCTTAGTATATCATCTATATCAATGTCAAAAATCCTAAATTTTAAATTTTTGCATAAATGATAAAATGAGTTAAATATATAGTAGTCTACTACAAATTTCATTGCAATCTCATTATATGTTTTGTGTATATAGTAGCCTACTACAAATTTCATTGCAATCTCATTTCTTTATCTAACTTGTTAATAAGATTGAGATCCTCGAAACTCCAATTTCATTCTATGAGAGCTATTATTCAAAGGAAAAATGATGAATAAAAAAGCAACACATACCCAAATAAAACATACTTTTGAAAATTTCTGAAATCCTAAAAAAAAATTATGAACCTAAAAACAATTAGTCATTCATATTCAATTCGTGTTGTCAATCTTGTAGTTAGTTTATAATATAGTATTGAGTGGAATTGATGGAGTATTTATTTATGCAATTCTATTATTTTCTTCTTCATATAGTCTTCTTTCTCCAATGAAATATCCCTACAAAAACAAAAACAAAAACAAAAAACCATTGAGTGATTAATAACAAACAAAATATTGGAATTTCATTTATGTAATATTAACCTTATCGTTAATAATTTAAGTTTTCCAGTAAATAATGAAAAAAAGAGGGCATTGAATCATAAAGATGTAAGTGTATTTACCTTTGAATAGCACAACTCCACAAATTTTGATAGGCCCTAAATGTGACACCCCGTATTTTATAATAATATTTTATTGTAAAAGTATTTTATTAAATTGATTATTTTGGAAGTTAATAATGTATTTTGGAAATATTTATATTTATCATCTTCGTTCTCTATTTTATTATTTCTCATTTTAATCTACTTTTGGAAGGGTTAAAATGTCCGTACACGATTTTACTATTTTAATTTAATAATTACTTTTCTATTATAAGCTCTCCTTGCGTTTTAATAATATCCAATTAGTTTTGTAATCAGATAATCAATCGTATAAACTAATGGACTAAAAGCCCATTAGTTAATCCCCTTATAAATAGAATTTAACCTAGCAAACAACTCTGTCATTCTCTCATTTTGATTTCACGTAACCTCTGCCGCACGCCCTTCCTTCTTTTCTCTCTTTTGTTATTCTTTTCTCCCTTTGACTCAATTGTTGAATATCTTTCCTTCTACCCAATTCAAAAGAAAAATATATTTTCACAATCCTTGCTCTTACCACTACATCATATTTATCTCCAAATAATTTTATGGGAATTATTTGTATGGACCTTTAGACCTACGTTTTGGGTCTCTTATTTTTATGAGTAAAGAAGAATATCTTTTCATGGTGTTTTCAAGGGTTCGTTTTGTGTCATTCCTTTGACGTTTTAAAAGGGAATCTGCATGCACGACTTCTTGCACATGGGTTCGTGCGTCCTTAAAGGCGGTTTTGGGTAGTTGACATGTGCGTTGGAGACAAGGATTTGATGGTCGTGTCTTTCATGGAGTTTTCATTCTTAATTTGAATCATTAATTGCTAAAAAGGTAACTGGGTGTTTTCTTTTAATTGTGTTTATGTCAATTGATGTAATTAATATGATTTAATGATTGATTTGTATGATTGGTACATGTTTGATTATTTATTATCATGATTAATTATGTTTTCGCATGTTTGTACATGTTTTAATGCCTTAATTATATATCATATATTGTTTATGCGTTAAATATGAGTGTCATGAGCGCAATTAGGGTTTGTGAATCAAACCCTAGTGGCGGCATGATAGGCGGCCAAGAGTGCTCTCCAAAGTTATAGCTAAATCTAGTATAACCTTGATGATGATTCGAGTGTTATAGCTGAAGTTAGTACAACTTTGGGTCGTTACTCTAGTTATGGCTGTTTGAGTTATAACCGTGGAAATATGAATTCAAGGTTATAGCTGAATCGACTATAACACTGAAGTGCAAGTTAAGGTTATAGCTGAAACTAATGTAACCCTGAGATTATGACTCAAGGTTATAGTTGAGACTAGTATAACTTTGAGTTGCATGTCAAGGTTATGGTTGAGGTAAGTATAACTTCAAGCTATATGTTGAAGTTATAGTCGAGGTTACTATAACCTCGCATCCGGAGTTGATGTTATGGTTAAGGTTACTATAACATTGATCGTGGTACTTGTTTCATATGTTATGTGATGTTCAGTTGTCATTATATAATGCTATGTTGCATACATTGTTCATTACACTTGTTCATATGGGTGTAGGATAGTCAGTTATATTATCCTATGATTTGATAGTGATGTCATTCACATGTATGTATGGTCAGTTATACTGTGCATTGTTTGTGGGATGGTTGTATAGATGACGTAAGGTATTAGTTATATACCGAACGGAATGAACTAATGCAACCCTTAGGGGTCTGGTGTATGGTTTATGGTCGGGGGGGTAATGGAGGCAGTTGTTATATGCTCTATTCCCCGAGTATCGTTCGGTGTACAGTTATTGCACCGAGAGTCTGGCTAGATCTTAGACATATAGGCAGTGGTTATACACTATACATAGTACCTTGGATGCAGTTCTTATACGGTCCACACCGATGGAGGTAGTTGTTATACGCTCCGTCAGTTCAGAGACAGTTGTTATATTCTCTGACAGCTAGAGGCAGTTGTTATACGCTTTAACGGCGTTCATTTTATACATTGTGCTTGTGACTAGAGGCAGTTGTTATACGCTCTAGTTGTTTGTTGGTTTGGTCACATGTTACGTGGTCACAGTGGTTCTATGATGTGCATGATGTCATAATGTGGTTTGTGTTATGCGTCGTCACATGTTATTTGATTTGGAGTAAACATTTCAGATACTTATCTTTTTATGCCATTGTTTTGTAGTGAGTTGTTGGGTTTTTCATGAATTTAGATGATCTCACATGTTTACTGGTTTTGCATTTCATTTGTTAATGATTGTTGATTATATTCAATTGTTGTAAACATGACTGGGAGAGCATCTAGATTCTAGTTACTCTCGACTGATTGTCGACCCCCCACCCCAATTCTCAGGTCGTTCAGATGTTGCTGACCGGTTGATGCTTGCTTGGGGAATGTGCGAAGCGAGCTTAATAATAAATTAGGAGATTGCTTTTCTATTTTGAGAACCTATGAATAATATATTAGTTTTTTATTGGATTTAGTAGCGAACCGGATTTGGTCAGGTGTTTTCGCTACCTTAGGCCTTTTATTAGTATCGTACTCTAATATTTACTTTATATAGGTTTTTCCTTCGTTTTATAATCCGGGTTGTTACACTAAATGAAACAAAACAACATATATGAGAAGGTTAAAAATGTGAAGAGTACTTCATAACCAATGGAACTTAAAAATAAATAAATAAATTATTAATTTAAAACCTTAATACACTTACCTTGATGCTGATAAAATGATAAGAACAATTATTGACACATATTTAAAATTCTTTTGGCGATGGGGGCAAAAGGATATTGGCTTATTTTGGCTCACAAATATTGTCTCCCATCAAGCATTTATAGCCAAATGAGGATGTGTTTTATGACTTTTGGCGTCTCTTTTTATTATTATCAAATTTAATATATACATAAATATGTAGCAAAGGTTTATGACTTTTGAAAAAAAAAAATCCACATTGCATGAATATAGAGTAAGGAGAAATAAAATGTAAAAGGTTTGCTTTAATTTTTATTTTTTATTTTAAAAAAAAATCCACATTGCATGAGAATTGTTTAGGGAATATCTTACGAAACTAAAAGATGGTAGATATTTTTGCCTTGTTTTCTATTTATAGATTTATATATGTATCCAATTAATGAAATTGAGAAAGTTTATTGCAATAAGATTTAAGAGGGAATTGCACATATAAACAGTTTAAAATTAGAACGATATAAATTTTTATTTGTCGTTTAACCAATTATAGTTTGAAAAATTAAAGGTCAATGTTTAATGTTAAGTATTTTATTATTTACCCTTAATCTTTACAAATTTTTTATGTGATATTTATGTGTTGCTTAGAATATTCTAACAATAATGTAGAAATTCAAAATTTAGTATGAATTTTATTTATTTTTAATTGTTCTTAAATTTATGTAGAAATTAAAAAGGCCAAATTTAAATGTTTGTTATGCTATTTGTATTTAATGTTTTAGATTATTTTTTGTCTCACAAATTTTATCATCTATCAAAAATATATAAAAAATTGAGGATATTTTTTATGAGTTTTGAACATCCTTTTTCATTATTATCAAATTTAATATAGGCATAAATATGGAGCAAAGTTCATGACTTTTGAGCATCATTTTTTTCACTATTATGACATAAATATTATAATAAATATTTGTGTTGATTATGTTCTACATTCTATATAAAGATAATCTTTTTTGCGAGACCGTTCTTTTGTATGACCGCAATATTTTCTCAATTTTTAAGTCACAAATACTTAAACTATTTTTAAGTTGATCTCAAAAATTTGTAAATATTACTTTGTAGGGTAATTTAGTTACTTGTAATGGTCTCATTAAAAAAAAACAGCGTTATATTAGAAATAGTCAAAGTTTCGGTGTTCATGTGGTATTTTTTTTGTTATAGAAAATTATTTATAATTGATATACACCTCCCCAAATAGGCTTTTACTTTTTTTTTTGGCGGTGCGCTAACTCAATTATCATTTAATGTGTGTTTTTTAATAAGAATTATCCGTCAAGAAGTCAATATTATATTGTAATTTGTCACTAAGCATATATTATATAATCAAATACAAAATACAAATTAATTGTAAAAATGGCTCATGGAATAAAATTTATTGTTTTATGTAGTCTTTTAAAATATATTGTATAGATTGATAATATGTGGATTATGATATTGCCATGTCACATTTAATTTGGCATGTCATATTTAATTTTGCCTTGTCACATTTGTCATGTCACATTTAATTTGCCATGTCACATTAGCCTTTTAATTATATTGTATAGATTTACCCTTATGATAATACGGGATTTTTGATAACTGTTACCACGTATAATCCAATTTTTACCAACTGCTACCAAAGAATTTTTTCTTTAAAAATTGCTACCTAAGTATTTGGTTCGGACGACAAATCACTACCACATTACAACCGGAGCCAGAAAGATCAGATCTCAGCCATTCATTTCAAAATCTCATTTTAAGTACTCCCTCCGACCCAGACGAAAGGTAACATGGTGAAAAATGGGTTATTTAAGAAAAGAGGTAAAAAAGAGGGGCAAAGATGGAAAGATTGGTGAGTGGGCCACATGGGTAGTGGGTATTATTAAATGGGTTTAGGTGTGTTAAATAAGGAGTTAGTGGGTGGGCCACATGATGGTATTTGTGTAAATATGAGGAGGGTATAAGGATTATATTGTCCAAAAACATGCTATTTATAGTATGTTACCTTTGGTATGGTTCGTCCATTTTAGGTAACTGTTACCTTTGGTCTGGATCGGAGGGAGTAGTATTTTAATTTCTTGATTTCCCACTACCCTCTCCCTTATGTTCTTCTCAACAACTTCATTTATCCTTCTTCATCTTTAATTTTCAAGTTCATCCATTTCAACCCTTGTTCTATCTCTCCTCCATTTTTCTCATTCTCATTTCGTGTTCAGGTAACCTCTACTCCGTTGATTTAACTCAACAACTTCTTTCTTGAATTTAACCAAAAATTTAGTAGGTCCAAGCCTTAAATCATCCCCAAAGTCCAATTCTTCAATAACTTTACTCAAATACATAAGATTACCTTCAAATAATCCCAAATAATTGCTTGAATTCCCAAGATTCTCATCAACTAAACCTGGTTAAAAAGAAAGCTTGAAAAACAACCAAAAGTAGTGAAAACACAATAATGGTAGAAATAACCTAATCTTTTTGGAAGAAACAACCTTGAAATCCTTGATTTATGACTATATTGTCTTGTGAATGATGCAACGCTTCCAATACTATTGTTCAACAACTCCTAATATTTCTCCAGCACAACTCCATTATCAAGAGAACCCATTTACATCATTAATAAAAACTAACAAGATTGAATAAAAGCTTGAATCTTTAACAATATTACACAAAACTCAGATGAAAAAACCAAATTTCGTCAAATTACCTTGAAACTTTAATTGAATTTAATACTTGATTTGTTTGCAATAGCTGAATTGTTCTCTATAGTTCATAAGATTCCTATGATTTTAGCAAAAAACAAAAAAAAGCTAAAAACTTTGATTACTGCACAGAAAAAGTAACAAGATTGAAGAAAAGCTTGAATCTTTATCAATATCACACATAACCCAGACGCCGTAATGAAATTTCAGTAATAAGTATTTAGTTGTTGTTAAGGGGATTTAAAAGAATAAAAAAACAAGATAAATAGCGTATCAAGACATATTTCAGAGATCTAAGGAGGGAATAAGTATAATTGAAAGGAATTTAAGATTGACCAATTTAATTCAAAGTAATTAGGTTTAGATTTTTTGAAACAATTGATGGGTAAAAGGAAGTTAGGTTGGAGAGGGAAGTGTGTGGGTAAACTGGGTAAGTGAAGGGATGAATGATTAGTGTGTAAAGTAAGGGTATTATGGTCTTATCAAGCACAATTTGGAGGTTCGTGGTTATGTGGTAGTGATTTACTATTCGAACCTAATATATAGGTAGTAGTTTTTAAAGAAATTTATCTTTGGTAGCAGTTGGTAAAAATGGGATAATGTGTGGTGGCAGTTATCAAAAAACCCTTTTACTTGAAAATGGTCAATTTGGGTCAATGAAGTTTGATCTTGAAGATATCTACAAGATCTTTGATTTTTATATATCCTTAGTTATGTCGGAAGGGGGCATGTCCGTGTTCACTGAAGTCCATGTACACATTTTAGCGAATAAATGATCACTTGAACATCCCCTGTAACACCCCGACCCAAACCTTGGGTCAGGAGCGGTTACTCATGATAGCTCTCCAGGCTGTGTACATTGTCCACAGATCAACACGGGTCCTTTCCAGCGCATTTTGTCCTCACTCATGCGCATCCCGGTAACCTTCCCAGGAGGTCACCCATCCTAAGACTGCACCCAGCCAAGCACACTTAACTGTGGAGTTCTTTTGCATGGATAACCAGAAAAGAAAGTGCACTTTGTTGATATGAGTAGTATTTCCAATCCCTTTAAGCACTAATCATTTAAGCCTGGACCTCTTCAATTAACGTGGGGTGTTACATCCCCCCTCCCCCTAACTCGGTCGTTGAATGTAAGCATTCAGACATAAGTTTAAGTGTTAACATTTTGATCCCCGTGATAACCTCTACTATATCTTAAATGTTAAGTTTGACTTTAGAAATAGTAAATGATATAATTAGAGAGAATTATGAAATGGTTTTTATCATTAAGAAATGCATAAATGAAAATAGGATACAAGGTATACATTTATACTAGAGACTAATCAACCCTAAAAGACACAACTAGCCGTAATACAAGTATCAACAGTTAGGCAAGAATTTTCTATGAGATAAACTACCATATATAAAGAGATATGATTTTCTAATAATAAGGAAATTACAATAATATAGGAAGATATGATAATATTCTTTAAATTCTCCCGCAAGATGGACGATTCGTAGATTAGATCAATCTTGGAGACGATATCTTTGAAGCGTAGACGAGGGGTATCGGTCGTAGTACTTGTGAGTGTGGCGAAGAGCAGATGATGTTGGAGTGTCCCCGACAATAATGCGATCACAATTGTCGATCATGATGATCACATGTTTAAATCTCATATTTAAGAATACATGAGGGAAAGTAATTCTTTCTGATCAACTGGTCCACACATATCGGTAATGATTGGTGACTAGAGTTTGACATTCTTTGTCAAATACGACGGTGGTGATCAGTTGATACCCTGAGGTCATACCTATAAGGTAATACTCTTAATTGATTATTTAATTAATCGCATGCCGATACGAGTTAATTAAATTGCTTAAAATTGACGGATGATTTGTGAGTAAAATTAAAGTGTCTCATTGTAATTCGATTAAATAAGATACGGTCTAAGTAATCGAATTGTTTTATTACTTAGATTAATTTATTGTTAACGAAACAATTGAAACGGATTGAATAATTTATTATAAATACAAGTTGTTGTAATTTATAATTCGATAAACCATTTTGGTACAAGTAATTAAGAATTACATGTTAATTTTGTATGTGACATATTTTATTAATATGTTGATTTTTAATATGTTAAAAATACATTATATTGTGACATGTCATGTAACATGTGACATATGACAAAATTGACAAATGACAAAATAAAATGGACTTTCTATTTTATGTTTGTACCGAAAAATGTGGGAGGATTAGGGTTTATATTGTGTTGTTTATTTTAAATGGAAACACAATGATTAAGACCCTACTCATAGCCATGCACACCTAGTCTAATCTTGAGAAGAACAAAGACCATGCATTGGCCTCTAGTTCTCCCCCCAACCGGTTTTCTACTTGAAAAAGGCAAAAGTTTTTCTTCTATAATTATTCAATTCTACACTTTATATTTTTCTAGTGTTAGAAAATAATATAACTCTCTACATTTTGTGAAAAACTTAGAGAAAGAAAACACACAAAATCCTCTCCTATTGACCGAAAAGGAGAGAACAAAAATCCATTTTTGTGTCAAGTTTAAGTAAGATTTTAATTAATACTAGATCATATTAATTATAATTTTAAGGGTAATGCTTTGGGTATAATTCCTTAGGAGAGATTCTCCACTTGAATCTTATTCTTCCATCTTTGGAAAGCTCAGGAACTAGTAAGAAGGTGAACTTACTAGTGCCCATTTATACGAAATACTCAATGCAAGAATTGATCTTCTCCTTATACTTGTAATTGTTTTGCATGCATAAGATCCGATTTAATTTTATGACTAAATTAAACTATCATATATTGGATATGTAAACAAATGAGATTAATGAATCCCAACAAGTGGTATCAGAGCACAAGGTTGTTGAATGCAAAATCGGGTTTGTTTTTCCGAGTTAATTAGTTAACAAATAAAACTTGTTATTTAGGATTTATGAAGATAAATCACGAAATAATTTGCATGTTAAAAGTTTCTGGTCCTAAAATATTTTTTGGGATATTTGGGTTGATTTATGGATTTTATTGTTCATTATATACATTATTGGCATTAAAATGTGATTTTTATGAGAAAAATGTCATTTTTGGACGAAAAATAGCTAAATTTCGAATTTTTCAGTGATTTTTTGATATGTTTTCATATATATTATCTACTGATTGCATGTTAAATTTCATGAAAACTAAGTTATTTTGCATAAAATATGAGTTTTATGAGTTTAAATCGAATTTAAAGGGTTTATTAGGTTAATATGAGTTAAATTTCGAATCTGGTCATGAAAATTTTATATGTTGTCACATGTATTTTTACTCAGTGTGTGTAAAAATCTTAGACAGATTGAACTCTTTATGCATGATTTATGAATTTTTGAGTAAAAATTCAATAAATAGTGACTTAAATTAGCCTATAAGGCTAAAACATATTTTATGATTTAAGAAAAATGTCCTATGTTGCATTTTATCCCACATTTCAGATCTAAAAGTTAAAAGTTGATTAAAATTAATTTTCTCATATTTTAATGGTCATATTTGGTAAAACCGATAAATCGCAACGATGTTTTTCTCGAAAAATTTTCAAAATTTTTAACCTAAGTTTTGAACATTATGAGTGTCATGGTATTTTTTTTCTAGAATGTTCATGAGTTTGAATTTCAAATTTTGAAATTATTTGAAATTATTATAATTGAATTTGGAGTTTATAGTATAAAATTGTATTTTTGGGTCCATAATGAACAATATTAAGAAATCAAGTTGAATTATTGTCAAAATGTTAGTGAAGACTAAGTTTTGAGTCCTAAGAAAGTTAGGGTAATTAACTTGAACATAAATATGAATTTATGTAATATTTTGTGATTTTAATAAGTTAAATCACGCAAATCCATAAAAACCAATGTAATATACGATATTGGCTCTTAAAAGGCGATTTAGCATAAAATTAAGCATGTTCATACATATTATAATGCTGCATTTTATTTATGATTGTCATATTTTTTGATTTATATAATTTTTGAATTATGTAATTTTACTTAGTATGGCCTTAGTTTTTAATTGGTATTACCCGGAATGTATGGGAATATCGATTCGGTTGTAATTATTGTGATCTCGTATCACCGTTTTGTAATTTAATGGATTTATTTTATTACAAATGTATAATAGGAAATTATGTAATTTTTAATTATTATTTGTAATTCCGGAGATCCTTGAAGACGGTGCCATTAGGAAAGACGTTCCGACAAGACGGTGTTGCCTTGGAATGCGTGCCATGTGAAGTTCAAGGGACCAATGGAGTTGGTTTCCGAATTTGTAATAATTAATTTTTTTTTTAGGAAGGCCATACTAGGATTTTATATTTATGCCTTGCATTTTATTTATATGTTTGCATGCATCGCTAAATCACCATAACTAAACATGCATTCTATTTTAATCAAGTCCTTGACCGTGTCAATTATAATTATCGTAGTTCACCGCTTTAGTTCACTTAAAACGTGATAGATAACAAATTGACATGACCTCTCGCTATATTAATAATTGAGATTTAGCCTTACCAAATAGTAGAAAGTTAGAAACCATGAATCCCAATTTCATAAGGGAGTTAATCCGGTTTCACCGTAATACAAACCTTGTTACATTGGGTAAGTGGGTAGTAAAATGTAATTACATCGAAATTTGGATTGAGCTCAACGGAAGTATTCGTGACCGTAGTCGCATGTGTTCCGGGCTAAAGATAAATATTAGAGTAATTTTATGGACCGAGAGTTCTAGAAGTAGAATCGATTAAAGAGTTAATCCACCAAGTTATATTAATAAGGGATGAATCGGCTCACCGTGCCCGAATTGATATGAATTTGGATCTCGAGATCATTTATCATAGTTGGGTAGAGGTCACTATGTAAATGCTTTACTTGTTAAATTATTTACAAGTATTATAATAACGATAAATGTTTTTTTTTGGTGTAATGTGAGCATTTTTATAAATCAATAACAACGATAAATGTTAGTTTTCCATTATTCCGTTATCGTATTGTTCTATTTCTTTACCTCAATTTATACGATATAATTTTGATTATAGTACAAAATCTCCATTAAAACATCGTAACTTAAGACAAATATGAATTTTTATTCTAAAACCTCGTATTATCCATTGGAAGGATCTCTTGTGAAGAGTATAGATAAATGTTATTCATGATCAAAAGGGTTTTTAATTCTTGACTAACATACAATGGATTAATTTTTATGTACTTAATCGAGTTTAAGTACTTTGAAACGTTAAATCATTTTGGTAACTAGATTTGTAGGAAATTAAAATTGACCAAAATACCGAAACCACTTCAATGAAAGTTTTAAGACTAAACGAATGAATTAAAGAGTAGTCTTCATGAAATTCAATTTTGCTTCTCTAAGCAAAGACTCATTGAAATGAGTGGGAGCATTCTCTTAACCGTTAAGAAAAGGACGAGGTTCAAAGAAGTAAAATTAGAATGGAATTGATACAAGATAATGGTAAAAGTTAAGTTGTTGAGAATAACGATACTAAACCTATCAATCCCGACCAATAAAGTTTCCATTTTGGAAGTGTTGGACATTAGAAAGGAAACTACCCCAAATTATTGAAAGAATAAAGAAAATTAGTTGTGGGACATCTAATGAGACTTTCTTCTCTAAATGTTTATTTGATTGACATAAGTTTTGCTAGTACTACTTCGTCATTATTAGAAACCGATGGTGGTTTTCATCATTGTATTTGATACATAGGATGGTTAGAATATGACGACTAGCAACAAATGGTGTCGAGAGATAGAGTCATTGTGTACTCAATCTAGTTTTGGGTTTATAGTTGTACCTTAATTATGACTATTAAGTGAATAAACTCTAAATAAGAATATAATCTTGTTAAGATTCAAAAGGGGTTTCACTTTTGTGACCCTATACACCACGATTTGATGTATGGCTAGCCCATTATCAAGGTGATTATATTCAAAACCAAACTAGAATGATACATCATGTAGATGATGCAAGACTCAAATTGGTAACCCAAGATTAAACCTTAAATTCTGGAATGATGAACGCAAAGAGTTATCGAGTACTCTTGGAACCATTAGCTTGTTAATCTTATGGTATATGCGTATCTTGTATTCAAAGCAAGATGTCTCGTACCTTTGGTTGAAAAGGAGATTGAGGTTGTAAATCATTGATCCAGAATAGGTTGATCATTTTCTTTTACCAACGATTTAAGTTGACACTAATGTGTTCACTTAATAAGGTAAAAAGATAAATCTTTGAAGAAGTTCAAAGAGTTCTAGGAATCACGATTTAGTCGTGATGGGATTATCTAAGTGAAGATTTTGATATAAGCCAAAGGAAATATGATATAGTATTACAAGTTAATCTCTCTTAGCACGCATTATGAGATAAGGTGTGGTTAAATGAAAATATCAAACCTTATTCGATATGGTTTGGACTTTAATCAAGTTACTTTGAGTTACTTGATCCTTTTGAGGATTTTATCATTTTGTCTAAATTATTTTTCCACTAAATCTAAAACGATTCATATGAGATATGAAAAAGTAGGGTACCATGCTTGTAAGTTTTCACAAGAAACAAATGCTCATTTTTCCGTACAATAATCACGAGTACAACGGGTTTGTGGCTTGTGAAACTGTCTTTCTAGAATACAAGTTTATTTCTAGAAGACAGAGTGGGAGAAAATATTTAAGAGCCACAAAATAATTGTGTCAAAAATTGTATGTCGCAAGAAACTGGTCTTTCTTGGCTATATGACGTTGTTTCTTCGAAACCTAGGAGGTTGAACTCATCACTTGTTGAAGTTGATGAATTCGTGTTACTTTTAGAAAGTAAAGAGCTTGCAACTTACAAAGAAATTGTTTGATTCTAGTTACTTCTGGAAAGTAATGAACATATGACTTACATGAGAGTGTTTAAGTCACAACTCAATACAAGGCTTAGAGCCATGAAAATCCGAAATAAATTCCAAGTGGAATTGTTGGATATCAAAGAAAGATATCAAAGCTTTATTAGTTGCAAAGTGTTTTGCACTATTCGGATCATCTTAGGGATTGTGTTTCATTATGATGATATATATATATATATATCGAGTGAATCTAAAACCCGCTTCTTGAATTAGTTCGAAAAGAAGGAATGTATTCGATACATGTCATGAGTTTTGTAGATTCTTTCAATCCTAAGACAACGTGCAACTTAAGAGATGGTCTTAAGTAGGGCATTAATGAGTGGGAGTCAATGTTTTGATCATGTTATAAAACTTTTCTCGATGGGTCGAGAAGTTGTGTTTATACATGAAATTTATGTTGATAAGATTCATGATTAGTTGGGAATGATTTAGACTTTTATATGTGGATGACATATTGATCATTGGGAATGATGTAGACTTTTGGAGAAATATAATACATCTTTAATATCCGGATTTATGGAGATAAATCTACTTGATATTAGCGTAAAATCAGAAGTCTTATGTTGATAAGATTCATGATTAGTTATATATTTGATTGATTTCATTTGCTTCCGCTGCCAAATCAATTAAATTGAGCAATGATGTATAACACTTCATATACTTTGAGTATGATGAATTGTTTCAAAATCGAATTTAAGTAATAGTTACCAAGTAGCCATATAGATTATTCTTAAGTGCTTGAGGAAGCATTAAGGATATAAAGTTAAGTGTTTTTGATACAATTGACTAATTTGTGTAAGGGTGTTACACAAATGACAATTGAGATTGCGAAAGGTTTCAGACAAAACCATATTCAAAACACGTGAAGATGGTTACGGAACCATTGTGGCTATGTTATTTAAGAAACAGATTTGCTAGAATCGTTCTAGGCAATAAAGAACAATGAGAGATATTTACAACGGAAATTGAGTACACTTGCAATCATGAGATGTGCAAGAAGGAAGAGTCCCGCACACTGTGAAAACAGTGGGAGCTAATCTAAGGCAAGAGAGCCTATGTCTAGATTGGATCTAGACACGTACTCAGAAAGTTTTGTAATGCAAGTGTATACATTACAAAAGGAAAACAAGTATGTAGAGAGGTTGAGTAAGGTGCAAGGAATTGATAAAACCTACTAACCAAGGCCTACTCATATGCTTAATATGATGAGTCATGTCATTTTAATTGGATTGAGATGAACAACTACATTCAAGATCAAATTGGATTATAGAATATGAAGTAGTAATCAGGTATTGATTATTCATATGTGATAATCGCATTTATCGTTCGAGTTTTTACTTTAAAAACACTTTTATTACTTTGTTATATCCAATGGGTTGTAGAGACAATTTTGAACCCCATTAAAGTGAACTGGATTAACATAGTATTGGCCCCTAGTCGCTTGTAAGAGGTGACGTCTCGAAGTAACTAGAGTGTGATGCGATTGATGGAAAGTTCAAGTGCCATAAAGTCATATGAGATGACTAGTCGATCACATAGGCAGACTGTTAGGAACACTTTGTCGGGCCTAATGACCGCTTATAGAGTTCTGGAAAATTTATATAGCCTGGTCGTGGTAAGATCTACTATAGTATTCTAACGAGTCGATTCTTTTGACTGAAGACTGTTCGCCCAAGGTGGCACAGTTTCAGAGTAACTTTGATTTATGATCCTACGACCTTCGTAAATGGGGTTTATTTTGGGTTATGATGAGTTGTGGCTAGTCGAAGGGAATAGTGCGATAGGAATTGTCCACCCCTTTGTCAGGGTTAAAACAATATCTCAGCGCCACTCGAGGAGTAATGAACTGGAAATGCGTGGCCACGCTCGGAAGGTGTTTATGGTAGATAATTCCGGTCAGACAGTTGTTCTTCAGATCGAGGAAACCACTCTAGATATGATCAAATGCAAGTACGACCTGCAAGACACCTTGCATTGAGTGGGAGATAGTAATAGGACAAGAGAATTGGTGACGCACACTTGTCGAGGACAAGTGGGAGATTGTTGGAGTGTCCCCGACAATAATGGGATCATAATTGTCGATCATGATGATCACATGTTTAAATCTCATATTTAAGAATACATGAGGGAAAGTAATACTTTACAGTCAACTGGTCCACACATATCGGTAATGATTGACTGACTAGAGTTTGACATTACTGTCGTACGACGGTGGTGATCAGTTGATACCCTGAGGTCATACCTATAGGGTAATACTCTTAATTGATTATTTAATTAATCGCATGCCGATACGAGTTAATTAAATTGCTTAAAATTGACGGATGATTTTGTGAGTAAAATTAAAGTGTCTCATTGTAATTCGATTAAATAAGATACGGTCTAAGTAATCGAATTGTTTTATTACTTAGATTAATTTATTGTTTACGAAATAATTGAAATAGATTGAATAATTTATTATAAATACAAGTTGTTGTAATTTATAATTCGATAAACCATTTTGGTACAAGTAATTAAGAATTACTAGTTAATTTTGTATGTGACATATTTTATTAATATGTTGATTTTTAATATGTTAAAAATACATTATATTGTGACATGTCATGTAACATGTGACATATGACAAAATTGACAAATGACAAAATAAAATGGACTTTCCATTTTATGTTTGCACCGAAAAATGTGGGAGGATTAGGGTTTATATTGTGTTGTTTATTTTAAATGGAAACACAATGATTAAGACCCTGCTCATAGCCATGCACACCTAGTCTAATCTTGAGAAGAACAAAGACCATGCATTGGCCTCTAGTTCTCCCCCAACCGGTTTTCTACTTGAAAAAGGCAAAAGTTTTTCTTCTATAATTATTCAATTCTACACTTTATATTTTTCTAGTGTTAGAAAAATAATATAACTCTCTACATTTTGTGAAAAACTTAGATAAAGAAAACACACAAAATCCTCTCCTCTTGACCGAAAAGGAGAGAACAAAAATCCATTTTTGTGTCAAGTTTAAGTAAGATTTTAATTAATACTAGATCATATTAATTATAATTTTAAGGGTATTGCTTTGAGTATAATTCCTTAGGAGAGATTCTCCACTTGAATCTTATTCTTCCATCTTTGGAAAGCTCAAGAACTAGTAAGAAGGTGAACTTACTAGTGCCCAATTATCCGAAATACTTAATGTAAGAATTGATCTTCTCCTTATACTTGTAATTGTTTTGCATGCATAAGATGCGATTTAATTTTATGACTAACTTAAACTATCATATATTGGACATGTAAACAAATGAGATTAATGAATCCCAACAGATGAGATGTGGGCTGTAGCTATGGGTGGTGTTGCTCCGAGAAATAGAGGCATTAGCCATGGTGGTCAATTATGGATGTATGAAGGGTGAGGGGACAGAAGTCGAAGTGAGCTTGGTCGTATGGATGCATGAGATTGTTTGCTGCGTGGAGTATCATTTTTTTTGTGTGTGTGTGTGTGTATGTAAAATTAGGGTTATAGCAAAGATAGTATCCCAAGGTGAGGAATTTGAAAGTTGAAAGTGGATCAAATATATAATACGGTCACAACATGGGCCATGAGTTTTCTTGTGCTTCAAGGTGGCTATGATGGATGCACTGATAGAGTGATGAGTGAACCTTAGGTGTGCCACACGGTGCGGCAATGTAGACAGGTGGGTCGTCGGAATTGGGTAATGTGCGGGTTGTCATGTGCTTTAGTGATGGGTGATTCATCAAACTGGTGCGGCGATATAGACAGGTGGGTCGCCGGAGTTGAGTTATTGTGAGGTTCAAACAAGGGTGGTAATTGATGAACAAATACACCAATTCGGTTATGTAGAGCGGTGACGATGAAGGGCATCGAGGCGGTTGGGTTGTAAGGACAGTGTCGTTGTTCAATCTCAATGTCGACACCGCCGTGCAAGTGGAGGGTGGTTGCTTTTGTACGGTTGCGAGAATGAACGGTGGGATAGGGATGAATCCGTCTTTGGGATTTGCAAGATAGAAGAAAAGGTGTAAGGGAGTTCTATTACGTGAACATGTGCAGAGAAAAAAAACAGTATAGGTTTGGATAAGACAGTTTAAAACTGGTATTTTTGGTTGTGATCAAGTTTTGTATCGAGAGGGTGTTTGTTCAGTGGTGGTCGAAATTTCAGTGTTTGTTCGGAAGCATAGATGTCCGATTTTGGTTGGATTTATGGTCGTAAAGTTAATTGGAGTTGTTGGTTATTAGTAGATGGGAAGCAATGAGGGGTCGAATTTGATTTGGGTTGTGCACGATGTCGTAGTGGTGATATGCTATGTTCGGTTTCGTTGTCAGTGCGACATTGATAAATGGTTTCGATGGTGTAAATTTATACGTAAAAAGAAAAAAAAATTAAAATAATGTAAGGTAGGCCATATAAAGCAATTGGTTGGTATGGCACTTGATTTGCAAGAGATTTTGGTTTTGGCATGATAGGGTGTTGGCCGAATAATAGTGATGGCCAAGGGAAAACAAATTTGAATGGTTAGATGCATTGGGTGTGGTGGCAACGGAAGAGATGTGTAGGTATAGGCCAAGCGAAATCGGGTTTTAGGTGGGTGGTTCGGCCTAAGGATCTACTCTGAGGTGTTACCCTCTATCAAGAGCACGAGACTCTGATACCATGATAGAATAGAGAGAGGTGTGGGAAAGTTTCATAATACTAAGAATTGCATAAATGAAAATAGGATACAAGGTATACATTTATACTAGAGACTAATCAACCCTAAAAGATACAACTAGCCATAAAACAAGTATCAACAATTAGGCAAGAATTTCCTATGAGATAAACTACCATATACAAAGAGATATGATTTGCTAATAATAAGGAAATTACAATAATATAGGAAGATATGATAATATTCTTATCATTAAGAATTGCATAAATGAAAATAAGATATAAGGTATACATTTATACTAGAGACTAATCAACCCTAAAAGACACAACTAGCCGTAATACAAGTATCAACAATTAGGCAAGAATTTACTATGAGATAAACTACCATATACAAAGAGATATGATTTGCTAATAATAAGGAAATTACAATAATATAGGAAGATATGATAATATTCTTTACAGTAAGTTGAGAAAGTAGTTTCTATGATTTCGTTGGGCAACGGATAAGTGTTTTCGAGTAAGGATCCGTTCCATTTCATAGAAAGACAATTGGATGGTTCATTTCCTACTAATGGTTCACATTTGTTCGACTATTCATGGATACGAATCATGTGATCCAAGGGTCAACGAACTATTTCCATCTGAAAGTGATCTGTCTCATAATTTTTCAAATCTTATATCTAAGATAACCTTTTTTCAAAACTTATACCAAAATTCCCATTTTCTTCCAAAATTAATACCAAAACTCAAGGTATAATCGTCAATTCATATCTATTTTTGAGATTTAGTATTAAGTTTGGAAGAAATATGATTATTGGTTATCAAATATCATAAAAATTCCTTTTGCACCCCCCTGCCAAGGTATAAGTTGTCAATTTACCCTTATAGTTATCAAATATCATAAAAATTTTACTTACATAATTTCACCTTTCTTTTTTGGGAAAAATTCTCATAATTTCCGGAGATCTAAATATTCCTTTTACTTGTGAATAGGTCCAAATAAATCCTCCATCTCTCTCTAAAATTCTATCCTAAAAAACCCCTAAAAACTAATCTTCCATCTCCCTTTGCACCGCCGCTGCCACCACCCTCCCATCATCTACACCTTTATCTCACAATCTTCTGCCGGAGATGAGGCCTTGATTGTGCTCATCTCTGGCGAATCATCACTTCGCTATTGATTAATCCAATTTATACCAATTTCTCTTTTACTCTCTAAGGGGTTGTGGTCTGTTTATCATCTTCCCTTCTATAATCATGGTACATCGCTGCATGTCGTCATATTCCATGTGTCTTTGACTTCCGTTCTGACTGGTTGTTGTCATTCGTCTCCGCCTTCGCCGTCGCCTTTCTTTCCGTCGGACTCTACCGAGGAGGTGTTTCCCCTCCCCCTCGCCCCTCCCCCACCTCCCCTGGTATGTCATTGTTTGTCTTGAGTCGTCAATCGTTAAGTCAGATGGTCTGTGGTAGTGTTGGCTTTTAATGGTGGTTTTTTGGTTATGTTGGGTTGTGCATGTACTTGATTTGATGTCCCCCCTCCCCTCGCCCCTTCCCTCATCAGTCGGGTTTTGCATGTTCCCTAGTTGTCGATTGTGGTTCTGTTTGGTTGTGCATGTACTTGATTTGGTGTTCCCCTTCCCTCGCCCCCCCCCCACCAGTCGAGTTTTGCATGTCCCTTGTGTGTCGGTCTCCTCTGCCGTTACCCTTTCCTTCTTCCCATTGACTAATTTAGGCTTTGTTGATCTGTTTTGGGTCCGGTTTTGCTTTGACGGATGGTCCTTGCTTCCGTTTGTCTTTGATTTTGGGTATGTCTTATGCAGCTAGATGTCGTTTTTAGGTTATAGTAGGTTTGGAAGGTGATGCTTGTCCCTTGCTAGTGTTGGACTTTAATTGGTATTGTTGCATTAAACAGTATGGAAGTGGTGTGTTGATTGTGTAGATTTGGGGTGGTATGTGATGTGATGTTGGATGAGTTGGAAGCAGTGGTTCTCCTCAAATGTTAATGTTGCTTTCTTTCAGTTTTCGTTGTTTTCAGTTTCTCCTAATAATCCCGTCTTATGGGACACTTTGTTTGTGGCTATGTAATAATCATCGTAACTTTTGTGTGCCTGTGAGGGTGGATGTCTATCCGGGTTTGTAACAACCTGGATTATAAAACAAGGGAAAAACCTATATAAAAAGAATATCAGAGTACGATACTGATAAAAGGGTCAAGGTGGCGGAAACACCTGACCAATCCTGTTCGCTACTAAAACCAAAACAACTAATACACTATTCAAAAGGTTCTTAAAACATAAAAGCCAACTCCTATTTTTATTATTAAGCTCGCTTCGCACTTTCCCCAAGCAAGCATCAACCAGACAACAACAACCGTTCAACCTGAACAACCTGAGAAGGGGGTCGACAATTCAGTCGGGAGTAACTAGATGCTCTCTCAGTCATGTTTACAACAATTGAATATAATCAACAATCATTAACAAATGAAATGTAAAACCAGTAAACATGCGAGATCATCTATACTCATGAAAGACCCAACAAAGCTTACCATGACTTATCAATCCTAAACGAATGCAGTCATGCAAACCTAGACCATATGCAACCACTAGACCATGAACACTTACAAGACTAGTAGTGACAAACGACCCACAACAACCTAAGGCACAAAGCTAGCATTGAAGCATAGCAAACATGGTGACAGACAATCCACAACAACAGAAGGCACAAAGCTAGCAACAAAGCATAACGAACATGGTGACACACAATCCACAGCAACAGAAGGCACAAAGCTAGCAACAAAGCATAGCGAATAGAGCGAACGCCCGTTAGAGCGTATAACCACTGCCTCTAACTTGCCAGAGCGTATAACCACTGCCTCCATCGGTGTGGAACGTATAACCACTGCCTCCACGGTACTATGTATAGCGTATAACCACTGCCTATATGTCTAAGACCTGGCCAGACTCTCGGTAAACCGAACGACACTCGGGACCCAGAGCGTATAACCACTGCCTCTGGCCACCCCCGAACATAGACCAAACAAATCCCGCATCAATGGGTAGCGTTGGTTCATTTCGATAGTATATAACCGATACTACCGTCATCTATTCAAACTAGCAAACAAACCAATGCACAGTATAACTGACTGTACTAACATGCGTGAACAACATCACGACTCAACTCATAGGATAGTATAACTGACCATCCTACTTATCATATGAACAAGAGTAACTAAAGATATATGCAAACAAAAGGACATAACACGTTAAACACAATACAACATATGAAACAAGTATAAGCAACTAATGTTATAGTAACTTCAGCTATAACCTTAACATTAACCATTCAATGTTATAGTAACCCTAACCATAACATAAACTCTAGATGCGAGGTTATAGTAACCTCGACTATAACTTCAACATATATAACTTGAATTTATACTTACCTCAACTATAACCTTGACACGAAACTCAAAGTTATACTAGTTCCAACCATAACCTTGAGCCATAAATCTCAGGGTACGTTAGTTCCAGCTATAACCTTATCTCGTATTTCAATGTTATAGTAGCTTCAACCATAACTAGAGTAACTACCCAAAGTTGTATTAACTTTAGCTATGACACTTGAATCATCATCAAGGTTATACTAGCTTTAGATATAACTTTGGAGAGAACTCTTGGCCGCCTATCATGCCGCCACTAGGGTTCATTCGCAAACCCTAATTACGCTCATGACACCCATAATTTAATGCATAAGCAACATCTGATATATAATTAACGCAGTAAAACACATACAAACATGCGAAAATATAATTAACATGACAATAAACAATCTAACACGTACCAATCATACAAGACAATCATTAAATCATATTAATTATATCAATTGGCATAAACACAATTAAAAGAAAACACCTAGTTACCTTATTAGCGGATTAAACCCTAGAGATCGTCTTCAACGATATAAACGTATTCTCCAGGAGCAACTTCCACGCCTTCATTGAACCATCCACGTGCCAAAGATAACGAATCTAATAAATATACTAACTGTATATATATAAACTATAAAAACTATAAAACTATGCGAAAACATAAAACTTACGAAGAAGATAGATAAATCCAAGAAGTAGGATCGATCTAAGCACGAAAGATGATGAAGGAGGAGAAAGGAGGAGGAGCACGAAACCCTAGGAAGGGTGGATCTCACGGCACAAGGGAGGAAGGAGGAGGAGAGAAATTAGGTTTAGGGTTTTGAGAATTATGAGAAAAGAAAAGCAAGGGTTTGGTTTCCCTTCTTATATATAGAGAAGCTCATGGGTTTATTTCAAGCTTAGGCCCAAAATTCCCCCATAAACACTAAACCACACGTGAAAACCCAAGAGGGAGCGGGTCTTCATAGAAATTCGAGCCCAACGAGCCGAATATGCAAAAGGCGGATATTTTCCCGAAAATAAAATATAAAATATGGGAAAATAAAATTAAAGAATTATATTATGGAAATTAGGGGTGTTACAATCCAACCCCCTAAAAAGAAGTTTCGTCCTTGAAACTTGATAAGTGAACTACCTCACTCGAAAAGATGTGGATGCTTCTATCGCATAGACGCTTCGGTTTCCCAAGTCTCTTGCTCAAACTTCTGACTTCTCCACAGAACCTGAACCAAAGGTACAACCTTATTCCTTAACCTCTTCTCCTAACGTTCCAAAATGCGAACATGACGTTCCTCATAAGTCAGGTTAGGCTCAACTTCGATAACATCAGCCTGAAGAACATGAGAAGGATCACTGCGATAACGACGCAACTACGACACATGGAGCACATCATGAACCTTCGACGAATTCGGAGGTAAAGCCAACCTATAGGCTACCTCGCCAACTCTCTCGAGCACCTCATACGGTCCAATGTACTTAGGACTAAGCTTGCCTTTAAGCCCAAATCTCTTAACACCTTTCATCGGCGAAACCTTAAGAAAAACCTTATCGCCAACCTCAAACTCAATCGGCCTACGCCGCATGTCTGCATACGTCTTCTGTCGATCCTGGGCTGCCTTAAGCTTCTCACGGATCAACCTCACTTGCTCAATCGATTCTTGGACCAACTCTGGGCCAAGAATGACAGCCTCGCTATAATCGTCCCAACACAAAGTACTACGACACTTCCTTCCATAAAGTGCCTCAAACGGAGCCATCTGAATACTAGCTTGGTAACTGTTGTTGTAGGAGAACTCCACAAGCGGTAAACTCTTCTCCTAACTAACCCGAAACTCCAAAGCACAAGCTCGCAACATGTCCTCAAGCGTCTGAATCGTACGCTCAGTCTGACCATCAGTTGCAGCGTGAAAAGCTGTACTCATCTTAAGCTCACTGCCCAAAGCCAACTGAAGCTTCTTCCAAAACTGAGAATAAAAGCTCGAATCACGGTCAGAGATGATATCCATAGGAACCCCATGAAGACGAATGATCTCACGCTGATAAGCATTCGCTAGTTCCTCGAGACTCCAAGTCTCCTTCATCAGAATAAAATGCGTGACCTTAGTCAAACGATCAACCACGACCCAAATCGCATTCATTCCTCTCGGCGACCTTGGCAAACCCATGACGAAGTCCATCGAAATCGAATCCCATTTCCATGTGGGAATCTCCAAAGGTTGCAGTAGACCACCAGGTCTCTGATGTTCGAACTTGACCTTCTGACAAACCAAGCAACGACTCACAAACTTGGCGTTCTCTTTCTTCATACCCGGCCACCAAAAACGTAGCTTCAGATCCTTATACATTTTATCACCACCAGGATGAACCGAATAGGGAGTACTATGAGCCTCTTTGAGAATCTTACATTTTAAGACCTCACAGCTAGGCACACACCAACGACCATGGAATCGTAGACCATCATCAGGTCTAACGTCGAAGTCTTTGGCACGTCCTTTGCTTATAGCGACTCGAACTCCTTCTAAGTATTCATCCTCTCTTTGCTTAACTCGGATCTCATGAAGGATCACGGGTTCAGCAACCATCGCACTCAAATCTAAAGTACCAGGAAGAACTACTTCAAGGCTCATCTTCTGGAACTCTCGACTTAAGTCATCAGGTAACACCAACACAGATCTCATAGCATAACTTACCTTGCGACTCAAAGCATCGGCAACCACGTTTGCCTTACCCTCATGATACTGCAGCTCAATCTTGTAGTCGTTAAGCAGCTCCAACCAACGTCTCTGACTCATGTTAAGATCTCTCTGAGTGAAGATATACTTCAAGCTCTTATGATCCGTATAAAAGTTGCAAGAGACTCCATACAAGTAGTGTCGCCAAAGCTTAAGTGCAAACACCACTGCTGCTAACTCAAGATCGTGAGTCGGATAGTTCGTCTTGTAAACTTTCAACTGACGGGATGCATAAGCCACGACTTTACCCTTCTGCATCAAGACACAACCCAACCCAAACTTTGATGCATCGCTGAGCACATCGAACTCAACGCCCTCTTCTGGTAGAGTCAACACAGGAGCGGTAGTCAACCTCTTCTTCAACTCCTGAAAAGCGGCTTCACAAGCCTCAGTCCAAATGAACTTGGATTCCTTCTTCATTAACTGAGTCATCGGTCTTGCGATCTTAGAGAAGTCATGAACAAACCGACGATAGTACCCAGCTAGTCCAAGGAAACTCCGAACCTCGTTCACATTCTTTGGACTACCCCAATCGACCACGGCTCGAATCTTCGATGGATCAACCATAACCCCATCGCCAGATATCACATGACCCAAGAAGGTAACTTCCTTTAACCAAAACTCGCACTTTGAGAACTTAGCATACCATACGCTTTACGCGAGAATCTCCAAGATAACACGAAGATGACTCTCGTGTTCGGCCTCATCTCTCGAGTAAATCAGTAGGTCGTCTATGAACACCACGACACACTTATCCAAATACTCGCTGAAAGTGCGGTTCATCTGATCCATGAAAACGGCAGGTGCATTCGTCAACCCAAACGGCATTACCACGAACTCATAGTGGCCATACCTCGAACGAAAAGTAGTCTTAGGAATATCTTCATTCCTTACTAGAATCTGATGGTAACCTGACCTCAGATCGATTTTCGAGAACACACTTGCACCACGGAGCTGATCAAATAAATCCTCAATCCTCGGCAAAGGATACTTATTCTTGATAGTAACCTTGTTCAGCTCACGATAGTCGATGCACAACCGCATACTACCATCTTTCTTCTTGACGAACAAAACAGGAGCACCCCACGGCGAAGCACTCGATCGGATAAAACCCTTATCGATCACCTCCTCAAGTTGCTTCTTGCGTTCTTGTAACTCAGCTGGTGCCATACGATATGGAGCTTTCGAAATGGGACCAGTTCCAGGTAGCAACTAAATCGAGAACTCTACATCTCGCTCAGGAGGAATACCAGGTAGATCCTCAGGAAAGACATCGGGAAACTCCTTAACCACAGGGATATCCTCTAACTTAGGCTCAACTGAAACACCATGGACACTGCACAGATAGATCTGATGACCCTTTATACCCATGTTAAACATCTTCAAGGCAGAAACCCACTTGACCGTAGCTGTAACCCTAACACCCTGATAAGAAACCCTTGAACCTGTAGGACTCTTAAGCACGATCTTCTGATCACGACACAGAAACCTAGCGTCATAGCGAGATAACCAATCCATACCCAAAATCACATCAAACTCTCCGAGTTTGAATTGGACGAGATCGGCAGGAAGGATCGCCCGCAATCGTGTGCACGTCCTTGAAAAGAACGGAGCAAGGAACAATCTCACCCGTAGGAAGGGATATAGAGGTATGAACGGATGATGAAGAAGAGAGTCCAGCACGGACGGAAAAGGATTCGGATACGAAAGACATCGATGCACCCGTATCAAAAAGAACAAAAGCAAATAAAGAGTGAACGAGAAAGGTACCCGTAACCACATCTGGATTAGCATCTGCCTCAGCACGACTCATAACGAACACTCGTCCAGCCTTCGGAGCTTCAACCTTCGGCGTTTCTGCCTTTGGTTTCTGGGGACAATCAACAGCCTTGTATCCTGGAGCTCTGCATGTGTAACATGTGATCGGAGTATCAGGAGCACAACTCTTTCTCGGATGGTAAGGCTTCCGGCATTTGTAGCAAGTCATGCCCTCCCTCGCTTGACTTTGATCACGCGGTGTATACGGACGAACCTCGAACTTCTACTTCTTATGGGAAGAACTAGGAGCAACATAAGGCCTCTTCACGAACTTACTCTTTGCGCTCTCCTCGGCCTCGGTAGCAAGAACTGAATCATAGATACTAAGAGCACGATCATAAGCCTGTTGGAAAGAAGTTGAAGGAATACCAGACATAGCAGTCCGGACCTTAGGAGCTAGATTCTTCTTATAGTGACGAGTCCTCGAAACCTCGTCCATAGCTACAGAAGTAACGAAACGTGACAACTTCACGAACTTGTTGGTGTACTCCTCAACGGTCATGGAACCTTGTTGTAGACGAAGGAACTCCTGCTCCTTCTGCCAGCGCATCTCCTCGAGATAAAACCTTTTCTTCAGAGCTTCAGAGAAGACAGCCCAACCATATTCTGGTTGAACTTCCAGACCAGCTCTAGCAAGAGCCCACCAGTTGTCGGCCTCGTCCTTCAGATAATAGGTGGCGATATCCACCTTCTGATCCTCAGGACATCTAGTAGCAAGGAACAACTTCTCGATCTCTCGAATCCAAGCCTCCAAAGCAGTAGGATCATTCGCACCATCATAAGTAGGAGGACGATGACGAGCAAAGCGATCAAACACAGTCGGTTGCGGATGGTTGTTGTTGTTGTTGTTGTTGTTGTTGTTGAGGTGGCCATAGATGTCAAAGCGGCCTCAAGTCTCCTGATGCGATCTGCATCAGACTCACCATTTCCGTTGCGCACCATCTGCAAGAACGAAATTCCGTTATAAGTGGCAGAACTTAAGTACCACTCCAAACAACTACTCATACACTCTAAAAACATAAGAAAACCAACCAATCCTATTGGTTTCTACCCCATTTACCCTCACTCATTAACTAGGTCATTTATTTTAGTCATCAACTAAGCGAGAGTTGGGAGCGTGTTCGCTCTGATACCAACTGTAACAACCTAGATTATAAAACAAGGGAAAAACATATATAAAAAGAATATCAGAGTACGATACTGATAAAAGGGTCAAGGTGGCGGAAACACCTGACCAATCCAGTTTGCTACTAAAACCAAAACAACTAATACATTATTCAAAAGGTTCTTAAAACATAAAAGCCAACTCCTATTTTTATTATTAAGCTCGCTTCGCACTTTCCCCAAGCAAGCATCAACCAGACAGCAACAAGCGTTCAACCTGAACAACCTGAGAAGGGGGTCGACAATTCAGTCGGGAGTAACTAGATGCTCTCCCAGTCATGTTTACAACAATTGAATATAATCAACAATCATTAACAAATGAAATGTAAAACCAGTAAACATGCGAGATCATCTATACTCATGAAAGACCCAACAAAGCTTACCATGACTTATCAATCCTAAACAATGCAATCATGCAAACCTAGACCATATGCAACCACTAGACCATGAACACTTACAAGACTAGTAGTGACAAACGACCCACAACAACCTAAGGCACAAAGCTAGCATTGAAGCATAGCAAACATGGTGACACACAATCCACAGCAACAGAACGCACAAAGCTAGCAACAAAGCATAGCGAACATGGTGACACACAATCCACAGCAATAGAAGGCACAAAGCTAGCAACAAAGCATAGCGAATAGAGCGAACGCCCGTTAGAGCGTATTACCACTGCCTCTAACTTGCCAGAGCGTATAACCACCGCCTCTAGCTGACGGAACGTATAAACACTGCCTCCATCGGTGTGGAGCGTATAACCACTGCCTCCACGGTACTATGTATAGCGTATAACCACTGCCTATATGTCTAAGATCGGCGGACTCTCGGTAGAAACCGAACGACACTCGGGACCCAGAGCGTATAACCACTGCCTCTGGCCACCCCCGAACATAGACCAAACAAATCCCGCATCAACGGGTAGCGTTGGTTCATTCCGATAGTATATAACTGATACTACCGCCATCTATTCAAACTAGCAAACAAACCAATGCACAATATAACTGACTGTACTAACATGCGTGAACAACATAACGACTCAACTCATAGGATAGTATAACTGACCATCCTACTTATCATATGAACAAGAGTAACTAAAGATATATGCAAATACAAGGACATAACACGTTGAACACAATACAACATATGAAACAAGTATAAGCAACCAATGTTATAGTAACTTCAGCTATAACCTTAACATTAACCATTCAATGTTATAGTAACCCTAACCATAACATAAACTCTAGATGCGAGGTTATAGTAACCTCGACTATAACTTCAACATATATAACTTGAAGTTATACTTACCTCAACTATAACCTTGACACGAAACTCAAAGTTATACTAGTTCCAACCATAACCTTGAGCCATAAATCTCAGGGTACGTTAGTTCCAGCTATAACCTTATCTCGTATTTCAATGTTATAGTAGCTTCAGCCATAACTAGAGTAACTACCCAAAGTTGTATTAACTTTAGCTATGACACTTGAATCATCATCAAGGTTATACTAGCTTTAGCTATAACTTTGGAGAGAACTCTTGGCCGCCTATCATGCCGCCACTAGGGTTCATTCGCAAACCTTAATTACGCTTATGACACCCATAATTTAATGCATAAGCAACATATGATATATAATTAACGCATTAAAACACATACACACATGCAGAAATATAATTAACATGACAATAAACAATCTAACACGTACCAATCATACAAGACAATCATTAAATCATATTAATTATATCAATTGGCATAAACACAATTAAAATAAAACACCTAGTTACCTTATTAGCGAATTAAACCCTAGAGATCGTCTTCAACGATATAAACGTCTTCTCCAGGAGCAACTTCCACGCCTTCATTGAACCATCCACGTGCCAAAGATAACGAATCTAATAAATATACTAACTATATATATAAAAACTATAAAAACTATAAAACTATGCGAAAACATAAAATTTACGAAGAAGATAGATAAATCCAAGAAGTAGGATCGATCTAAGCACGAAAGATGATGAAGGAGGAGAAAAGAGGAGGCGCACAAAACCCTAGGAAGGGTGGATCTCACGGCACAAGGGAGGAAGGAGGAGGAGAGAAATTAGGTTTAGGGTTTTGAGAATTATGAGAAAAGAAAAGCAAGGGTTTGGTTTCCCTTCTTATATATAGAGAAGCTCATGGGTTTATTTCAAGCTTAGGCCCAAAATTCCCCCATAAACACTAAACCACATGTGAAAACCCAAGAGGGAGCGGGTCTTCATAGAAATTCGAGCCCAACGAGCCGAATATGCAAAAGGCGTATATTTTCCCGAAAATAAAATATAAAATATGGGAAAATAAAATTAAAGAATTATATTATGGAAATGAGGGGTGTTACAGGGTTGTGTTTTTTTTCTCCCGAGAATGTTCTCCTTCTTGGGTGTTCATGGCCAGGGGATTGGTTAAGGGGCTTTCTCTACTCATTCTCGTCAGTTTGCTCGTTGTCTTTGGTTGTTGGTTCGTTGAGTGTTGTGACCGATCACAGTGGTGTAGGAGAGCGATCTCCACCGAAGACATGCCTTCGTGGTTTGTTTTCACCTCTAAATGTCTACGCTCTTGTGGCATAAGTGCACCTCGTGCTTGTCTCATGATATTTCGATTGGTTCAATGTCCTATGGGTGATGTTAGCTTTGCTGATGATTTGGGTGATGAATCTCTGGTCCATTCTACCGTACTCCATCAACATATTCCTGATACCCGATGCAGAAACTTCGTCACCGATGGCTTTTCTTTAGTAGAAATTTATAGTCCTATGTTTTTTTTTTTGCTTTGTTTTATGTTGTAGTATGTCAACATGGTTCTCACCATGATACTGAAATGTAAAACATTATTTCACCCTTGTCAAAAAAATAAAAAAATACGGAGACTATTATTACTCCCACAAATTTTTGTTCCAGACGAATTTTAGTCTGAAACAATAAGACGAGATATTGTGATCAACGTAACCATAAAAAATCAGCTAGTGTTACAGATTATAGTTACTTGTTTTGCAAAAGCGGTCACATTTAACTATAAATGGCCAGAAAACCCCATATTATTATTTCAGACTAAAAGTGGCTCGTTTAACCTATATGCAACTTATAGGCTATAGCGGAACAAAACAGCTCGAAATAGGTCGGCAAATCTGGTGGCCAAGCATTTGAATAGACAAAATGACAATAATTAGGGAATATACGTTCCAAGAGTGTCTTTTTAATCACTCGATCAGTCACGTGATCTGTCATACATTTTACTAAGTAGTAGCTGACTAGTTGGTTTTAAAAATTGTCTAAGCAGCTGGATTGCCGGATTACCAGATATATTTGTCAAGATTGATAAGAGATCATGCACACATCTAACAGATCATGCGTAGCTGTGCCCTTATTAAACTATTTTAGCATACACTGTCAATTTTGTTCTTGATTCTTCTTACTAATCAATTAATCATGTACACTGCGAACTAAGTCGTCGTAGCCACCTCAAATTATTAATCGGACACAATTTTTCCCGTTTACCAACAGAATAACCATTTTTACGCCATAAAGAGATGCCATCGTCCACAATAATGAGTAATGAGTCGAAGGACTTGTACCAAGTTATAATCCGCCACATGTCGGAAATTAAGTCTTATTTAAATTGGTTAATGGGGTTGTTGCAATTGGCATTGTAGAGCTTATCCACTGTTGAGTGGTACCAAACATAAAGTCGCAACCTTTATTATCCGCATCACTTTATCCTCTGCTGCATCACCACCATCTCCCACAAGCTAAGTCTTTGTTTTCATAATGCTGGAAAGAAGCTGATCGATACTTACAAAACACTCAGATCTTTTGGACTGCTAGTCTTCTGGTTTCAGTTCATTTTCTGCATTCAATCATGAAAAATCGAATTAGTATCAAAGTCGTTGACAGTAGATATATTATGGAGTACCAGTTATAACATTTCACTTCACACACTGCAAACCTGCAGCAAAAAAAAATAAAAAAAAAAAAAGAAAATTCAAAGGATCGATAATCAGTAAAACAATATTCCCTCCGGTAAAAATAAATAAGAAACACACATGATGATAGAATGAATGTTAGAGAATAATTCTCACAAGTTTAAGCTTAAAACAGTACAAACAGGAAAAATGAACTTGATAGTAGAATGCTCAATTCACAATTCTCCCCTCTACCATAACATTGGGCTCTTCCCTTTCAGCTGAATATATATGTCTGAAGATTTTGCATTTGGGTTCAGCAGATTGAGTCTAAAAGTTTCCTGTTAGCTAATCGATATTATGGTCCGCCAACTGAGACCAAGTGAATCAATAGCGGAGTAAGCTAGTGACAGAAGCTTAATACCGAACTGATCAAAGAGGCCAGGAGTTGTAAAGAGCCAAGTGATCAAGAAGGATCCCTGCCCACGCCGGTTTTCTAGACACTAACAACCTTGTGCTTTCAATACAGGATTCTTTTGTACTTGGGCAAAACTTTGAAGAGTAAACGAAACATTTATTTACCCCACAGACTCTAAGTCAAGGTACCCAACTCATTGCTCCATATTCAGAAGAGAATTATTCGAGTGGCAGATTTTCATTCGAGCTCACAACCAACGGGCCGGGAATCTAGCATTATACACCACAAACTTCCCACTTTTCGACTTGGACTATGAGAATCAAGGTTAGAAAGTCCAGGTGGCATTCAACTAGTCTGGCTTTCTGTACCTTGCAGGCAATAATTGCAGCATCCTTGTGCATATGTTCCAAGGCCATGCACGGATTTCAGACTTTGGATTAGCCAACTTTTGAGGTCGGATCAAACCCCTACAATACATTCCCAAGAGTAACTACAGGATATGTTGCTGCTGTAGTGCTGTATGGTTAAGGAACATGCCCATCACAGCAAAAATTGGTTTGCATACCATCAATCAAATCAGTTAGTAAGGCTTTGTTGCAACTAAAAATTGCTGAATCAAATCATTTCAAGTCGTATTTGTTGAAGTTTATGCCATTTGCATGTAAGGATATCATTTGGTTTGGGCTAGGCATTTTGGATCAAGCCATTTTTAGGCTGGTGGCTTTGGATCGGGTCAATATCCAATCAATCAGTGTTGGTTGAGAGCATGGCAACACAGGTCACCAATCACCATGTGGTTGTTCTCTTTGCTAATGCAGGTCGAATTAGTTTTAACTATTATCTCTACGTCTCAAAGAATTTGTACCCCTACGATCCTAGTTATGCACCTATTCATATGAATTTATAACCATGGTTTGCATACCATCAATCAATGACCATGCCACCTTTCTTATCTAGTGAACATGTGCAAGTGCGCAACTAGGACTCTCTAGTTGTTCAGTGTTTGAAACTTTAAAATGTGCTCTCAAATCTTACACTGACGCATATGCTATCCGTAATTCTGGGTTCATAAATAGTCCAAGCTGACGACTGATTTAAGCTATTTAGTCGTTCTTATCAACTTTGGCAATGGCGGAACTAAAATTTGTAGTCAGGCAGTGCAAAATTTTTGCCATGGGAGCGAAATAATTAATGTAATAAGGTAAATTGGGAAAAAAAAAACAAATCTTTTGACGAAAATTCAATTTTTTTGTAGCTTAAAGAGAAATCGCCCCAACTAACTCCTTAATCCTTAGAATTCATTACGCACCTTTGAATATTCAGTCTTGTCTCTGTCTGTCTTTGTCTTTGTCATTGGTAAGCATTTTATCCTTGCCATCTAGAATTTGCTTACTTGCTTTTATAATGGCAAGAAAAACTCTTGTGTCCTCCGGGAGGGCCGTCCTCCTTACACCCAAAGTTACTCAACATTAATACCTGATTTAGCACCTTGATGCCTTGGTGGTGACACTTCACTGTCAAAATTTCACTAATACTAGAATACTCTTAGTCAAGGGCGCTTTTTTTCCCTTCTTCGCCTTGATTCCAGATCATCACGAGTTTTCACTGTCACTGCCTGCTAATAATAGTGTGCTCTTAGTCGTGGACGCCTCTGTTTGGCTGTCGCGGCTAGCCAGCTACGTTGTGAGGTATTATCGGGCCACATCAATAATGCACCAATTGAGAATGGTAAGGTGCAACGATTGATTTGAGATTGAAACAGATATTTAATGCATGAGAGGACGGGCCACCAAGGCTGCTGTAACTTTATGTGTTGACTGTTAATATTAATTAAGGTGGGTATTGCATTTTGAAGTGAACTGAGTTTTCCAATCCTGCAAAGAAGGGCATTTCCAAGTGAACTGACTTTTCCACTCTTGCCTTTGTACTTGTGGTAGAAACCCTACAAAAGAGCAACAAAGTCTGTAATGAACAATGAAGCCATAGTAATTCCTGTATCCGAAACAAAATCTTTTTTATATGGCGATATTTTTACCCTGTTTTATTAGTATTTTCTTAATTTTGCCATCATTCATCACTGCTCAAACTAACAAGAACATAACCTTGGGATCTTCCATTACAGCTGGAGATATATCTTCGTCATGGGTATCTCCGTCTAAAGATTTTGCATTTGGGTTCCAGCAAGTTGAGCCTGGAAATTTCCTGTTAGCCATATGGTTCAACCAAATCCCTGAAAAAACGATATCATGGTCCGCCAACAGAGACAAACTGGCCCCAAGTGGATCAAAAGTGGAATTAGCTAGTGGCAGAAGCTTAATACTTACTGATCCTAGAGGCCAAGAGTTGTGGAGAGCCAAGTTATCTGGTGGGTCCCCTGCCTACGCCGCGCTGCTTGATACTGGCAACCTTGTGGTTTCAAAACAAGACTCGGTTATACTTTGGCAAAGCTTTGATGAGCCGACTGACACATTATTGCCCACACAGACTCTTGGTCAAGGTGCCCAACTCATTGCTCCTTATTCAGAAAAGAATTATTCGAGTGGCAGGTTTTCGTTCGAGCTCACAACCAGCGGGAATCTAGCATTATACACCACAGATTTCCCACTTTTTGACTCTTTAAACACAAACTACTTGGACTATGAGAGTCAAGGGCTAGGATTTCAGGTGGTGTACAACCAGTCTGGCCTCCTGTACCTTGTAGGCAATGATGGTAGCATCCTTAGGTACATGTTCTCAGAAGACCAAGCTTCTGAGCATGTTCTTTACCAGAGGGTGATTCTTGAACATGACGGCGTTTTGAGACATTATGTCTATCCTAAAGGGTCAGCAGGTTGGTCTGTCAAGTCGTTTGCTCCCGATAATATCTGCACAGCAGTTATGCAACGAACAGGAAGTGGGGTGTGCGGATTCAATAGCTACTGTCAGTTTCGGGATGACAGCAAACCACACTGCTTGTGTCCCCCCGGTTATTCACTATTGGATCCAAACTATGAAATGGGTGGATGCTATCAGAATTTTCCATCACAAAATTGTGGAAACCCGTCGAACGAAAAGGAGTATGATCTGAAAGTGTTGATAAGTGTAGACTGGCCACTCTCTGACTATGAGCACTATCAGAATGTTACCATTGATTGGTGCAGAGAGGTTTGCTTGGCTGATTGCTTTTGTGCGGTTGGGATATTCGAAGAAACTGGGGACTGTTGGAAAAAGAAGGTACCACTCTCGAACGGGAGGAGCGATGTCTCTGTGGACCGGACAGCCTTCATCAAGGTAAGGAAGGATTAGTGATGACTATTAGAGAAGTAATATTATGGAATAAATTATATTTATGTATTATGTAATGTTAAGAGTCAAAAAGTGGGAAATTTGTATTATGTGTTGGAACTTGGAAGTCAATATCTTTCCTGCGGTTGGGATATTCGATTCTCTTAGTCTCTTAGGCCCTTCAAACTCGAGATGCGAGTTCTTAAGGCGATGGGATGTCAAGATGGAAGCAAGGTGTCCGGCCAAAGATAGATGACAGTTAGCACACTTAGCAGGCTAATAGCCTTCATCTTCACTCAACTATAACATCACTTGGGTCTTCAACTTTAATAACTCAAAGTCAATTGTTTATATACCCAAAAACACAAATGACAAAACAGAGAATGCTCCTATTGTTTTACTAAATACCTGCGAAGAAGCTGATCGATATTAACAAAACACTGCAACCTCTTAGACTGTTAGTCTTCTGGGATCAGTTCATTTTCTCCATTCAATCTTGAAAAATCTATTTAGTATCGAAGTCGTGGACACTAAACTATAAGCAGTTATAACATTTCACTTCACACACTGCAACCTGCAGCTACAAAAAATTAAAAGATAATTCAAGGGTCATTAATCAGTAAAACAATATTAAGTGGGGTAAAAATTAATAAGAAACACACATGATGATAGAAAGTATGTTAGAGAATTCTTCTCACGAGTTTCAGTTTAAAGTAGTACAAACAGGAAAAATGCACGCTTTTTTTTTTATCATTACCTTGTTTTTTTATCGTTACTGTATTAATTCAGTCAGATCCCTGAAAAATCGATATCATGGTCCGTCAACAGAGACAACGTGACCCAAGTGGATCAATAGTGGAGTAAGCTAGAGACAGAAGCTTAATACTTTCTGCTCCAAGAGGCCAAGAGTTCTAAAAAGCCAAGTTATTTGGAAGGACCACTGCTGAAGCTGCTTTTCTAGACACTGGCAACTGACACTTTTATTGCTCCATATTCAGAACAGATTTATTCAATGGCAGATTTGCATTCAAGTCCACAACAAGCAGGAACCTAGCATTATACACCACAAACTTGCCGCTTTTCGACTCTTCAAACTCAAACTACTTGGACTATGAAGGGTTAGGATTCCAGATGGTGTTCAACGAGTCAGGACTTCTGTACCATGCAGGCAATAATTGCAGCATCCTTGTGCATATGTTCTCGGAAGAACAAGTTTCTGAACATGTTTGATACCAGAGGGTGATTCTGGGTGTTTTAAGACATAATGCTTAAGGTATTCACTACTGGATCCAAACTATGAAATGGGCGGATGCTATTAGAACTTCCCACAACAAAATTGTCAACCCCCACGACATGAAAAGAATGAGTTTTATCTTAATTGGTGCCAAGAAGTTTGCTATAATTGCTACCGTGCTGTTTGGATATTTGAAGAAATTGGAGACGGATGGAAAAAGAAGCTACCACTCTCAATAGGAAAAAGTGACGGTTCTATTGACAACAACAACAACATCGGAGCCTTAATCCCAAAATGATTTGGGGTCGGCTGACATGAATCATCCTTTCGAACCGTCCATGGGTGAACGCACGCCTCAAAATGCGAATAAAAAAAGGGAAGATGAAAAACAAAAAGGAAGAACAAAAATGTAATGGAAGGTCAAGATAAACTTAGGGGTTTTAAAATCGAATTCCGTCTTTCTTTTATAAAAACTTAAAATTTAAATCGAGAGAAAAGATTAAAACCATTTTTAAAAACCGAAATAGAGTTAAGGATCCGGAATGAACCAGTTAAAATCTATAAGAAAGGTAAACTATAGGAAACCAAACAGGAGTTTAGTTGCTTTCCTCGCTACCTCAGGACTGAGCATATAATTGCAATGGTGGCGGGTATTTGCCTTTGTTTTTACAATAAGAAACATATTCTGGTTCAACAACAACATAACTATAGAAAACCAAACAGGGGTTTAATTGCTTTTCTAGTTACCTCAGGATAGAGCATATAATATGTTTTCAGGTACGACGGACTTGATGCAGCAACTACTGGGTTCAAGGATGAACTAGGATAGGGAGCTTTTTGTGTGGTGTACAAAGGCGTCATTGAAGACATTTCCGGTTCTCCAACTTTAATAGCTGCGAGAAAATTGGTTAAACTATCTAGATTTACGGATAAGGAGTTGAAAACAGAAGTTAGAGCCACATGTCAAACGCATAACGAGAATCTGGTTGGCTTCGTAGGTTTCTGTGAGGAAAGAGAGCATAAGATGCTAGACCTAGTGATGCATTGGATTTGTGTAGTACAAAAGGGAACCATGAAGACTGGTTTGATGCATATGAATTCATAACCATGGTTAGCATACCATCTATCAATGACCATGCCACCTTATCCAATGGACATGAAAATGAGCATATGGCGTGATACAAAGCACTTATAAGAATAGGGTTTGTGTAAGATAAGTTGTATATACATTATGAGGAGTACATGTATTTATAGGGATACAAGGTAGAGGAAATAAGGTAATTACGAGAAGAGTTTCCTAACTGTATAATATTCACACAATCAAATAATTCTAAGTTATATGAGAATAATATGGTTTTGATTTTGAGTTTATTTGGTTAATACGCCCCCGCAAGATGGACGTCCGATAAGTAAGGCCAATCTTGTTCCGTAACTCGAGATATTGCGTTTTATGCAGTGGTTTAGTGAGGATGTCAGCTAGTTGATCATTGCTTGCGACATGTTGAATGCGAACTTGACCATGTAGCAATTGTTGTTTGACGAAGCGAAATGAGAGAGCCATGTGCTTCATGCGAGAGTGAAAGACGGGGTTTTTGGCGTAGAGTGTTGCAGAAATGTTGTCACAGAAAATGGCTGGAGGTGTGGTGACCGTAATGTGGAGCTCGGTGAGGAGGTTTCGAAGCCAGATAGTTTCGGTTGTGACGGAGGCAATAGCACGAAATTCAGCTTCAGTTGTCGAGAGAGCAAGTCCTTGTTGCTTCTTGGACGACCAGGAAATGGCATTGCGACCGAGATAGATGATATAGCCTGTGGTAGAGACGTAAGAATCTTTATCTCCTGCGTGGTCTGCATCACAAAAAGCATGAAGGCGGGAAGGTGAGTCACGATATAGCTGTAAGCCAATGGTTTGCGTTCCTTGCAAGTAGCGAAGGAGACGTTTCAGAGCGGTCCAATGCGTATGTGTAGGATGGTGTAGGAATTGAGCCAGACGGTTGATGGCAAAGGCGATGTCAGGCCTCGTCAGGGAGAGGTATTGGAGGCTTCCAACAATAGCACGATAAGTAGAATGATCATGCACAGGTAGATGGTCTTCGTGTTGGTGATTTAAGTGTCATCGTGCCGTTTAAGTATAATTGGATATCGTGGTAGAATCATACGGAAACTCGTAACGTTACAATATGAATCGGGAGTGTGGAGTACACGTTCATATATAAACAATTATTGAGTTAACGGGATGTACGGAAGAAGCGGAAAAAGAAATAAATGGTTATAGAATTGGTCAATGCACCAATTAATGAACAAATGGTTAAATTCAATGAATGTTTATTAAATTCAATGAATGTTTATTAAATTCAATGAATCTTTCGAAAATGTCAAAAAGTGGCAATTCGAAATATGAGCATTTATTTAATTCAATGAATGTTTTCCGCACCAAAAGTTGTCGGTCTTGAATAGGTACGTGCCTTTTCATAGATAATCCGTATCATGTATATTGCCCCTTATAAATATAAGGAGTTTGTGAAAGAAAAATATAAAACAAAAATTTCAGATTTCTACTCTCTACAAATCAAACAAAAACATTAAAGTTCTTCTTTGTTTTTAGCCTAAAAATCAAAGGGACTTTGTAGTTTTATCCTACGATTGATTTCGCGGTCTCCCTAAGGCAAGTAAGGGGCGAAATACTTTCTAAGGAGAGCAGTCACTTGCGACTCTACAATTATCCAAGCACTAATTTCTTTCATACACAAAATTATTATTTCATACATTATTATCCGACCGTCTCAATCTAACATTCTTAGAAAGTATTTGTGAAAATAGTGTGTGTATGCCATGGATGATATGAAGGGAAAAAGCAAGTTTGAAATACTAGAGAAATTTGAAGGAATTGATTTTCGTAGATGGCAGAAAAAGATGCACTTCAAACTTTCCCATCTAAAAGTAGCATATGTAATTACTACTCCGTGTCCTCCGGAACCGGAAGATGATCAGGCTATCGATGCACTCCGTAGGAAGGCAAAATGGGAAAATGACGATTATATATGTCGAGGACATATATTGAATGGGATGTCAAACGCTCTTTTTGATATGTATCAACATGTTGAATCTTCTACTCTACTTTGGGATCAATTGGAAAAAAGGTATATGGATGAAGATGCCACAAGTAGCAAGTTTTTGGTAAGTCGTTTTATGAATTATAAGATGACTGATTCCCGTTCCGTGTCGGAACAATTTAATGAATTAATTCATATAATTAATCGTTTTTCTCAATATGATATGCCTATGAATGAGAATATGTCAGTGTCTAGTATTATTGAGAAATTGCCACCGACATGGAAAAATTTTAAACATGAATTGAAACACAAAAAGGAAGTCATGACTTTGGGTAAGGGTTCCTCCATTAATTTGGTGGAACAAGGGGAAAGTTCTAAATGGAAGGACAAGGACAAAGCCGAATAGTATGTTTGTCAGTTGAAAACGCCAAGCCGTATAGTTTAGCGCATTCAATTTCACACAATGGTTAAGATTCAAGGAGGTTAGTGGTTTGGTGTTGTCGTGGGGGTTAGGAACCACGGTGTCTTGGGTGGTGTTGCTCGACATGGCGAAGGATGGAAGAGAGGGTGTTTGTCGTTTGAAGGTGTTGCGGCGAGGTCGAAGATTGTTGGCAGATCGAAGGCCCTTGGATACCATATAAGAATAGGATTTGTGTAAGAATAAGTTGTATATACATTATGAGAAGGAGTACATGTATTTATAGGGATACAAGGTAGAGGAAATAAGGTAATTACAAGAAGAGTTTCCTAATTGTAGAATATTCACACAATCAAATAATTCTAAGTTATATGAGAATAATATGGTTTTGATTTGGAGTTTATTTGGTTAATAGCACTTATATACTCCCACTCTTAATCAATAGTGGTGAAACTAAAATTTGTAATCATGGCGAAAATTTTCCGGGGACAGCAATCTAATAATAAGGTAAATTAGGAAAAAGATCGTAATTTTTAACCAAATTCCAAAAAAAATCTTTGCTTAGAGAAATAGATCACCCCTATTGACACCTTTGAATACTCGGTCCAATATTTGTCTTTGTCATTGTCATTGCTAAGCATTCTGTCCTTGCCATCTAGAATTTGCTTATTTGCTTGATTAATGGCAATTGTGCGTACTTCGTAAGCTTAAACAAAAAAGACAACTCAAATCACTCAACATTATTAACCGATTTAGCACCTTGGTGGTGACACTTCACTGTCTAAATTTCACTGATACTAGAGTACTCTAAGTTAAGAAAGCTTTTTTTTTGTACTCTTCTTGGCTTTTCCAAATTCACTAAGTAAACTAGCTAATATATACAATCAAACATATTTCGAACTCATATAGATCATCACGACTTTTCACTGTCACCGCTTGATGAGCTCCTATTTTCACATCCAATTGGCATCATTTGGAGCTCATTTGGTAATATTTGGTAACGGTTTTTGACAATTTTAACGTTATTTGACCAATTCCGAGTGCTTTATCATTTAGCATGGTTTTCTAGTGAAGAATGAGGTGCCAAGAGACCAAGAGAAGCATCAAAGGAAGGGTGAAGAACAAGCATTGAAGAAACATCATGAGAAAGCCTTCCAAGGATCAAGCAAGCAACGATTGAAAAGCGCACTCCAGGCCACTTCTCGCACGGTGCGAGTTTCCAGACTCCAGAACTCGCACGATGCGAGTTTTCTGGGTTTGTTCCGTTTTGTGTTACGGGCTTTTCCTATGTTAAGCCCATGGTTATTAGGTTATGTTAGACTATATATAGGATGTTTTCCTCTAGGTTAAGACATCTTATGCTCATTTTAATTAATCAAGTTGTAATTTTGGGAATTATTCATCTTTTTGATTGGGTTAGATCTACTATGGAGAACTAATCTTCTATTCTTAATCCAGCTCAAAGGTGTAATCTTTGGTTGTAAGACTACTTAATCTTTCCTTAATTTTCATTATCATTGTTAATCCTTTGTGTTTATTGTTTGAATTTTGGAAACCTTGTTTAAATTGAGTAATTAAGTGTGATTTCCTTTTTGCTTAATTAATCAAGTTCCTTAATTTATTGTTGTTGGGATTATTAAGTGTGATTTCCTTGTAATCTCATCTTTGCAACACCTTGTTATTATGCTAATGAATGTGATTTCTTCTTGGCTTAATTAGCAAGTAAAGGATTAACTCGTAATTATGCATTAATCGTGATTTCATTGTGTCTAATTACCCTTATTGAATCTCTAGTGCTTTTATCTTCTTATTAATTTAACCAATGTATGTGATTTCTACTTGGTAGGATTGATAAGTTGGGTTATTTGATTAAGTGTGATTTCCTTGTCATTTGACCATTATTAAGGAGATTTAGGAGAATAATCTCCACAATAAGGTGATAATATTAATTAGAAGGATTGATTGAGTGGTTTTATCAACTAAAGTGCCTCACTTTAATGAGTCGGATTAAGTCTCTCTTAAATTTGATAAATTTCCATCTTACAACTTGATTGCTTGATTACTTGTTGCTCACTCTTGTTTGAATATTGTTTTGTTTTGTTACTTTTGAAAACCAAACCAACCCCCCCCCCCCCCTCCGTTTTCCATACTTGTTTGTAGTTTAATTTGTCACAATTGTTCTAGTTGCTCTTTTAAATTCACCATTGCAAACCCCCCCCCCCCCCCCCCCTTCTTGGGTTCGATCCCATTGCTTGCTACTTTACTAGTTTAGAATTAGTATTAATTAGTACGTATTGTGGTATATAAATTGTTAATTTGGCCGTCTTAAATAGCGACGTTTTAGGCGTGTCAAATTTTGGCGCCGTTGCCGGGGAAGGTAACGGTTTTGCTAGTGTTTTTGTTGTTGTTTTTAGAATAGTTGTGTTAGTTAACTTTCATTTCACAATTGTTATTTTCTTGTTCATTACTTGTGTGAACCTTTTTGATTGTGTGCTCTTGTGTAGAATTGTTTATGGTCAATACTAGGAACTCAAGTGAGTCACTTTTTCCATTCAACCCGGAAATTCAAAGATCACTTGCTTGGATAAGAGGAGATATTAGAAGAGAGAATCTGGTTATTCAAGAGATTAACCCCGTGACTCAGCAAGACCAAGAGGAAGATAACATCATTTCTTTTGAAACCGAGCCACAACCCATAAGAATCATCATGGATGATGCCGAGAATCCACCACACAATGATGCACAAAGGGAGGATCCACCAAGGCCTAGGACCATCAAAGAACTCACCACACCGGACCTTACACAAGTCCCCTTGTGTATCTCTTTTCCGGCCTTAGCGGAAAATGCCACCTTCGAACTCAAGTCCGAGCTCATCCACCAATTGCCCCAATTCCATGGACTTAGTACGGAGGACCCCAATAAGCATCTAAACAAATTCCATGTAGTTTGCTCAAGCATGAAGCCTAATGGGGTTACCGATGAGCAACTTCAACTAAGAGCCTTCCCTTTCTCACTCAAGGACGCGGCAAACGATTGGCTTTACTATCTCCCTACCGGGAGCATCACTACTTGGACTCAAATGAAGAGGGCCTTCCTAGAGAAGTATTTTCCCGCTAGTCTCTCCTCTCAATTGAAGAAAGAAATATGTAATGTTGAACAAATGGATGGAGAGAACTTGTATGAGTATTGGGAGAGGTTCAAACAACTTCTTGCTAGTTGTCCATACCATGGGTATACCGACCACGACCTACTCTTGAACTTTTGTGGTGGTCTCCTTGAGGATGACGCTAGGATGATTAAAGCCGCTACACAAGGAGGGATTGAATACATGTCGGTCCAAGAGGCAAATGAGTTGATTGAAAGATTGGTAGGAAGTTCTAGGAATTTCGGAAGGAGAATTAGGAAGGCAAGTGTGGCATCTTCTTCAAGGCAAAGCTCCAACCATATGGAAGAAAAAGTTGATTTTCTTACCAATTTGGTTAAGGAACTTGCAAAAGGGAATGAGAGTACATCTCATGTGAAATTTTATGGTCTTTGTAATTATCCAACTCATCCCACCGATGGGTGTCCATCTTTGCAAATGGAGGAGGCAATTGAAGCGGTGAAAACTCTTGGGTTTAGGAAGTTTGACCCATATTCCAACACTTACAATGAAGGGTGGAAATCCCATCCAAATATGGGTTGGGGTGGAAATTAAAATCAAAACCAAAAGGGATCCTCAAACTCCTCATTTCAAAAGCCAAATCAAAATCAAAACCAATCACAAAATTCCTTGGAAGAGATGATGAAGACACTTGCTATGAATCAAGTGGCAATGCAAAAAGAAAGCCAAGCCTTGCTAAACAATACCAAGGAATTCCAAACCGCCGTGCTTCAACAAAATCGGCTCACCGACTCTAGGATTGGTAACCTTGAGTTGAGACCCAAGTTGGTCAAATTCTCAACACACTCACTTCACAACCCACTCAAGGAGGGAGCCTCCCTTCTCACACAATTCCTCCACCCACCAAAGAACAAGCAAAATCGGTTTCTTTAAGGAATGGTAGAGAGTTGGTAGAGGCACCCAAGGCTCCTAAGAAATCAAGGCCACTTCCTATTGTTCATGAAGTGGAGGATGTAGTTGAAGATGAAATTGAAGTGGTGGCGAAACATGGAGAAGCATCTACACCCGATCAAGTGAGGATCAAAGAACCACTTCCGAAATACAAGCCACAAGCTCCATTTTCAAGTGCTTTGAATGACACAAGGATAATTGACAAGAAGACTTCAAGCCTTTACGATATCTTTCGTAAAGTGGAGGTAAATATTCCACTTCTTGATCTTATTAGTGGTGTGCCCAAGCATGCAAAGTTTTTGAAAGAGTTGTGCACTACTAAGAGGACCAACAAGGCAAAAAGCATGAAAAAGGTAAGGGTTAGTGAACATGTGTCGGCAATGTTTCAAAAACGTTTGCCACAAAAATGTAGTGATCCGGGCATGTTCACCATCCCTTGCAAAATTGGTGAGTTGGATTGTCAAAATGCCATGCTTGATTTAGGTGCATCTATTAATGTCTTGCCCACTTACCTTTACGAGTCTCTCAAATTGGGACCTTTAAAACCGACTCGTACGGTCATTTCTTTGGCCGATAGTTCCAATATCTACCCTAAGGGAATTGTTGAAGATGTCTTGGTCAAGGTGGGGGATATGCTTTTCCCCGCCGACTTTTATGTAATTGAAATGGAACCCGAGAAAGGCTCAACTCCCATTTTGTTGGGAAGGCCTTTCATGAGAACTTCCAACACCAAGATTGATGTATCTAGTGGGTGCCTTACAATGGAGTTTGAAGGGCAAGAGATTCAGTATAGCATACATGAGGCAATGAAATACCCAACCGAAACCTCTTCTTTGTGTTTTCTTGAAGTTTTCGAACCAATTGTTCAAACCATGTATGTATTGTGTAAGGTTGACACATTAGATGTTGCTTTAACTAATGAAATGGTTGGAGAGGATATGGGGTATGTTTTGTCTTGTAATTTGCAGGAAACTATTCAAGAATTAGAGGAAAATCCGCCAATGGAAGAGTGGGAAGAGAAGGAAGCAATCCGGCTGGCAGAGGGGAATTCGCACCGTGCGAAAAAATAGAGCCCAGAACTCGCACGGTGCGAGTTGTCTGCTGTCCGGGATTTTTGCTTCCTTTCTTCCAATTTGTTGGAAGAGCTACCAAAGGAGAAACCCGTTCCTTCTATTGTCAAGGCCCCTATTGTTGAAATGAAGCCCTTACCAACCCACTTGAAGTATGCTTTTCTAGGAGATGAAGAAACTTTACCGGTGATTATTTCAAGCAAGCTTACTAGTGAGCAAGAAGAGGCTCTCATCCGAGTTCTTAAGCAACACAAGGAAGCAATTGGGTGGACAATGGCCGACATCAAGGGCATTAGTCCCACTTTATGCATGCACCGGATTCTTTTGGAGGATGAAGCCAAACCCGTTCGCCAACCACAAAGGCGTTTGAACCCTCCAATGATGGATGTTGTCAAAAAGGAGGTACTCAAACTCCTTCATGTAGGTATGATCTATCCTATCTCCGATAGTCAATGGGTTAGTCCAACCCAAGTTGTACCAAAGAAGTCCGGGCTAACGGTAGTCAAAAATCATGAGGGTGTTTTGATTCCCACTCGAGTTCAAAATGGGTGGCGAGTATGTATCGACTACCGTAGGCTCAATGCCGTGACCCGAAAAGATCACTTCCCACTTCCATTCATGGATCAAATGTTGGAAAGGTTGGCGGGAAAATCTTTTTATTGCTTTTTGGATGGATATTCGGGTTACTTTCAAATTCCAATTGTACCCGAAGACCAAACAAAAACAACTTTCACATGTCCCTTTGGAATGTTTGCTTATAGAAAAATGCCTTTCGGCTTTGTAATGCACCGGGAACGTTTCAAAGGTGCATGATGAGCATCTTTTCGGATCATGTGGAGGATTTTATTGAAGTATTTATGGACGATTTTACCGTTCATGGCCAATCTTTTGAGGATTGTTTGAGTCATCTCACTTGGGTTTTGCAAAGATGTATTGATACCAACCTTATTCTCAACCATGAGAAATGTCATTTCATGGTTGATGAAGGAATAGTGTAGGGACATGTGGTCTCCTCTAGGGGGATTGAGGTTGATAAGGCCAAGGTCGATACCATTCGCACCTTGCCTTATCCTACTAATGTGCGTGAAGTGAGATCTTTATTAGGTCACGCCGGGTTCTACCAGCGCTTCATCAAGGATTTCTCCAAGATTGCCGCTCCTTTATGCAAGCTACTTCAAAAGGATTGTGAATTCATCATGAGTGAAGAATGCAAGGAAGCTTTTGACATGCTCAAGGAGAAGCTTATCTCGGCACCCATAATTCAACCTCCCAATTGGAGTGAGCCATTTGAGATAATGTCGGACGCAAGTAATTATGCCCTTGGCGCGGTACTTGGCCAAAGGTTAGGAAGAGCACCCCATGTTATTCAATATGCGTCAACAATGATGAATGAGGCTCAAAAAAACTATACTACCACCGAGAAAGAATTTCTTGCGGTAGTGTTTGCCTTGGAGAAATTCCGACCTTATATTCTTGGAGCCAAGGTCATCATCTTCACGGATCATGCCGCCTTAAGGCATTTGGTGAACAAGAAGGAATACAAACCCCGTTTGATGCGATGGGTATTACTCTTGAGTGAGTTTGATGTTGAGCTCAAAGACAAGAAGGGCACAACCAACACGGTGGCGGATCACCTAAGTAGAATTGTGCAATAAAAACCTCAAGAAGTTTTGGAATCACCAATATAAGCCACTTTTCCGGATGATACACTTCTAGTCTTGTCCTCTAATGAGCCATGGTATGCTCATATAGTCAACTTCTTGGTTTTACAAGAATTTCCAAAGGGTCTTTCTCGTTCTCAACGGGATAAGATTGATAGGTCCATTTTATATACATTTTAACCCCCTATTTTAGCTCTATTCTACATGTCATTTGCACTAATGTTAGTGTTTGTGAGCTAATTCCGTGTTCTAGTTGTGTTTGCTTGTTTTTCATTGTGTTTTGTAGGAAATTAAGCTTTTAATAGCTTTTTCCCGTCAAATTAGCAATTACCCAAGTCCACGAGGCTCATGAGAGCAAGTCCTAACCATGCAAAGGTGTTTCGGGAAGCATAGGGGCATTTTGGGAAGAAATTGAAAAACCCGAGCAAGAGGAAACCAATCTTAGTTGGTGGATATGTAAAGAAATGAAATCCAAATGAAAGCCCATGAAAATAGTTTGCATTGGATGCCAAAAGATGCCTAAGATACCTTAGACGGACGCATAAATACATAAGCATCGGATTCCGCATCAACATTAAGTGCAAAGTTAAGACGGATTTAAGAGGAAAATGAGAAATGTCACGACCCCGATCGGGGTGGGGTGGCCCCGATCGGGGTTACCTCCTTCTTGATTGTTTACGTTACTCTCTTATTCCTATATAAAGGGTGTTGATCCGGGACCTCAAACACACTTCATATACACTTCCTACATACTTTCTACACCACTTTTATACTCTCATTTTAGTTCTTAGTTTAGGTTAGATTAGATTTCCTTTTAGCATTTCCATTATGTTATAAACAATTTCAATTCAAGTTATATACAATTTACATATCAAGTTATTTATATTTGCATTGTTCTTCAATTCCATTTCCATTTCCATTTCAAGGTAATTCTATTACTATTTACACTATGTTATATATCATTCTAATTAACATTAGTTTAGTTTACATTTCCAACATGTTAGAGTAATTTCCTTTGTCTAGGGAATAAAGGAAGCCATGCATGATTAAGTAATATGTAAATGTCAAAATAAGGATAAGTTAATATTGTATAGTTGTTTCTATCACACGTTTGCACCATAATGTTTAATCTATGTTTAAAGGCCTTATTCATAGATTAAGTTTGTTCATTCATTCTATAAGTCGAGAGGCACGGAATTGAATTAGACTAAGCATGTGTAGTAGGACGACCTAGTCATGGACGAGAGTTTCTCTAGGACCTGTTCTATGGTTGGGACACTAATGCCGAGAGGTGGGTGTCTAATGACCTAAACAATTAGTTAACGTTACCTAATCCGAGTTTAACATGATACATTTATAAATTTGCATGTGTGACCCAATTTCCCTAGACAATCTTTTAATCATATTGTTTTTGCATATTTTCATATATTGTTTTATTCACAGTTTTTACATCATTATTTATAAATCAACTCAATCCCACCAACCATTTTCTATTAAGATAAAACTCATTTCATAACAACTAAATAATAACCACCGAGCTCTCTGTGGAATTCGACCCCTTAAATACTACATTCACTTGTTGTACCAAAGGGTATTTTTGCATAGGTGTGCGATAGCCTATCAAAGATCAAGAGTGATCCTAAATACTATGTGTGGGATTACCCATACCTTTGGAAATTTTGTGCCGACCAAGTCATTAGGAGGTGTGTCCCGGATACCGAAGTCATTCCAATTCTTAAATTTTGCCACGAATATGCTTGTGGTGGGCATTTTGGAGCCAAGAAATCGGCTAGGAAAGTCTTGGAAAGCGGTTTCTTTTGGCCCACACTATTCCGGGATGCTCATGCTATGGTGAAGACATGTGATAGATGCCAAAGAGTTGGCAACATTTCAAGAAGGGGAGAAATGCCACAAACTCCAATGATCTATTGTGAAATATTCGATGTATGGGGCATTGACTTCATGGGACCATTTCCCGCATCTTGTGGTTACACCTATATTCTCTTAGCGGTGGACTACGTCTCCAAGTGGGTGGAGGCTAAAGCCACCAAGACCGATGATGCAAAGGTAGTTGGAGAATTCATCAAAACCAACATCTTCTCTCGATTTGGTTTTCCGAAGGCCTTGATAAGCGACCGTGGAACTCACTTTTGCAACAAAGCCATTGGAGCTCTACTAAAAAAGTATGGGGTAATTCATAAAGTATCTACCGCCTATCACCCTCAAACCAACGGTCAAGCCGAGGTTTCCAATAGGGAGATTAAGGCTATCCTTGAGAAGACGGTGAATCCCGACCGCAAGGATTGGAGTTTGAGAATGGATGATGCTTTGTGGGCATATCACACGACCTACAAAACACCAATCGGGATGTCACCTTACCGCTTACTTTTTGGAAAACCGTGTCATTTACCCGTGGAGATTGAACATAGGGCTTATTGGGCGGTCAAATCATTCAACTTGCAAATGAGTGAAGCGGGGCTTCATAGGAAACTTCAACTCCAAGAATTGGAAGAAATTCGAAATGATGCTTATGAGAATGCTTCCATTTACAAGGCAAGAACAAGAGCATGGCATGATAACATGATTTCAAGAAGAGTGTTCCAAGTGGGAGAGAAAGTCTTACTCTTTCAAAATCGGCTTAGACTTTTCTCGGGAAAATTGAGGTCTAGATGGATGAGACCATATGAGGTGGTTCGTGTTTTTCCATATGGAGCAATCGAAGTCAAGTGCTTAAAGTCTGGGAAAGTTTTGAAAGTGAACGGTCAAAGGCTTAAGCACTATCATGAAGGAATTGAAATGGGTGAAGAGGGAACACTACACCTTGTTGATCCAATTTATGAAGATTAATGAAGATGCAACTTTGTCAAGCCATCGACGTTAAATAAACGGCAAAAGTTTGTAAATATTTCTTCCTTTGCATATTTAATTTCCGCATCTCATTGTTTTCATTGCATTTTTGCATGTTCAAATTAATTGCATCATTTAATTATTGCATTATAAATTAATTCACTTGCATTTTCCTTAATGTTTTGGCATGTTAGGATGTTTTAATGTGTGTGTTAGTGTATAGGATACCAACTCAAGGGCATGTGTGAAGAAAGGAAGGAAGAAATATGTGTAAAAGAATTGGCTAAGTTGAAGAATTGGAGCACAAAGCGAGTGAGTCCAGCACTAACCTCGCACGGTGCGAGTTTTTAAACTCCATTTTTCGCACCGTGCGAGAAATCAGAGTAACCCAGAAACTCACTCGTGCTCTCCCTCATATTACCTTTTGTTCTTCCCCAATTCTCATAATCTTCATTCTCTTTCCTCATCCTAACCCTAACCCACTCAAAATCAACCTTCAAATCCTTCACAAATCATCAATTTCAAGCATTTAACTTCCAAAATTCATCAATCTTCATCACCCAACATCAATTTGGACCGAAAAATTGATGCATTTACACCCTTGCCAGTCACGAAAATTCGACTTAGGGTTGTGTTGATTCAAGATTTGGAGATTTTGGGTTTGCAATTGGATTAAAGGGACGAATTGGAGCATTCTTCTGTAATCTTCATCATCCAACAACATAAACAAGAATCAAAAGGGAGGTATAAACCTTATTCTTATTCTTGTCATTCCAAGTTACCATAATTTCGAAATTTGATTAGTTCAAGTCGAAACTTTGTGGTTAAATTGTGTTGTTTTTCGCCCATAAACATTTTCTAACTTGTGAGGTGTTTTACATTCAACAAACAACTAGTTAGCACATCATCCTTTTAGTGCATATTAGGTGTTTGTTCATTTGCCTCAACCAAAAATTCTTTTCAAACTTGCGTCTTTTCTGAAAAAATTGTTGTACCATGGGAAAAGGGTAAGGCTTCCGAGGCTTCCTCCTCACAAGGAATCAAGGGAGCCTCGGCTTTTGACGATAATGAGTACTCGGGAAAGGAGGGCCTCCGTGACAAAGCTCAAATTGGAAAAAGTTTGCATCTTTGTCAACCGTAGCACAGACCAAATTTCTTGATGAAAATGTTCTTATCGGGTTGGGAATGCTTCCCATGACCTGAATGCTCCTTGAGAAAATCGGCCTAGAGTCGATTATTGGGAAAGCCGCACACACCCGAAGAGGTGTTACCTTTGAATTTCTCTCTACCTTGGAGAAAGTAAAGTTGGGGAGGGATAAAACCCCGGGAATCAAGTTCCGGGCATGTCGACTTGTCCAAACATTAACTTATGACCAAGTGAGAAAGGCCCTCCACATTACTAAAGCCCCCGTAAATGAACCCCTTGACAAGCAAAAATTGAGTGAATTTTGGAATAACATTACGGGGGATGTGAGGCACGGGAATTCAAAGAACACAACCCTTCCCCCACCCCATTTTGCGCATCTTGAGCCGACATATAAAAACAAAATTTTTGGTCATGACCGAACCCACCAAGATGAACTACTTCCAATTACAATGCCTTTGGTCCATGACCCCGGAGGGAAAGGGGATACCAGATTGGGTAGATTTGTTTGTGAAAGGTTGCCTCGAATTACAAAAAGAACCAAAGGGAACCATTTTTATCGGGGGTATGATTGAGATGATTGTGGCAAAGACGGGTGTACCGTTCCCACCTAATGCATGGACACTTGAGGGTAGTTGCCTCATGGACTACAAATTCTTGACAAAAGCAAACATGCTTGCGAGAATCGCCCCCTTGGTGATTTGGTGTATAGGTGGCAAGAACTACAAGTATTACATGTACTTACCCCGTCCCCCCAACTCACCCTTTGGTTGGGGAAGTGGCCAAGACTTTTACATGCCCCCCGATGACGAGTTTGTGGACCTTTGGGTTGATATAGCCCATGTAGTTGAACCCGACAATGAGGAAGGTGGAGAGCAACCACAATGGGGGGAGCTCTAACTTATGGTGACATGCCACATGTTGATGCACCTTTTGATGAACCAATGCCAAACGCTCCTTTTGTTGAACCCCACTTCACTCCACCTCACATGCCACAAGCACCACCACAACAACATCCTTTCATGGCACCACAATTCAACTACCAAGCTTTCCAAACTTGGCAATCGGATGTCACAAACCGTTTAACAAACCTTGAGTCCACCTTCTCTCAAATGCAACTCACGGAGAATGCCCGGTGGGGAATCACCGAGAACCGCTACCACCACTACCAAGAGGACATGGAAGAGGTGCATTATGTCCAAAACGCAACTTTTGATATGGTGGCGGCCATGAATGCCCAACACATGCAAAATTTCCCCACCCAATATCGAGGCTATGGTGAGACTCAAGTGAATGAAGCAAGAGCCGAAATGGCAAGATTTCGAAGAAGAAGGTAATCAAGAAGAAGGGGAGGACCTCCGGGAAATGGAGGTGCCTCAAGCTCACACTCTTGAGCGAGTTTAGGGTGTTCACCTCACACTTTGGGGACAAAGTGAAGATTTAAGTGTGGGGTGGGCATGAGTTGGTAACATCATGTATATATTGTAATATATTCACCCCATGCATCGTATTTCAATTCAAAAAAAAAATATGAAAAAAAAAGAGAAAAAAAAGAAAAAAGAAAAAAAAGAGAAAAAAAAAAAGAAGAAAAGAAGAAAACCCGGCTAGGATGAAAACCCGAAAGGGCATCCTAGGCAAAAGTGGGAAAGTAGCCGAGGCCGGATTGAAAACCCGAAAGGGCACTCCGGGCAAAATGAAAAAAAGAGTGCGAGCCACGAGAGTAGAGGTGAGGAAAAGAGCTAAACCGAAAACCCGAAAGGGCGGTTTAGGCAAAATGAGAGAATTAGGAAAAATTGAAAATTTTTGTGACTCTTTGAAGCCTTAAAATCATGTCACATAAATGACTACTTCCATTTGGCATTGGTGACATAAGTGGTGGAACTCTAGAAGGCCGGAAGGGTAGGATAGAAGTGTATCAAAGCTAAGCGGGGGGTGTTGGAGGACGAATGTTTAATTAGCGTTTGATACACTTGGTGAATGAAGAAGTGAGTTGTGTTGTTTTGAATGAATGAATTGAGAAGTATTTTGGAGGAAATTGAGGTTGCCTAATTGATGTGTTAGAAGATGCTTTGATGACTAGGGTGACCTTGTGTTTGAATTGAGTGGAGTGATAAGGGGGAGAAATAAGGAGAGTTGTTGTTATTAGTGAAGAGTTGGTGATGAAGAATCGGTGGACTAGGATCATCTTAGAATGAGGGATGGCATAAGGAGGGCGAGTGAGGGAAGAGAGGTAAGCTTTGGAGGATTTTGGGTCACTTACTCATTATGTTGAAGCTTTGACGAAAAGTGACCATGTGTTTAGAAGAGGGATGATATAAGAAGGAAGTGTGAGAGAAGAGAGGGGAATTAGGAGTGCCCATGCGGTTTTCTTAGCCTAGCGGTGATTAGCTTTACTTTAGTTTGCTCAGGACGAGCAAAGGGCGAAGTGTGGGGTGTTTGATGACCTCCTATTTTCACATTCAATTGGCATTATTTGGAGCTCATTTGGTAACATTTGGTAACAGTTTTTGACAATTTTAACGTTATTTGACCAATTCCGAGTGCTTTATCATTTAGCATGGTTTTCTAGTGGAGGTGCCAAGAGACCAAGAGAAGCATCAAAGGAAGGGTGAAGAACAAGCATTGAAGAAACATCATGAGAAAGCCTTCCAAGGATCAAGCAAGCAACGATTGAAAAGCGCACTACATGCCACTTCTCGCACGGTGCGAGTTTCCAGACTCCGGAACTCGCACGGTGCGAGTTTTCTGGGTTTGTTCCGTTTTGTGTTACGGGCTTTTCCTATGTTAAGCCCATGGTTATTAGGTTATGTTAGACTATATATAGGATGTTTTCCTGTAAGTTAAGACATCTTATGCTCATTTTAATTAATCAAGTTGTAATTTTGGGAATTATTCATCTTTTTTATTGGGTTAGATCTACTATGGAGAACTAATCTCCTATTCTTAATCCGGCTCAAAGGTGTAATCTTTGGTTGTAAGACTACTTAATCTTTCCTTAATTTTTATTATCATTGTTAATCCTTTGTGTTTATTGTTTGAATTTTTGAAACCTTGTTTAAATTGAGTAATTAAGTGTGATTTCCTTGTTGCTTAATTAATAAAGTTCCTTAATTTATTGTTGCTGGGATTATTAAGTGTGATTTCCTTGTAATCTCATCTTTGCAACACCTTGTTATTATGCTAATGAATGTGATTTCTTCTTGGCTTAATTAGCAAGTAAAGGATTAACTCGTAATTAGGCATTAATCGTGATTTCATTGTGTCTAATTACCCTTATTGAATCTCTAGTGCTTTTATCTTCTTATTAATTTAACCAATGTATGTGATTTCTACTTGGTAGGATTGATAAGTTGGGTTATTTGATTAAGTGTGATTTCCTTGTCATTTGACCATTATTAAGGAGATTTAGGAGAATAATCTCCACAATAAGGTGATAATATTAATTAGAAGGATTGATTGAGTGGTTTTATCAACTAAAGTGCCTCACTTTAATGAGTCGCGGATTAAGTCTCTTAAATTTGATAAATTTCCATCTTAGAACTTGATTGCTTGATTACTTGTTGCTCACTCTTGTTTGAATATTGTTTTGTTTTGTTACTTTTGAAAACCAAACCAAAAAAACCCGCCCTTTTTCCATACTTGTTTGTAGTTTAATTTGTCACAATTGTTCTAGTTGCTCTTTTAAATTCACCATTGCAAAACCCCCCTTCTCTTGGGTTCGATCCCATTGCTTGCTACTTTACTAGTTTAGAATTAGTATTAATTAGTACGTATTGTGGTATATAAATTGTTAATTTGGCTGTCTTAAATATCGACGTTTTAGGCGTGTCACCGCCTGCTATAGGACCTCCAGAATTATTTCACAAATCATAAGCTTGGACAATTGCACTAGAATGAAGTTTGTAATAGACCAAAAATAAACATCAGAAAAGAAATAAGAAGAGACAAACCTATGCTGAGACAAGAAGGATTGCCATAAAAGTCACAGAGCGTGTTTGAATATTCAATCCAGTCTCCGTCGTTGCAATTCTTCAGCGTTCCTTCCCTGCCAGTCCTTACAAGGAAAAGACTTATTTTTCAGAATTACTTGAATTTTCGGCAGCTATAACTCAAATCTCAAATAGGCTTTGAATTTTCAGCTATATGTTTTATTATGTGGTGTTAAAAGTCACTCAACATTTACTGGTAATATAATTTTCGCTAATAATAGTGTGCTCTTTTTCGTGGGCGCTTTATTTGGTTTGGGTTTAAACACTTATAGACGTATTCGGTGCAGAATTTATTTTCTTATAATCAATAATTGTCTAGTGATACTTTTATGAGTCACAAGCTTGGACAACGGCAATAACAGAAAGTTTCTGATATGTTGAAAATACATAGCTTAAGTAAGAGCAGAAAAAAGAAACAAATATCGGCAAGTCATATAACAATAACATTGAATATCAGAGAGTCATCCTTGCTAGTGTGTAAAAAATTTCCTTTACATTTGGATAAAAAAGTAATACTGCTATATAAACGCAGAAAAACTAAGTTCAAACGTTGTCGTGGAAACAGTATTAATCAAGCAGGAAAATGGTTTTGTAGCCGTGTAGGGAGGAGTATATGATTGGAAATAGTACTAACTTGATATTAATTCCAGTAATTACGGGTATTGCAAGTCAACTGATTTTTCCAACCATGCCGTGGGTTCTGGGAGAAGGCCTACAAAGTCCAGCAAAGAAGAGACTTTCAAGTCAACTGACTTTTGATAGAAGGCCTATAAAAGAGGAACAAAGTCTGTCAACAACAATGAAGCCATACGAACTCCTTTAGAATTAAATCAAAACATACATTTGCCTTTTACTGTTTTTCTTTCGAATATCATCCGCCAAAGATTAATAGATAGTACTAATTCCACCTTAGTTCTGTCTAGTGACTAGCATCTAGTCATCTACCCACAAATTCTCTCAAAACAGAAACAAAATATTTTTTATATGCCGATATTTTTACCCTGTTTTATTAGTGTTTTCTTAATTTTGTCATCAGTCGTCAACGCTCAAACTAATAAGAACATAACCTTGGGATCTTCCATTACAGCTGGAGATATATCTTCGTCATGGGTATCTCCGTCTAAAGATTTTGCATTTGGGTTCCAGCAAGTTGAGCCTGGAAATTTCCTGTTAGCCATATGGTTCAACAAAATCCCTCAAAAAACGATATCATGGTCTGCCAACAGAGACAAACTGGCCCCAAGTGGATCAAAAGTGGAGTTAGCTAGTGGCAGAAGCTTAATACTTTCTGATCCAAGAGGCCAAGAATTGTGGAGAGCCAAGTTATCTAGTGGGTCCCCTGCCTACGCCGCTCTGTTAGACACTGGCAACCTTGTGGTTTCAAAACAAGACTCTGTTGTACTTTGGCAAAGTTTTGATGAGCCGACGGACACATTACTGCCCTCACAGACTCTAGGTCAAGGTGCCCAACTCATTGCTCCTTATTCAGAACAGAATTATTCAAGTGGCAGGTTTTCATTCGATTTCACAACCGACGGGAATCTAGCATTATACACCACAAATTTCCCACTTTTTGACTCTTTAAACTCAGACTACTTGGACTATGAGAGTCAAGGGTTAGGATTCCAGGTGGTGTACAACCAGTCTGGCCTCCTGTACCTTGTAGGCAATAATGGTAGCATCCTTACGCATATGTTCTCAGAAGACCAAGTTGTTTCTGAAGATGTTCTTTACCAGAGGGCGATCCTTGAACATGATGGTGTTTTAAGACATTATGTCTATCCTAAAGGGTCAGCAGGTTGGTCTGTCAAGTCGTTTGCTCCTAATAATATCTGCACAGCTAAACTACAAGACACGGGCAGTGGGGTGTGCGGATTCAACAGCTACTGTCAGTTTGGGAGTGACAGCAAACCACACTGCTTATGCCCACCAGGTTATTCACTATTGGATCCAAACTATGAGATGGGCGGATGCTATCAGAATTTTCCATCACAAAATTGTGAAGCAGCGTCAAAGGAAAAGAATGAGTTTGATCTGAGAGTGTTGATAAATGTAGACTGGCCACTCTCTGACTATGAGCACTATCAGAATGTTACCATTGATTGGTGCAGAGAAGTTTGCTTGGATGATTGCTTTTGTGCGGTTGGGGTATTCGAAGAAACTGGGGACTGTTGGAAAAAGAAGCTACCACTCTCAAATGGGAGAAACGATGGCTCTGTAGACCGGACAACCTTTATCAAGGTAAGGATTAATGATGACATCAGCGAGAAGAACTATAGGAAATCAAACAAGGATTTGATTGTTCTTTTAAGTACCTCAGGATTGACCAATATCGTTCTACTGGTGGCGGGTTTTTGCTTCTGTCTTCTCCATAAGAAACATATTCACGTTACTAGGGAGAGCAAAACAACTGGAAAGTACAGCATCCATACTTTCAGCTACAAAGAACTTGATGCGGCCACAGCCGGGTTCAAGGAAGAACTAGGTCAGGGAGCTTTTGGTGTGGTGTACAAAGGCGTCATAGATGACATTTCAGGTTCTCCAACTTCTATCGCTGTGAAAAAATTGGATAAACTACCTATAACTGCCGATAAGGAGTTCACAACAGAAGTGAAAGCCATAGGTCAAACACATCACAAGAATCTGGTCAGGCTCGTAGGTTTCTGTGAGGAAGGAATACATAAGATGCTGGTATACGAGTTTATGAGTAATGGCACTCTCTCTGATTATATTTGTGGACTTCCTAAGCCGGCCTGGGAGAAGAGATTGCAAATAGTCCACGACATTGCTCGGGGTCTATTCTATTTGCATGAAGATTGTAACAGCCAGATAATCCACTGCGATATTAAGCCCCAAAACATACTTTTGGATGATGATCACAATGCTCGGATTTCTGACTTCGGGTTAGCAAAGCTTTTGGGGCCCAATCAGAGTCATACATATACAGTTGCCAGAGGAACCAGAGGATACGTTGCTCCTGAATGGTTTCGGCACATGCCAATCACAGCAAAAGTTGATGTTTACAGTTTTGGGATTTTGTTGCTTGAAGTTATATGTTGCCAGAGGAATGTGCAAGCTGAAGATAATGAAGACGGTGGTTTTGTCTTACTAACTGAGTGGGCTTCGGAGTGTTACAAGATGAACACACTAGATGATCTCGTCAATGGTGATACGGAAGCTCTCGCTAACATACCAAAGTTAGAGCAATTGGTGAAGATTGTCTTGTGGTGCACAGAAGCGGACACAAATTTAAGACCCACAATGAGGATGGTCTTACAGATGCTTGAAGGGCTAGTCAAGGTCCCGGATCCTCCAAACCCATCATCATACTCTTCTTCTATGGCGACTAGGACCCACAGTGAACAATGGGTGTCTGCATGACTGTTTCATTGGAAAAAATGGCCGAAGAATGTAAGCGAGTATTAGATTGAGAAATAAATTATTACTCCATGTAAGTACTGTACTAAATTGCACTGTTGGGAGAAGGGGTTATGATTTATGATACTGCTAATAGGAGAATCTTCCCTTCTTGACCGAGAGGATTTAAAGACGAAAAGCATCTCATGTAAAAGAAGTTCAGAATCCATAATAACATGAGAAGAGATGTATAACAATCAGTGTAATGTATGCGAATATAGCAATGATTTACTCATAATTCTCATGATGTTAAGTAATAAAAGCTACCAAACGATGGTTCGAGGTGTACTTCACAATAAAAGAAGTGACGAGAGTTTAATGAACCCTTTCGCTTCTTTGCCTCCATTGATAGAATGGAAATTCAAATTTGAACTACTCACACAATTGAAGCTAAGCACCTTTAATCATACGTGATGCTCGAATGCTGCTATGCTACTATACAAGCAGAAATACTACTCCAAGTTTTATGGTCTATGAGTAATAAGCTCTTGTTATTCGTCATTAGTTAAGTGCAACGGAACATGAAGAATGGAAGAAGCATCAGCATTTCTGCAGCATATACAAAAACGACTCGAGTTTCAAAAGACTGAAATTCTCTCAGGAATTTCGTTGGACACCTTGTGCGCTCAACGATTACAAATTTACAATCCAGTCACTTAACCAATAGGTTGATTGCTAATTATCAAATGAGACAAGAAAAGATCACAGCCAGGATTAGAGAATGTAGACAGAGAGAAATTGCTCCTTTCTGATGATCGAGTTTCTGAAAATAGATATTTTAATCCTATTCAATGTTTACATTAATTATATTGACATAATTATTTACACTCTTAAACATTTTTCGAACTCCTATATTTCATATGATCAATAGGATCATCACAACGTTTCACTGTCACCGCCTGCTATAGGACCTCCAGAATTATTTCACAAATCATAAGCTTGGACAATTGCACTAGAATGAAGTTTGTATAATAGACCAAAAATAAACATCAGAAAAGAAATAAGAAGAGATAAACCTATGCTGAGACAAGAAGGATTCCCATAAAAGTCACAGAACGTGTTTGAATATTCAATCCAGTCTCCGTCGTTGCCATTCTTCAGCGTTCCTTCTATGCCAGTCCCTACAAGGAAAAGACTTTTTTTTCAGAATTACTTGAATTTTCGGCAGCTATAACTCAAATCTCAAATAGGCTTTGAATTTTCAGCTATACGTTTTATTATGGGGTGTTAAAAGTCACTCAACATTTACTGGTAGTATAATTTTCGCTAATAATCACAAGCTTGGAGAACTGCAATAACAGAAAGTTTCTGATATGTTGAAAATGCAAAGCTTAAGTAAGAGCAGAAAAAAGAAATAAATATAGGCAAGTCATGTAACAATAACATTGTATATCTGGTTTTAGCTTCCAATGTTGGGATAGATAAAGTGTATATATGCATTGCACTAAACTATAATCACTGACAAATGCTCAACTCTGACCAATTTTAGGATCACATTTCTTTCATTCCATTGCATCGCTCAAAATGTATAATGTAAACAACTGTATTGAGAGAAACCGTACTGCATTAAAGTCGCCGACTGCATCAAAACCCCTTTATAAATGTTTCATTTGTTCATATGCTTCTGATTTTTTATAATCCCACACATATTTTGAGAATTGGGAAGAACATGATAAAAAGTAGGAAAATGCAAAAAAGTAAGTTCAAACGTCGTCGTGGAAACAGTATTAATCAAGTAGGAAAATGGTTGTGGAGCCGTGTAGGGAGGAGTATACGATTGGAAATAGTACTAACTTGATATTAATTCCAGTTATTACGGGTATTGCAAGCCAACTGATTTTTCCAACCATGCCGTGGGTTCTGGGAGAAGGCCTACAAAGTCCAGCAAAGAAGAGACTTTCAAGTCAACTGACTTTTCCACTCTTGCCGTAGTACTTGTGATAGAAGGCCTATAAAGAGGAACAAAGTCTGTCAACAACAATGAAGCCATACAAACTACTTATTATATAACCGAACTCTTGGTAGAAGACCTAAAATCAAACATACATTTGCCTTTTACTGTTTTTCTTTCGAATATCATCCGCCAAAGAATAATAGATATTACTAATTCCACCTTAGTTCTGTCTAGTGACTAGTATCTACCCACAAATTCTCTCAAAACAGAAACAAAAATCCTTTTTTATATGGCGATATTTTTACCCCGTTTTATTAGTGTTCTCTTAATTTTGTCATCAGTCGTCACCGCTCAAACTAATAAGAACATAACCTTGGGATCTTCCATTACAGCTGGAGATTTATCTTCGTCATGGGTATCTCCGTCTGAAGATTTTGCATTTGGGTTCCAGGAGATTGAGCCTGGAAATTTCCTGCTAGCCATATGGTTCAACAAAATCCCTCAAAAAACGATATCATGGTCTGCCAACAGAGACAAACTGGCCCCAAGTGGATCAAAAGTGGAGTTAGCTAGTGGCAGAAGCTTAATACTTACTGATCCAAGAGGCCAAGAGTTGTGGACAGCCAAGTTGTCTGGTGGGTCCCCTGCCTACGCCGCTCTGTTAGACACTGGCAACCTTGTGGTTTCAAAACAAGACTCTGTTGTACTTTGGCAAAGCTTTGATGAGCCGACTGATACACTATTGCCCACACAGACTCTAGGTAAAGGTGGCCAACTTATTGCTCCTTATTCAGAACAAAATTACTCAAGTGGCAGGTTTTCATTCGAGCTCACAACTGGCGGGAATCTATCACTGTACACCACAAATTTCCCACTTTTTGACTCTTTAAACTCAGACTACTTGGACTATGAGAGTCAAGGGTTAGGATTGCAGGTGGTGTACAACCAGTCTGGCCTCCTGTACCTTGTAGGTGATAATGGTAGCATCCGTACGCATATGTTCTCAGAAGACCAAGTTGTTTCTGAAGATGTTCTTTACCAGAGGGTGATTCTTGAACATGATGGCGTTTTAAGACATTATGTCTACCCTAAAGGATCAGCAGGTTGGTCTGTTAAGTCGTTTGCTCCCGATAATATCTGCACAGCTGTTCTACAACAAACAGGCGGTGGGGTGTGCGGTTTCAACAGCTACTGTCAGTTTGGGAATGACAGCAAACCACACTGCTCGTGTCCCCCTGGTTATTCGTTATTGGATCCAAACAATGAAATGGGTGGATGTTATCAGAACTTCCCACCACAAAACTGTCAATACCCGTCAAATGAAAAGAATGACTTTGATCTTAAAGTATTGATAAACGTAGATTGGCCACTCTCAGACTATGAGCACTTTCCAAATGTTACAATAGATTGGTGCCGTGAAGATTGCTTGGATGATTGCTTTTGTGCAGTTGGTATATTCGAAGAAACTGGAGACTGTTGGAAGAAGAGACTACCACTATCAAATGGGAAACTTGATAGCTCTGTAGACAGGAAAGCCTTTATCAAGGTAAGGATTAATGAAGATGTCAGCGAGAAGAGCTATAGGAAATCAAACAGGTATTTGATTGGTCTTCTAGGTACCTTAGGACTGACCAATATCATTCTACTGGTGGTTGGTATTTGCTTCTGTCTTTTACATAAGAAACAAAACCAGGTTAGTAGTGGGAGCAAAATAAGTGGGAAGAACAGCATCCGTACTTTCAGCTACAAGGAACTTGATGCGGCCACAAGCGGGTTCAAGGAAGAACTAGGCCAGGGAGCTTTTGGTGTGGTGTACAAAGGGGTCATAGATGACATTTCAGGTTCTCCAACATTTATCGCTGTGAAAAAATTGGATAAACTACCTGGAAATGCTGATAAGGAGTTCAAAACAGAAGTGGACGCCATAGGTCAAACGCATCACAAAAATCTGGTCAGGCTTGTGGGTTTCTGTGAGGAAGGAACGCATAAGATGCTGGTATACGAGTTTATGAGTAATGGCACTCTCTCTGATTATATTTGTGGACTTCCTAAGCCGGCCTGGGAGAAGAGATTGCAAATAGTCCACGACATTGCTCGGGGTCTATTCTATTTGCATGAAGATTGTAACAGCCAGATAATCCACTGCGATATTAAGCCCCAAAACATACTTTTGGATGATGATCACAATGCTCGGATTTCTGACTTTGGGTTAGCGAAGCTTTTGAGGCCGAATCAGAGCCATACATATACAGCGGCCAGAGGAACCAGAGGATACGTTGCTCCTGAATGGTTTCAGAAAATGCCAATCACAGCAAAAGTTGATGTTTACAGTTTTGGGATTTTGTTGCTTGAGGTTATATGTTGCCAGAGGAATGTGCGAGCTGAAGATAATGAAGACGGTGGTTTCGTCTTACTAACTGATTGGGCTTCCGAGTGTTACAAGATGAACACACTAGATGATCTCGTCAACGGTGATATGGAAGCTCTCGCTAACATTCCAAAGTTAGAGCAATTGGTGAAGATTGCCATGTGGTGCACAGAAGCGGACCCAAATTTAAGACCCACAATGAGGATGGTCTTACAGATGCTTGAAGGGATAGTCAAGGTACCGGATCCTCCAAACCCAGCAACATGCTCTTCTTCTATGGCGACTAGGACCCATAGTGAACAATTGGTGTCTGCATGACTGTTTCAATGGAAATAATGGCCGAAGAATGTAAGCTAGTATTAGATTGAGAAATAAATAATTACTCCGTGTAAGTACTGTCCTCAACTGCACTGTTGGGAAAATGGGTTATGACTTATGATACTGTTAAGAGGAGAATCCGCTCCTCTTGAACAAGAAGATTTAAAGATGAAAAGAAACTCATGTGAAAGAAGTTCAGAATCTGTAATAACATGATAAGAGATGTATAAAAATCAGTGTAATGTAAGGAATTTAAATTGTTAATAAAGAATACCCTGGAATGCAAATACAGCAATGATTTACACATAAGAATAACCAAAATGTAAGCATGCCTAAACTACGATCCCTTTATCAAATCACAGATAAAAAGATTCAACTTTTACCGACAAATGCTTGATAAAAGAATTGAGCAGCAAGAGTGAGTAGTGAGTAAATTTGCACACCTCATAAAGGAGGCCAAATAGCCAAAAGTATATGGTGGGCTGGTGGCTATCTGCTGTAGTCCGATAACTATAAAACCAGTAAATCCTGCGAGAACATATGCCATTGCCAAGATGATGGAACCAAAGCTTCATCAGAGAGTGACAGTCGCCACAGGATCTAAGGTTCTTTATTAGAGTGCCTGCCGTTGCTTGCAAGGCGAAGACAAAAGCGGAATTTCTCATCATGTTAAGTAATCAAAGCTACAACATCATGATGCGAGAAAAATTCAGTAAAACCATTGTAGGATGTGTCACAATAGAAGAAGTGACGAGAGATTAATGAACCATTTCGTCTGCGCCTCCATTAATACAATGGAAATTCAAATTTGAACTATTCACACAATTCCAGTTAAGCACCTTTCATCATACTTGATACTCGTATAGTCGTAGGCGGCTACGCTAGTAATCTACTAGTATACAATCAGAAATACTACTCCAAGTTTATGTATGGGCTATGACTTTTAAGCTCTTGTTATTCGTCATTAGTTAAGTGCAACGGAATCCCCAATTTTGGAGTATACCCAAAAATGACCCAAGTTTCAAAAGACTGAATTCTCTCAGGAATTTCGTCGAACACCTTCTGCGCTCAACCATTACAACTCAGTAACTTAACCAATAGATTGATTGGCAATGTCGAATGAAACAAGAGAAGATGACATCAAGGATTAGAGACTGTAGAATGGAGAGAAATTGCTCCTTTCTGATGATTGAATTTCTGAATCCGTCCCTGTCAATTGTTGTCATTTGGTTTTGGTACAAAGACCAAGGGAAAATGAGAGGACCAATAACTAAATGACAAATGAAACAAATTGAATGGGAATAATCAAATTACTAATCAACTTTGGGCTTGTGTGGAATCCATGCAATAATCAAGTGTAAATTTTAATTGGGTGATAATTACTAGGAAAATTAATTACTTGGCTAATGAACATTGATGATAGGTTTGACATATACTCCCTCCACTTTTTAATATATGACGTTTTGCTTTTTCGAGACGAGTCTTTGACTTTAATATTTACAACAAAATATTTCGTAAAAAATTATAAAAATTATACCATTAGATTACTTATGAAAAACTCTTTCATATGAGTATACATATCACTATATTTAAGCATATAATTTGAGAGATATTGAAGAGAGAAGTGTGTGTCTCGAAATGTGAGAAAGTCATATAAAGAAAACTAGAGGGAGTAAGACTATACATGGAAGTAGTAAATAAACCTCATACGTTTGACACTATGTTCATATTAGCCTCATGTCTTTCAACAGGTGCAAATTAACCCCACTACTTTGTCCTATGGTGCATTTCAATCCAAATATTAATTTTTTGTAATATAAAAATATAGAAATAGAGCTAACATAATTAATGGATATTATATAACCATATATGGTGTTACTAAATTGTTAAAACCCAATTTTACCCTTTTCTTGTCACCAGGCCTTTACCTGCCCCCCTTGAACCATCACACCACCATCTTCACCACCTACTTCCGACCACCACAAACCTCCTGAGTTTAATTCAAAATCATAATCAACCACCAAGAACTTTACCTCTTTGCCTCCGACCATCCTTACCACAACCCCATTTCCATTGAAACCGACCCAACCACACGAACCACCATCCCCCCCCCCCCCCGAAAACCTATAATCGCGCCAAAAATCCCCATCCCAATCATTGAAAACCTTCGTCGGAGCGGACGGATTTAAGGGCAATGGGTGGCATGTGCGTAAGGTCGGCGTAATGCGGGTTAGATGGTCTAGTGGTGTATGTCAGTGTAGTTAGTTGGTTGTGACTTGTGGTGTAATGGGCTGTGGAGGGTTGTCACAGGTGGTGGTGGTTGTGATTATGGCATGTAGTGGGAGAATGCAGTAGAGTAAAGCATACTAAGAAGAGATTGTTAAGAGTAGATAGGTCTATAAACCAATATAAAGGAGAAAAATCAAATTGGAAAAAGACAAAAAAAACGTTGTAAATTGAATATCAGTAAAAACCAAATAAAATGGTGGTAAGTTGCACCAAAAGCTAAAGTAGTGGGGTTAATTTGCACTTGTTGAAAGACATGGGGCTAAAATGCACATAGTGTTAAACATATGGGGTTTATTTGCTACTTCCCCGTATGACCCTATAAGAGTAATGATTACTCAGGAGGAGATGTTTTACTCCCATAATCATTACCCATGGTGAGGGTGGGTAATGTATTACCCTTTACGAGGGTAATAGATTATGGAATAACTATACTAACACCAAACATGAAAAATGATCCTTACATATCACTCATCTATTCATTTTCGTCCTTTTACCCTCAATACAAGCAAGAAAATAGAAAGGACAACAAATAACTGAGACACTTAAAAATAGTAAAGGATAACAAATGACCGGAACAGAGGGAGTATATATTAACGTTTTCTATCACTTCATGTCTCTCATGTACTCCCGCATACTTGTAAAGTTTAGTTTATACGCCAACATGGAAGGAAATAATAGGTTAAACTAAAACATACGATACAGTTTTATTATACGTGTATACGATATTGTTATACGGTTTCAATTATAAGGATTTCTGTATATCCGATAAGAATTTCCAAATATATGATATGGTTATATAAAATCCGTATCGGAGACGTATCGAGAAAATTTGAAACCAGGTACACGGTTTCCGATACGTTTCCTTTTTCTTACCCACTGGCTTCTTTTATATGCTTGCATTTTGATTGTTTTTTTACTTGTGATTTGAGATGACTACCATATTAGGTTGCGGACACATTCTCGTGAGTCAAGGATAGGTGAGTTCTACTCACATAAAAATCCTTTCACATATAATTGAGTATTGAGTGATTCGTGAGAGTGAAAAGTCTAAAAAAGATCGTGCAAGGGCCGAAAAGTTCATTTGAAGTCATTCATGCTACGCCGCCATGTAAACTCATCCATGTTTTTGCATTATCTTTATGCCCATGTTGTTTCGGGTTTTGAATCATGATGCTTATAGCTTGTTTTACGATATTGCGATTGATGGGATATGTTTGCTTGCTTGAGGACAAGCAAGGGTTTAGCTTGGGGGAGTTTGATATGTCCATTTTATATATGATTTTACCCCTTATTTTAGATCGGTTTTGATTGAATATCACACTTTTATTACTGTATTTGTGAGCTAATTCTGTGTTCTAGTGTCTTTGCTTGTTGCTATTGTATTTTGTAAGAATGTAGTTTTTATAGCTTTTTCCCGTCGAATATGCAAGCACTAAGAGTTCACGAGGCTAAAAAATTAGATCATACAAAAGGAAGGGCATTGTGGAGAAAACGGAGTAAAGGAAACCCGAGCATGAAGATGATCATGGGTTGATACAAATGAAGAAATGAAAGTCAAGCCCAAACAAAGTCCAAAGAGCAAGTCAAGCTTCTAAGCATAGGATGCCAAATAATGCTCTAAACCGGAGGAATTAAGGAGTTTAATGACGCAACATTGGATATTGTGGACATAGGCCACCTGCTGGTCTGCGGACATGGGACACCTACCAGTCTGTGGACAAGGGCCACCTGCACGCCAAGCAAATCTGTGGACATGCAGCGGTCTGAAAGCCACACTCGGTGACGTAGAAATGCTTTCGACCGGATCGTTTTAGATCGGTCGGTTTCATCTCGGTGAAAGTCTCGAAACGATGTTAGAGATTTTCGGAGTCGCCACCAAGCAATTATGGGATGCTTGGAAACCGTTCAAAATCCACTTTATACCTCGATCAATTAAGGCAAAAAGCGGTGCTTAATATAGGTACTAAAGATAAGAATTCGTCCCCCTTTAGCATCATATCGCTAGAATGACTCTCGTACGCCCTGGATAAGGCCATCCACTATCCAAAGGTTCCGAGTAAAGGGTGAGGGTACGTATTGGGAAGCCCTTTAATCGGACACTCAATCCCACCCGCGTTAGCGCTCTCTACTGATCGATCGTGGTTGTTAGTGCAAAAGTTGATAAAACGGTAAATGCATGAATGCGCATCCAAAAGGTTAACCTAATATATGAAAGTTTACTAAGTCGGTTTGTTTATCCACATATTATGAAATTGATGTCAAACTTGGATTTAAGGGTTGATTTGTATATAAAACGGAAATTAAACATTTATTTACCAAATTCGGGTTATGGTGCTTAACACGATCCATTTATTTGAAAAAGTGTGTGTAAAGGATAAAGTATAAAATGAAAACTCGTCGATCTGATACGTCACGTATTCGGGTTAACCGTAATCGGGATCGTCTTAGACAAATACCAAAACGAGACAGAACATCTCCAGGCAGCCCCCTTGGGGCGCGATCCATTAGACGAGGGAACAGAGCCTGTCCAGGTTTTGTAATATGAAAACATACGGCCTGTTGGGGCGCGAGTCAGACGACGACCCAATGGGTGTCTCCTGGTTGTTAAAAAGGTTGTTTAAAACCGTATTTGTGATTTAATGATTTGCATGACTTGGAGTAATTATTATTATCTTAGTAATATTTGTTGTCGGATTTACAAGTTTGAAAAGCATAGTTTACAAATAAAAAGGTAAAATGTGTGTGCTTAACCGTTTTATCACCGTACTCGAATTAAATCGACATGATATTTATTTTAACCAAGGGTGACATATGATATGGTCAAGATAAGGATAAAAATAAAACGAAATAAAAGTGAAACGAAAATGTTTGATTTGAACTAAATATGTTAAGTTCATTTATTTATAATTAGTCAAGTTTGTCATCGTACTCGGATTAAACCAACATGGTATAAGGACCAAATGATAATTATGAATTATAACTAATATGCTTGCAAATGTACATAAATGAGAAAAATGGTAAATAAAAGAAAAGGGTGTTAAAATACCCATTAATATGTAATTAATCAAAGAATATCACCGAGTTACGGATTAAACCGTTACGGTATAAGGAACCAAGGGTGATTACGATTTATGGTTAAAAAGTTTGTCATAAAAATGAATTGAAATATTTGAAATGGTAAAAACCGATTGTAAATAAGAATTGAAACAAAGAGGAAAGACGAGAACAAACACGTTTGGATTCTGACCAGAGACCCCATAAGAGGCGCGAGGTTGGTAGTTGTGACCCCTCTGTCTCCAGTCAAAACTCGGTTTTGGCTCATCTAACCTATATTTGAATCGTGTTATGCATTGTCCATGCTTCTAAACTCATAAAAATAGTAAATACATGAAATAAGTGAGTTGTTTACACCCTCAAACTTACGTGTTATGATGTTTGCGAGGTAGACGACTTTAGAGACGGTTTTCTCGTTATGCGACTACTCGCGATCAAAGAAGTTTAAAAGTGTGCCTTAAAAAAGGATTTTGTTTTGAATATGTGTTGAAAATATGTGGTTGAAAAACATTTTGATTAATGTTAAGTTGGTCGAATGGGTCGGTCGAATGCACGGCGACGGTACCAAACAAATGTGTAAGGCTTGTGTTTTCGATCGGTAGGTCGAAAACACGTGTCGATTTGTGACCTAGGAAGTCGAGTCTAGAAGTTTAAGGGAGATGTGAGAGGGCGGAAGCTCGCGTGAGGATTATGGTGTGAGAAGGTGGATATTTATAGAGAATTGTGGGGTGGTAGGTCGGTTGAGTTTACTTGGAGGCTAAGGAGGAAGCCTAAAGAGGCGCGAGCCACCTAGTGATATGATAGAGCATGTCGTTGTACGCCCTCAAAAACATTTATACCCAACTACTAGCATAGCAAGCAAGTCGGGGTCGATCCACGGGACGGGGGTACTCAAACTGTTCAATCTAATCGTAGTTTTCCTCATAGTTTTGTGGACGTAGTAGGTAGGCTCAAGGTTATAGGAAGGTGTCTCATTATCACAAATCTCATTTTCATCATAGCTTTTCTCAATGAATTTTTGAAATGTGGTTTTTATCGCTTTCATACCTTCCTTGACACTTTCAAAGATGTCATGTACAATTTGCTTAAGACAATGGGTGGTCATGAACTCAACAAATTCCCAAAATTCCTCACAACTCATCTCAAAAATCCTACCACCACTCAAGTGAAATGCCAAGTTGCGGATTTCAAGGTTCATGCCATTATAAACAACACAACATGCTTCATAATTTGAAAGAGTAAAACAATGATGCCAAGCATGAGTCATATAATCTTCAAATCTTGCAATATATTTATCAAATGACTCGTTTCCATATTATCAAAAAGTGAAAGTAGACATGTTGATCAAATGAAATAGAACAAGTACAAGAAATTAAATCCTCAAGGAACCAAGATTCCTCAAGAAGAAGCACAACTAAAATTAGACAAAATAACGATTCAAATACACAACACCGTCCCCGGCAACGGCGCCATTTTGATGGAGCGTGTCGTTGTACGCCCTCAAACACATTTATACCCAACTACTAGCATAACAAGCAAGTCGGGGTCGATCCACGGGACGGGGGTACTCAAATTGTTCAATATAATCGTAGTTGCACTTAGGGTTGTCACAATTGAAATGGGTTGATTGATTCTAAACTAATGAAAGCAATAAGGTAAAATAAGCAATAAATAAAAGGATGTAAACAAATGATTAAAAGCACTAGGATGTCATGGTTTCATAGGGGATTCATCGTGGTGAACATACAAACATGTTTATATAGTTGCAATCAATTATTGTTATAGAGGAACCGAGTTAGTTTATGTCTTACGGTTCATAAGAAGATTTGGGTCCCGGAGCTGAGTCGTCTAGACTGTACAATACGTACAAGTCGATTTACTTTCTTCCTATTCACTTCTATGCATGGTCTAACAAGACTCGAGTTGGTTTATATCTTACAAGTCTTGTTGAATAGATAAGAGATGGGTAAAAAAATGCAAGGTTTCATAGTCTAACATTTCATCAAACATAACATGTGCATATGTTGACATTACAATAAGCAAGCAATCATAAGATAACATATTAGATTAAGTATGGATCTAACCCCATGTTATAGTTCCCCTAATCCCTCATTAATCCTAGTTAAATAACTACTCACTTATTATCATGGAAAACATGTTATCAATGGTGTGAATAATCACAACAAGTACTAACATGATAAAGGAGTTAAGAAATAAGCAATAAAGGGTAAAGAGTAAAGGAATTATACCAAACTTAAGATGAACATTGGAAAAGAAAGAATAATAGAAGAAAACTTGATTGATTGATGAAGAGTTGTCAATTCTCCAATAATAACCCAATAATATTCAATTACCCAATAATAAACTTGAATTACCCAATAATAAACTTGAACAATAATTAAGGAAAGATTAGTGTGTAATTTTGTGGAATGGTTAAAGGATAATCTATTCTAATCTACTCCTAATGAGAGCTTATTCTAATCTAAGGAAGCTTGGTCTTTTGATTATTACAAATGTGGTATATATAGTGGTACATCATTAGTTTAAGCAAGGGTGGATTAGTAAATAATAATGCTTAAGTGTGGAATAGAGCTTTGCAAGTCCCGAGGGACATGCGCGGATTAGCTTGCAACTCCCTCAATGATACGCACGTCCTAGCATGCAGCACGCTTGGTCCTGTAAAGGAATCCGCTCGCCCGAGAGAAAAATGTGCATCCTGAGCCTCAACCCGAGCGGGTTGAGATTGTCCCGAACGGGTTGAGCTGTAACTCGCTCTACTTGAGTTTGACCCGAGCGGGTTGAGCTGCAGTTTCCCTTTTTCTTGCTTTTAAGCGTATGATCCTTCTATATACTCTTTATTCCTACATCCTTGGTCAACATTCTTGCCTCCTCTTCATACTAGTCCATCCAAGATCGTCAACAAGCTTCCGAGTATGCGCGAGAGACGGGAATTTCGCCTCATTATCTTCTTTCCTACAAGACATATAAAATGCAATAGGAAAGCAAAATAGGAAGGAATTGACGGATAAAATGGTCATGAAATGCTATATTAGTATGCATAATGAGTTCAATTAGGGGACTAAATGTGCGCAATTAAGAGTCACATCAAACATCCCCAAACCAAACTTTTACTCGTCCCGAGTAAAGCGGTGACGAGAACTAGACCTTTATTTAAACTATCCTAGTAATATAACTTATGTGAGACAACTAGCGGGTCTCACTCCGCCCCTTCAACTCACAACAAGATATCTATGAGGTAAGATGCCTTCTTGCAAGGCAATGTGGGACATGCCAAAATGGCGATACATCCAAGCATTAAGCACACAAAACAAGTAATGGATGCATCTTCAAGAGAATAGCCACTTTCCTCATCTAAGTGGCGAAAATCATCTACAAGGGAAGAAATCTAAGGGTACACACTCCATTGTAGATATCCATTATAGATATCATTTCTCTAAGCTACTAAGTCTAAGAGGATACCAACAAATTACCTCCAAGTTGTGTCAAACTAGGGTACTTTTATCCTCAATCGCTAAATGCTTTTGTCAAGAGTATGCTCCCTATGGTGTTAGAAACACTGTAGGATCGCGGAATTCCCCTTCTTGCCTAGACAAGAAGAAGAGTCGTCCCCTCTCCACCATGCAACAAAAAATGAGATCAATGGATAAAAGGGATCACGATGTTTTGAGTTTCACATTTGTAGTTTGCTTTTTGATTTGTTTTTTCCCCCTAATTGTTGTGGCATTTGACTTTTTGAGAACATTACTTTGCCATTTTTTATGTTTGGCATTTTGATACTTGGCAAAGTTTTTCAATCTATTCATTTTTGAACATTTTTCAAAGTAACCTCATTTTGTAGCAAGGGTACTTTTATTAAAGCATAAGAGTCTATTTTTGCTCCTCTTTTCATTGATCCAATTTTACAAACTTTTTGATTTTGATTTTGGTACTTGAACTCATTTTGACATTTTTGTGCCCATTCCCTTTTTGTTGACAAAATATGATGATAGAAGTGTAAGAACGGTTGCATGGCTTCAAAGGTCACCTTGGAATAAACGGTAGCCAATGAGTTATCACACCACAAGTTACTCTTGACTAGGCCTTAGTCCATGAGTCAAAAGATACTAGTATGACACATCCTAGGGTGTCTTGAGGGTATTCTAGCAAACAAAGTCTCAAGGAGAAAAATTATCTACAAGGACCTTATATACACTTGTCAAACTTCCCAAATAGGCATTTTCACAAACTTTTCTAACCATGCAACTACATGCCATAATCCAACTAACATATATAAAACTCTAATGCATATGCTTATATCAACTATTATGTCATATATACTAAATGCAAACTCCTAACAACGCATAGATACACAAACCGCAACAACAAAACACACAACATCCTCCTTGACATGTAAGCCTATCCTCCTCATATGAGTAATGAAAAGAAATGGAAGGGAAATAGGGATTAGAGCGATCATACCAAGCGGTCTTCATTTTCCCTTGCTAATGTCTCAAATGTAGTATTGTATCTATGTGAGAAGAGAACAAAAACACAAGTATATACAATTCTACACTACTAAATTTAAGAACATGTTTTTGGTTTTTGAAATTTTTAAATTTTTATGAATTTTGTTTTAATGATATTAAAGAACATATTTTTGGGATTTTCCAATTTTTATGCATTTTGGAATATAAATTCCCATCCCCCACTTTATTTTGGACATTGTCCTCAATGTACATATAGGAGTAGGAATGAAAAAGAAATACATATTTTTGAATTTTTGATTTTATGGAAATGAAGTACAAATGCAATGATATGATATGAATGAATGCATGATCTAACTAAATGCAATTTTATATGACATATATAACAAATGAATGCAATCTACACTAGATGATACATGCTTAGGCCACCTATGATCAAACCTTCCCAAACCGATTTAAGCACTATTTCTAGTGTATAAAGGAATATGTTTGGTCATGAATGACTATGTATGAATTCTAGTCTATATGCAACTAACTACATGAATCATGTGAGATATAATACAATGCAAAATAATCTAATAATGTGAGATATATTACAATGCAAACTATACATAAGAGATAGGGAAAGAAAGAATCTTACAATCACGATCTCAATCAAAGCCTCCATCATTAAGGCTATCATCATCTTCACTTTCTTCTTCTTCCTCTCCTCCTATTTGATCATCTTCATTCATGCCTTGGTTTGGGAACACAAGGTGAGGTTGCACCCAAGAAGGCCTAGGACCATTAGGATCAATAAACCATTGTTGCGCCATATGGTAGTATTGAGGATAAAGGGCCAAATAGTTGTCTTCTTGCCCTTGGTGGATCCTAAAATCCATGTTGTTCATCATACCCATCAAGATATCCATGGCCGATATCAGGGTTCCGGGAGGAGGAGGAGGAGGTGAGTAGGGTCGGTAGACATGGGGGTATGGAGGTATCTCCGCATAAGAGGTCCGAACACCATGAAGGAACGGTGGAAATCCAAGGCTTGGACCTTGGGATGGTGATGGTGCATGGGAAGGAGTAGAAGGTGCCTCCTCACGTCTCCTAGGTGGTGGAGCCACAATCCCCTCAATGGAGAGGAGGTAGCTCAGCATAGGTGCAAGGTAGCTCGACCTAGGCATGGTAGGAGGAAGGTCCAAACAAGGAAGGGTAAATGTAGTGCTTCCCTTGGTGTACCAATCAATGCTTCCCGAATCATTATACTTGCACCATTTGTGATGCCTAAAGATAGCCTTCTCATCAATCAAAGTGTCTCCGGGTAGAGCTACATACCTCTCATTATCATTAAACCCCTGACATAAAACATTGGCCATCCTAGTCACAAGACCACCCATCACAATTCCCTTTGTCTTTGTCACACCCTTTGCTAGATTCCGAAACCGGACAAGTAATTCAAGTGCGGGATTAAAGTTGTACTTTGGCAAACCTTGGACATTCAAATATGACTCGAGAAAAGTCATGTCAAGTTGACTCATACTTCCCGTATCACTCCTACCATCGATAGTCTCCGCAATAAATTGATGCCACACTCTAATAACCGGATGATGAATGTAGAAAGTATGACACCTCTTAAAACCATTTAATGTCAACCCGATGATCGCTCTCCACATGTGTGACTCCGTGAATCCCACGGGTTTCTAAAGGTCGGTCTCGGGTATCACAAGTACAAAAATTTCACAAAAGGTACCCAAATGTATTTGGTGGGTCTCATTACACAACCTAAATTCCAAAGACACCCCATATATTTCTCCTTCAAAAACTTTGAGACTACAAAAGAATTCCAATGTGAAGCTAAGATATGTCTCCTCAAGCATATAAAACAAAGTCTTAAGACCCATTCCTCTAAAGAAAGACTCGGTTTGTCCTTCAATACCAAGTTTATCCAAAATTTGATGACAAATGAAACGAGTAGGCTCAAATTCCTTACCTAGTAGTTTCACAAATCGTCTCATATGCTCATTTTTGATGAATACTACCTCCGCAAAATCATCAAGTTGCTCTATTTATGGTACTAGCTCCTCTTCTTGCATTTAGAACTCCGGTGGAGCATTAGAATTACTTCCTTTTCTCCTCTTTGATCCCTTAGTAGTAGTGGTCTTACTCTTGCCCTAAAAACTCATTTGTTGTAGTCTTTAAAAATCCACCAAGTATCACTACTCAAGATGCTTTAAATCTCTACAAATAAGAGCCAAACAACCTTGAAAATGCCTTATTAGAACACTAGAAGTATTGAAGTGAAGCTAGAAGGCAAAAATCAAACCCGAAACACAATTGTAGCTCACAGATGTTTGGAGCCTCAATTTTTAAGATGATGAAAATGGGTGATTTTGAGTATATAAAAGGTTCGAAAGTTGGTTTTTATTGTGTAGAAATGGATTAGAATAATTTTTAGAGTAATTTGATGGTGATTTGGTTGGATTTTATGGACATTTGAGTGATTTTTGTGAGTTGGGGTTGAGCTTGAAGGTAGAAGATGAAGATGATAGGTGAGATTTGAGTGTAGAGCTTTATCACGGCTGGAATAATGAGCAAACACGGTTTTACAGCTCAACACAGGCGGGTTGGTAATGATCTGCCCGGATTCCTGGAAATTTTTTGCAATTTAAGCCTGTTCCCGCTCGGGTTGAACTGGGCTCGCTCGAGTTAGATGTTGTCCCGCTCAAGTTAAACTGGACCCGCACGGGTTGAAGTCTGGAATGCTCATTTTCTCAGAAAATCGCGCAGATCCTTGGGCAGGGAAATTTCTTTCTTTTCTTGGCCTTCAATACGCGCAGGTTGGGCTCGGGATGCACGGATTTCAAGCAATTTTGACCCAACACCTTTTTGGTGATAGAAAAGATGTGCACAAGCCCAAAATCTCCATTTTCTTCATTTCTTTACATTTTCTACCTTCTCATTTTCATCAATTTCCTTCAAAAAGCTCAATTAAAAATATGAGATCCCTCCCTTTCATCTCTCATGCAATTTATTAAATGAATGAATGAATGCAAAATTACACTAAATGCACGTAGAAGTCGGTCAAATTCTTGGGAGTGGGACATAAATAAGCATGGATAGCAACACAAGATTATTCAATGAAATAATGCCCACGTAATAGACCGAACAAGCATGTGAAGAATGTTATGACAAAAGTTATAAGAGATGTGATGGATGGTAGGAACATGAAATGGGTAGTTGGTTGGCAATTCACTCAACTCGTCCTCCAAATAGTCAAAATCACCACATTTAATACAAGTACTCTTATTATCATCTAAGGTGATTTCAAGGGTGTCTATTTGGGGTTCCCAAATATCCTCATATTCTTCATCCCAACAAGGTCCATTATCAAAGGGGTTGTCGTAACAAGGCTCACCAAGTTCAACACAATTGTCTCCCTCTAAAATGTCGTCCTCAAAGGGTGAGTTTCCACTCAAGCTTACATCTATCTCATTCTCAACTTGCCCATTAGCATCAAATTCCATGGAAGTTGGTTTCATTGTTACAAGAGTAAGGTGACGGCATCCAAGCATTGGTTTCACAAGAAGAGCGGGTTGAGATTGTCCCGAACGAGTTGAGCTGTAACTCGCTCTACTTGAGTTTGACCCGAGCGGGTTGAGCTGCAGTTTCCCTTTTTCTTGCTTTTAAGCGTATGATCCTTCTATATACTCTTCATTCCTACATCCGTGGTCAGCATTCTTGCCTCCTCTTCATACTAGTCCATCCAAGATCGTCAATAAGCTTCCGAATATGCGCGAGAGATGGGAATTCCGCCTAATTATCTTCTTTCCTACAAGACATATAAAATGCAATGTGAAAGAAAAATAGGAAGGAATTGACGGATAAAATGGTCATAAAATGCTATATTAGTATGCAAAATGGGTTCAATTAGAGAACTAAATGTGCGCAATGAAGAGTCACATCATGATACAAAGGGGTGTCTTGTCCTTTTCAATTTGGACGTGGCCTTTGCTCCATCTATTGTTTGGTTGGTTTGATTTGTGGTATTCAAATAAGATATCCTGTAACAATATAGCCATCTAATAAGATGATTTTTGGGTATTATTTGGGGTAGGTACTTTGTGTGCTTGACTCAGGTTTGACCCGTGTTGAGTCAGGATTTGAATTTTGAGTCGGTTTTTGGCCCGGTGTGGGTTTTGATTATAATTATTGTCATTTTAATGCAAATGGAAAGATAAAACAATTTATGGCATTATTTTTGACATTCGAGACTTGGGTTGACTCAGATTGACTCGAGTTGCGGGTTTCTGAGTCGGTTTTGGGTCTGAAGACGACTTTAACTCTAAATAGTGTTGTTTTAATGCAAATGAAGTTAGAAAACCATTTTTGAAATCATTTTTCATACGCACGCATATCAAAAACACGTTTTAGTCTGATTATCATCAGGTGGTTTTTATAAGGTGCATATACTGGGTATCTACAGATACTATATGCCATTTAATCAAGCAATTAAGAGCATTAATCCGGGATCCTGCTGTAGATACCTCATTTCTGCACCTCCCGCAAACCACCCGGTGATGATTAAGCTGCATGTTTGGTACGCGGAACGATTTGTGACAGTTCGTAAGTTTATCGTCAAGTGATTGCTCAAACACTTGTGTCTGCCTCGTGGTTGTCATCTAGGTGTCATTACGGTCGTTTTGGCAGTAATTAGAGTACATTTGGAGTCCGGGCCTAAAACCGTCTTCATTTTCTGATAACCGCTAAATCCCGAGTCAGAATGTTCTGGAATGTTCCGGATATTTCTATTCCATATATCACAATCTTTTAATCTTTGGTAAAGAATTTCCCGTAATATTCACACAAAATATTAAGGAAAATAAGATTAATCCGTTATTCCATAAATTAAACACGAAAATCTTTCTTCCGCAGGAGGAAACCACCTGGGAACAAACGCAGCAGGTGCTGCGCCTCTTCCAAGGGGCGAGGTGCATCTGCGCCTCTTCCCAGTCCTTTTCGCGTATTTTTCATATCTTTTCATATCTTTTCGAGATTCACTTCCAAAGTCTCTCCGAAAACCCTAATTCCTCCACGTGATTAGTATAAATAGGAGCCTTCGCTCCTCATATTTCTCACGCGAGTGTCCGCCCTTCTCTTCTCCCTTTGCATTCTAGACCACGTTCTTACTTTTTGGCGTCTACGTGCTTGAACTTTCGACCACGTAAGCTCGGATCCTTCTGAGTACCAGCCTCGTGTGCAAGACCGACCAATTTGACCAACTCCGCCATAATCAACTTAATCAATCTTAATCGTTTTCCTCTTACGAGGGCACTTTCGTTACATTCGAGTCGAGCATCGCTAAAACATAAACTTAGTTCATCTCGTTTCATCAAACATGTAAGTCTGAGGGTGTAAATCTCTCTTTTATTTATTGTTCTTTATTTTTGTAATCATATTGTAAGGTTTATGTCGAAAATATAATTAAAACCGATTTCTAAAACCCTTTGTTTAAATCCGTTTTTACGGATTAACAGGAGACATACGTCGAGAAGGGACGCAGCAACTGCCGCGCCTCTTGGAAAGGACGCAGCCCTTGCTGCGCCTTTTCCTGAGGTTGCCGACGTTCCTGCTTCTCTTCTTCTTCCTTCGTCTTCTGTTGGTTTCATCTTTTGTTTTCTCCCGTCTTTGTTTGTTCTTATTTCGTTCACATGATATTTAACCATATTGTTCATCATCTTTAACATGTAATTCATCACAAATTCCCGACTTAAATCTCAAATAACCAATATTTGCGGGTTTTCGTCATTAAAGTTAAACCGGGTTGTAGAAATTCGATTCATTCATATTGAGTTTCTGGAATTCGACCTTTGATATATTTCTCACCTGTTTATTCATCATTATTCCATCATATTCATCATATTTAACCTAATTAGTTCATTAATTTGCTAATTAACCCTCATTAACCTTGTATTAATTCGTTCTAATCAGTTTTATCCATGTTTATTGCTTTCATGACCATTAATCACATGTAAATAACCTGCTAATCACTTTCACCCGAGTAAAATAGCATAATCAAGCCTTAAAATCACCAATTAACATTAACGACTTGCAACTCCGCTTCAAGCTACGGACGGGCGAGCCAAGGAACAGACGCAAAGAATCGCTGCGCCTCTTCAGAGGGCGCGCTCTGCTGCGCCTGTTCCTGGCTGATTTCTGTCTCTGAGCTCCCGTCTTGCTTTGACCTAGTTTTAGCTTACGTATTAATTAACTACTATTCGTATTATCACCCTAATTATTGTTCGTTAATTTGTTTATTTATTTCTTTTCTCACAATTATCCGTTTTAGAAGTATTTTCGACATGAATCAATTAACCCAATGTAATTATTGTAATTTTCTTTATTGTATTATCATTGTAATTTTCTTTATTATATTTCTTTGTGTGCCTTCACATGTAATTGAACTTATATCCCGACTTTGACATTTATTGTATGTTAAATTACTTGTTCACCGACTTAGTCTAATTCTTCACATGTTGTTGGATGTTGCATTGCATGCATATAATCGACAATATATCGAGTATAGACAATTTCCCTAATCATTAGTAGAGGCCGCTATCAAGGCGGGCGGGATTAGGTGTTCGATCAAAAGAGCTTCCTAATACGTACCCTCGCCCCTTACTCCAGATCTCTGTGAACATCCATGTTCATTGGCATCCACGAGAGTCATTCTAGACAGAGAATGCTAAGGGTAACGAGTTCTTAGTGTTCATGTCACTACTTTGTGTCTTGACATGACACGAGGTATTCGAACGGTTTCCAATTTTCCACAATAAATTGGTGGCGACTCCACAAATGCAAACGCTTGTTTCCCAAGCGCCCCCGTGGCCCATGTCCACAGTTTGGCGACTCCGCTGGGGATTAATACACTTACGTGTAGCCAAAAGGGTGAAACTTGAACAAGGTTAAGGAATAGGTTGTACAAGACAATTGTCGGTTTTTATAACTTGGTCTTCCTAGATCGTTTATTCGGCCTTCCTAGGCCCAACCCAACCCATTCGACTAATTGTCCCGTCTAAACGGTCCTAATTCTTATTTGGACCTAAGGATGGATAGCGATTGACGTCATCCATACCATGATGCTTACTCTTGTTTGTATCAAGGACTTTCACTACTTGAGGAAATGGACTAGGAATCGGCCTTACTCTTGTTTGGTATGAGCCTCTCCACAGACTTCGGGTTTGATTGTTCGGTATGGCAACCCACCCTTTTAACCAAAACCCTTTTAAATGTACTCAGCAGCCCGTTATAATGCTTGTATAAATGTTTATAGCTTACGTGATCACCATTTCTAAACGAAACCATCACGATTTTTGTAAAATCAAAATCCTTTTAAAATGTAAATTTTGAAAAAGCCAATGATTAGCGCAAAACCGAGTCAAAACTCTGTCCCTTTGTCGAGTCAAAATTCCGGGCCCAAGCCCATTTCAAAACCTCACTTCGAGTCCACTCCTACAACTACACTATAGTTGACTAGGGCACACATTTTCAAACTTTGTCACCTTTTCAAAACTCACTCGACACAAGTGGCACACACCCACTTCCCAAGTCAAAACATTTCTTTCTTAGTAAGTGTGTTAGAATGGTCGATCGTGTTTTGATTCGTCGTCGATCTCTTATCCAGTTTCCAAGATGCCTGAAACAAGCGACGCGAACTTCAACCAACTCCAGGATGATAATGATCAAATCCTAATCGCGCTAGCTCGTCTCCAGGTCACTCAAGACCAAGTGTATGACCGCCTCGATACAATCGAAGGCCGAATTTATACCGTAGAAACGAGGTTGCCTCCTCGGGAAAGTGAAATAGATGATGGCTTTATGAACAACTTCAAGGAAGAAAACCCTCCCATGGGTATAACTGCAGCTGAGAAACGACTCCAATATTTGGAGGAACAATTGATGTATCTCAAAGGGGATGACATTTATAGGGAAAATAACCGTAAGTATGAGGCCGTGAGTTCCAAGTTGCCAACCAACTTCAACATGACGGACATTCCTAGATTTAAGGGGCACGAAAACCCTTTGAATCACATATGTGCTTTCGAGGACTACATGTCTATCAAAGGCATCAAACCCGAGATGTTCTTAAGGATCTTTCCTTCATCTCTTGACACCATCCCAAAGCAATGGTTCTACTCTCTAGAACACAAGAAGATCGCTACTTGGGAGGATGCCGCGATCGAATTTGCTAAGCAATACGCGGATAATGCTGAGATCCAAGTTAACAAGCGCACTTTAGAGGTTTTTACCCAAAATGACAAAGAAGGTTTCACCGACTTCCTAAGTAGGTGGAGGAAGACTAGTACCCAACTAGTTGAACGACCAGACAAAGCTACCCTTGTGGATAAGTTCGTAGACAACCTGAAACCCATCTATGCGAGTCATTTAAGGATATCAAGGCTCAACAAGTCGTTCTTACGGCCCCACTAGCAAGACTGATGAAGTTAACCTCCTTGAGCCATCCAAGAAGAGTACCCCACCGAGGAAATTTACAAATCTTGGGGACACTTATTCCAATGCTCTAAAAAGGTTGATGAAACAAGGCAAACTCCAACCCATAGGCCCTACACCCGAACCAGAAAAGAAATCCAAGTTCTGGGACGAGAGTTCATACTGCGAATATCATAGGGGTAAGGGACATAACACAGAAAAATGCTACAAATTGAAAAATGTGCTTCAAGACATGATTGAGGATGGACGACTACCAATACCGCCGGGAGGTAAGCCTAACAACACTCAGAATCCTCTTGGAATTCTAGTGATCATAAGTGAAGAATCTACCTTAGATTGTTCACACCTCATTTCTCCAGTCGAAGATGAGATCCACGCGATCGAGAATGAAGGGTTCTACTCTACCATTTCCCCTACCATGGTCGACTTCATCGCAAGGGCAAGGAGTGTGGATAGGCAAGTTTCGGAATTGGAAAATGTGGTAACAACCTTACATGACCCCAATACAACACCTAAAGAACATGTGCCACTAACTTTCTCCCAAAATGCTACTATGCAAGAAGTAGTCGCCGTGGTTGATAAACTAATCGACCAAATTACACAATTAGAAGACAAGATAATGAGAATGAGGGAACTAGCTACAGTCAATGGAGTATGGGCCGATGACGATGAGGACGAGTATCTCATTGAACACTCCTTAGTCAAGGAAATAGTCCAAAATGGTGAAGACCAAGATGTGGACCGTCTAACTCGTTCGGGGCGTCCATATCAAAGTACTACTCAAAATGGTCCAACCAACGTTATCACACCAAATGATAACGAAGATGACTCTACTGATCATTTGCTCAAGCAATTACAGAAGACAAAGGCTGATCTTTCAATCTGGCAACTAGTAGCCAGCTCATTCCCACATCGCCAAGCTTTACTGCAAGCTTTGGCCAAACTAAAGTAGCACATAACTCCACACCCGACGATGTAGTCAACTTGGTCTTCCAAGAATCACCGAAGCTAAGTAATCCTATTACTTTCTCAGATAAAGATTTACCACCCTTTGGCGCTAGTCACAACTTGGCTTTTTACATCACTGTCATTTGCTTAAAGAAGAATGTGCCAATGACCTTAGTAGATGATGGCTCCGCGGTCAACGTCATACCCTTGAAAACGGCATACAAACTAGGCATGAAAGAGTCGGATTGGACCCCTACCAATCAAGGTGTTCGCGCATATGATGGTACACGACGAAAGGTAGTAGGACTCGTTAACCTAACCACAGCCACAGGGCCAATTGAGCGAAAGGTTAACTTCCAAATAGTGGAAATTGAAGCTTCCTTCAACATACTTCTGGGAAGACCTTGGATTCACGCTTCCAAAGCGGTAACATCCACCCTTCATCAAAAGATCAAAATCCCACTAAATGGCAAAGTGCTGACGATCACTTCGTCGCCCATTAAGGCAATAATCGAAAAGAAGTCAAATAATCAAGTCCTTGCGGATCCAGTATATGAACTTGGGGGCTTTCAAAGCATAAGTGTCATAGAAAGTGAGTTGGCACCCCTATACTACGATCCCTACTCCAACTTGGTGGTCAACCACATACTCAAATCCCAGGGATACTTCCCAGGAATGCCTTTGAACCCTACCCGAAGAAACACCTTCGCACCCTACAAGGAAGGCAACTAAAAAAGAATACCACTTGGACTAGGATACAAACCCACTAAAGAGGAAGTTCTCAAGATGCTCGCTCAAGTTCAAAGCCGTAAGCACGTAGGAGTCCAAATGCGACCATATCTCCTTACCCTAAATGGGTACTTCGTTAGGGAAGAAAGTCAAGAACTCTTTCACGGATTTCCCGAACCTTGGCATTATCTCGGAAGGAAGCTAGCCGGAATCTAGATCTTTCACGATTGCTACTTCATTCCTCCAGAAACGGTTCCTACCGTCAAGGCTCGTCAAGCACCTTGCTTAGACGAACAAGCTGTTAGTCTACTATTTGGAGAAGATCGATTTGTTAGAGCCGCGCAGGATGAGATCATTACCATGATACTTCAAGACGATCACTTCAACCCTACCGCATTAATCACAGAAACAAGCGCGAACCAGCAGAAAGGATTGAGAAAATCAATCAAGTGGACCAACAATCAAGGAAGACTCTTCAAGCTCACCACTGGAGAAGGACAGATGTTCAAAGGAGAACCAGAAGACGATGATTTCGAGTCAGAGTTAGAGTCAGAGTCGGAGTCAGAGTCGTAGTCTAGATAAGTCACTAGGGAGTCTCCTCCTGTCGTCGTCCCCATTCCCTTTGTTTCTCCTAGCTTAGCCTCAAATAGTAACAATAGTTCGGGAAATGTCCCAACAACTGTCCCTTTACCGCCGCTGACCACAGATCATATGGCTTCTTTGTTTCAACTAATCTCAAACTTTAATATGAATAAATCAGGTTCTGCTTACTCTTTATGTTATCGTGAATGCAATTTTGTTTACGATGATACTGAGGATGAGTCAAACCCAGACTCAATTGAGATACCTCCCTACATAGCCAAGGAAATACTACAAGAGGGGGAAGGGGGACCAGTAATATAGAACACCGAACCCATCAATGTAAGAACCGAACTAGAACCCCAAGAACTTAGGATAGGGACTACCTTGAGCTCGGCCGAAAGGGCCAGTTTCGTAGACCTCCTACACGAATTCAAAGACGTTTTCGCTTGGTCCTACAAAGACATGCCAGGGATCGACATGGACATCGCAGAGCATAGAATCCCAATTAAGCCAGGTTTCAAGACCGTGAAACAAAAGCTTCGTCGAATGAGGATAGAATGGGCTCTCAAGATTAAGGAAGAAGTCGATAAGCAATTCAAAGCAGGGTTCATCAAAGTTTCCGAATACTCTGACTGGGTAGCCAACATAGTACCCGTACCCAAAAAGGATGGGAGAATCAGTGTTTGTGTTGATTTTTGAGACTTAAACAAAGCAAGTCCTAAAGATGACTTTACTCTACCACATATCGACATATTGGTAGACAATACCGCAGATCACGCGTTACTATCCTTCATGGATGGGTACGCGGGTTACAACCAAATCAAGATGGCCATAAAAGACATGCATTAGACCGCCTTTGTCACTCAATGGGAAACCTATTGCTATACGGTCATGCCGTTTGGGGGAGCTACATATCAACTCACCGCAACTACTCTCCTACATGACATGATGCATAAATAAGTTGAGGTATACGTAGACGACATGATTGTCAAGTCCAAGGATAGAGAGGGGCATATTGCGAACCTTCGTAAATTCTTCTCGAGGCTACGAAAGTACAACATGAGGCTCAATCCTCATAAATGCACATTCGGAGTAACATCTGGCAAGCTCCTGGGATACGTCGTTAGCCAACGAGGTATAGAAATAGACCCTTCCAAGATCAAAGCTCTGATCGAAATGCCACAACCTCAAACGGAAAAAGAAGTCAGAGGATTCCTGGGAAAAGTGCAATATATAAGTCGATTCATATCGAAACTCACCATGATCTGTGAACCTATCTTCAAAAAGCTCAAGAAAACAGATCACACCATGTGGGATGATGACTGTCAAAAGGCATTCGACCGAATCAAGGAGATATCAGCTAAACCACCAGTGCTCATGCCACCTCAACGAGATCAACCTCTTGGTTTATATCTCACAAGAATGGCAAAAAAAAGACCATGGGCGCCATGCTAGCTCAAACCGTAGGAAAGAAAGAAAGGGCTATCTACTACATTAGTAAGAAGTTCCTGGAGTACGAGTGCAAATATTCACAACTCTAAAAGACATGCCTCGCTCTTATGTGGGCAACGAAGAAGCTACGTCATTATATGCTTAGCTACTCCGTCAAAATATACTCCAAAATGGATCTTGTCAAATACCTCTTCGAGAAACCTGTCCTCAATGGACGCCTAGCAAGATGGACCTTGATGCTCTCAGAGTTCGATCTCAAATACGTGCCTCTGAAAGTCATAAAAGGGCGCGTCGTTGCCGAATTCTTTGCAGAAAATCCCATCAATGATGCACAAACAATAGATACTTGGTCATTTCCAGACGAGGATATACTCCAAACCGATATAGACTCCTGGGACCTTTACTTCGATGGAGCATCAAACTTAAGAGGGTGTGGAATAAGAGTGTTACTCATTTCTTCTGAAGGCGAGCATACACCGATCTCTGTCAAACTCGACTTCGAGGTGACAAATAACGCTGCAGAATACAAAACTTGTCTCATTGGACTACAAGCGGCAGTAAGCTTAGGCATTAAAAACCTCCGAGTGCATGGGGATTTGTCCCTGATCATTAATCAAGTTACGGGATCTTGGAAAATCCGAAGCGAAAGCTTAGCACCTTATCAAACCAGAATAGACGAAGTTGCCCAATTCTTTGATCACTTGACCTATCTACACCTACCTCGGGAAGAAAATCAATTTGCAGATGCTCTTCCAAAACTTGCATCTTTGATTAATATGCCAGACGACATGGTGGAGATGCCTTTATGCATCAAACGACGATCAGAGCCAGCTTATATCCACCAAATCACCGATGAAGAGGAAGTCAAAGAGGAACCTTGGTTCCAAGCAATCCTGAATTTCAAGATCAACGGTACCTATCCACCGGACATGGACAAAAGGGGACAACGTGCTATACGCCTACTAGCTTCCCAATATGTTCTTATGCAAGGAGAGTTATACAAAATAACACCTCTTGGTTTAATCCTGCATTGCCTTGATCATTCACAGGCGCGAAAATTGATGGAAGAAGACCATGATGGAGAATGCGGTCCTCACATGAGTGGGCCCATGTTGGCAAAGAAAATCACACGTTTGGGGTATTATTGGACTACAATGGAATCTGATTGCATCATATACGTAAGACATTGCCACAACTGCCAAATCTTCGGAAACGTACAGCATGTCCCTCCTTCATTGCTCTATACGATGACATCTCCTTGGCCATTTTCTTCCTGGGGAATTGATATAATCGGGAAGATAACTCCAGCCGGAACAGGAGGTCACTGTTTCATCCTAGTGGCAATTGACTATTTCACCAAATGGGTTGAAGCGGTGATAAGTCCAATTTATATATATTCTATCCCCATATTTTAGCTTTAATTTACATGTCATTATGCACTAATCTTAGTGATATTGAGCTAAGATTTGCTTTCTAGTTCTATTTGTATGTTTTGTCATGTTTTGTAGGTATAAGAGCTTTTAGGAGCTTAATCCTACACATTTGCAAGTAAACTAGAAGCTTGGCTAACAAAGGAGCAAGATTGGACTAAGTGTTGGAAGTGTGTGGACTTGCATGAGAAAATGTGGTGGATTAATTTGAGAAATGCACAACACAAGTCAAGAAATGAGCCCAAGTATAAAATCAAGTGTTAAAGCCCTAGTAGAAGAAGATGGGAGAATGCCTTGGATGCTCATCTTAAGATGCTCTTTGGATGCTAATTGTGCAATTATGAAGGTGTTGATGGCCAACATGGGATTCTCTAGGAAATTACTCTAGTAATTAAGAGAGAATATTTGGGGTTGACCCCTTGTATTTGCTCTACAAAGTTCACCCTTTATTTCTTATATAAAGGGTGTAGACTTCAACACTACACACCATCTTTCTACATATTTTTCCATCTAAATTCTCTCTAAATTTTAGTAGTTAGTTTAGGTTAGCTTAGTTTAGTTTAGTTTTTTTACATTTCATTTTAGCAATTACATTACAATTCCATTTCAAGTTTGATTCCAAGTTATATTTCAAGTTTGTTCTAGTTTCATTGTTCTTCTATTTCTATTTCCATTCCCATTTCAAGGTAATTCTATTTACATTTTCATTATGTTTATCATTTTAATTATCATTAGTGTAGTTTATATTTCCACCATGTTAGAGTAGTTGCATATGTCTAAGGAGTAAGGGAAACCATGCATGACTAAGTAAATTGTAAATGTTAAAATGAGGCTAAGTTAAATTGATAAATTGTTTCTATCACATGTTTGCATCGTCACGTTTAATCTATGTTTAAAGGCCTTATTCATTGATTACGTTTATTCATTCATTCTAAAAGTCAAGAGGCACGGAATTGAATTAGACAAAGCATGTGTAGTAGGACGACCTAGTCATGGACGAAAGTTTCTCTAGGACCCGGTCTATGGTTGACACTAATATCGTAAGGTGGGTGTCTTTAAGTCTAAACATTTATCGTAAAATCAACTTTGTAACTTGACATGAGCATTTACATAATTAGCATGTGTGACCCGACCTCCCTAGACATTTTCTTTATTATTGTTTTATCATCACATCAAACCAAGCCAATCAATCAACCATTAACCTACCGAGATAAAAGTTCAATCCATATCAACTAATTAACAACTCCCGTCTCTCTGTGGTTCGACCCCTACGTACTACATTCATTTGTTTAGCTAGGGTATAAATATTATCTTTGTATAGGTGTGCGATAGCCTATCAAGCGGCTTCCTACACTAGTCTCACGGCTAAAAATGTAGCAAAGTTCATACAAAACAACATCATCTGTCGATATGGTTGCCCACATGAGATCATTAGTGATAATGGATCACATTTCCAAGCTGAGACTGAGCAATTACTAGCTAAGTACAAAATTAGGCATCACCACTCTTCGCCATATAGACCACAGACTAATGGCGTGGTAGAGGCGGCAAACAAGAACGTTGTCACAATTCTCAAGAAAATGATTGACAACTATCGAGATTGGCCAAGCAAGATACCCTTCGCTTTGTGGGGATATCGTACATATGTTAGGATGCCCACTGGGGCCACCCCTTTTTATTTGACCTACGGCATGGAAGCTGTACAGCCAGACGAGTTAGAAATATCATCCTTGCGTATCTTACTCGAAAGTCAAATCCCGGAAGCCGATTGGAAGAGGGATAGATATGAAGAACTCATCCTCCTGGATGAACGTAGGCTACGCGCATTACAAAATGTCCAAACATATCAAGCTCGTATCAAACGAGCCTTCAACAAAAGGGTCAAGCCAAGGAACGTCAAGGAAGGAGACTTAGTACTCAAGTAGATTAGAGCTCTTTTACCTGTCGATCCACGAGGAAAATTCAAACCTAATTGGGCCGGGCCATTTCTAGTCAAGTCCATACATCCAGGGGGTGCGGTTAGAATCACAGACCTAGATGGGAATGAATTTGCCAACCCAACGAATCTTGACCAACTAAAGCGGTGATACGCCTAGAATAGGAACAAAAACACGCCTCACGTAACCTCACGTGTCGCTCTTGTGGCACTAAATAAACGGCTCCTAGCCAAGCTGAAATAAGCTAATGTCACCATGCTCTTGCATTTTGACAATCTGTCATCCTCATATCATCAAATAAACTAAATTGCACCTTAAGAGTAAGTAAAAAGCTCATGCTTATTTTCTAAGTTCATTACAAGCTCTTGCTTAGAACAATTAGTCTTTTACATTTACTCGAACTACGCGCAAGGCTTTGATTTTATTTTTTAATGAATACCTAGGCAATCCTTCGCAGGATACAACCCATTAATTTTAAAATGTAAATAGAAGGACATTTGCAGTTGCATTTGGAATTCGACAAGAATAATAAATAGAAAATCACAACGGTTTCATAACCAATTAACCTCCTTTATTTCATTCGTTTTTCTAATAATAATAATAGTACGCTACATAATAATAATAGTAAAGATAAAAAAAATAAAAAATAGGCTAGGATTCTAAAAACCCCACCTTCTTATTACAATAATAATAATAAATAATAATAAAGACTTGGGCTATTCCTCCATTTTCCCTTTGCCCTTGTCATTTTTGTCATATTTCTTATCACGACCTCGAGCCGGACGCTCTTGCGCCACTTCGGACCTAATCACCAATGGTCTTTCTCGTGGTCTAGCCTTCCCATTCTTGTCAATCACTTTGTCCACGGCAGGAGAGGTCTTCGGTTTCTTCGAAGGACGAACAACTCGAAACCCGGCTTCTTCCTCTCCCTCAGTCAGATGCTTCTCTTTCTCCTTTTCCACCTCGCGCACCTTGTAGTCAACGGGCTTGCGCTTCCTCGATCTCTCACGCTCCTCCACAGTAGTAGCTTTCCTCCACCGTAGATAGGAGTCCGACACCCATAAGGCACTAACAGAAGAGTTCAAGAACCATACGTTTCTTTGAGCCCATTTAATGGCCCACTCCCTTCGACTCTCAGTAGTAAGCGCCACAGCAGTCTGCGGGACAGTATCAAGCTTCGGGATTGTCCGCTTGAGTCCAAACGTCTTATCAGCCTCTCCGGGAAGATGCATACCATGAATTCCAAGCCAGGAATGCGCACAGATCGGGTAGAATCCAAGGAAGATACTCCAGTGACAGATTTGAGATGCCACCATGGTACGATCCATCTAATCAAGGGACCATCGTCACTCCTTAATTTGTTTTCCCAATAATTGCAGACTCGAGTGAAGTCCACCATGTAGAGCCTAGTCCTCAATCCTCATAGCAATTGAGCGAGCATGATAGGCAGAAACTTTAACTGGGGGCTCGGTCAATCGAAGACGCTCCATAAGCCAAACCTACCAAAAAGCAGGTGTTCAAAAAAAAAAAAAAAAACGAAAAGAGAAAAAAGAAAAGAAAAGAAGAGAAGAAATTCTTTTACCTGCAAGATAATGGGACTTCCCAAATAAGGTAGGTCACGATTGGCTTTCCTGTTATCAAAGCCCAATAGGATCTCTCCTAAACATAAACAAGTTGGGCTCCTCCGCAGTTCCATTTGCTCAACCAGGCCCAGGAAACGGGGATCACCTCTCAAATCCTCATCAACATGCCCTTGAAGGACATATACATGTAACAAGCAAAATCCAAATGCCCTTCGCCTAGCAACATAAGAGATGGTGGGGTCGGCCTTGTTAATGAATCGGTCAATAAAGTCCAACATTCGCACTCCTTTAGTGGTCACTAGACGGTCCACCTCAATTCTTGTCAACCCAAACAAGTCTCTAAATTTGTTCTTATACCCTTGTGAAGTAGAAGGAATAGCAGGCAAGTGTTCTGGGTCCCACCCACCGATCGCAACAATTTCTTCAGGAAATAGGCAAATGTCACCTCCGGGGAAAGCAAAAACGTGATAATTCGGGTCCTAATAATCAAGACAAGCATCTAGGAATGGTTTGACTACCTTGATAAGCTTCAAACTCAACAACGATCTAAGATTATAGGCACCCATGTCGTGTTTCTCCACGTTGGAAAACTCATTGGTCCACTCTTTTAGACGAATTTCAAGAGTATTCATAATGAAGGATTGTTTTGAGAGTTTTATGTAATAAGACGAAGGAAGAGACGGAAGAATTATATGAATAAAACCTCTGTCGACGTTTCTATTTATACTAAAATCTGTTTCCTAAAATCCGCCAGAACGGATACCGGGAACAGCAGCAGACTGGGCCGCGCCTCTTCCTCAAAGCAACGTTTCTGTGATTTTCCGCGTTGGATCTTTCCTAAATTCCTTAGCGAATAATTTCCTATTCATACGGGTTATTATTTTGGTAAATACGTCAAAGTTACCATATTTCGTGTTTCCTAATTGCACGGGCGCGTATTTCGCGACGATATCGACATTTTCGTCATTTTAGCGCACTTGTACATTTCTTTTTACTTTTTCTTTTTGGGGAATCATTTCACTCTCCATTTCAAACTTATATGTTTTTATTTTTTTATTTTTTTAGGGGGTAACCCTCCCTACCGTCCGGTCATTTCCGACCAAATTTTTGCATTACATTTTTTGCATTTTCGAGTCAAACCCTCCCTACCGTCCTGTCATTCCCGACCAAATTTTTGCTTTTTTTTGCATTTTCAAGTCATCATTTTGCGCTAATTTAGGCCATATGTATGCATACATGTTCTACGTGGATTTCTATGTAAAATTCGGCAGCATGACGGCGTAAACCGTCATCTACCAAACCTGTTCAAAGCTAACCTGCAGGAATAAACTACGCAACCCAGCAGCAAAGGCACTCAGGCCGTCATATATACAACCAAAAGAGGGATATGTACAACAAACTGGGGGCTCGAGCCCAAAGCAAAGTCCAAAATGTCCAAAATGTAGGTCCTAAATGTACAAATGTGCAAGATACAAAACAAACAACAAAAAAACTACTACCGGTCGCCGCCTAACTCCGCAACTCTCGCCTCGAGAGCAGCAACCTCGGCGTCGCGAACCTCGAGCTCCCTCAGCAAACGAGCTGTCTCCTCCCGAGACTGAGCCAGCTCTCGCTCCCAGCTCGCGCTCCCTCTGCAAACAACAAATTGGCTCATGTCAATCATTTCAAGCAATCATAAGAAAATTATAAAATTCAAAAAAGAAGTAGACGAAAGGTTCATACCTGACGACCTCGACCGCCGACAAGTGCCTCGACGGCAGTAGCTCGCAGCCGGTTGGCTACCCTCCATAACGCCACAAACCGAGACGGTGCAACCTGCATTTTCAAATAAGAAGTTCTCAATAATTGGATAATTTCAATCAAATGTGTTGTTACACAAAAATCATACAAATTAGAGGCTCACGCTCCGAATCAGATGCTGCCAATCGTCCAAGCCAGCATCCGTCACAGCCACATCAACGTAACGCAGCTCGGAGATCGTCGTCCTCCCAGTCGCGTCAGTGTACTCGAGGGTCTCGGGGTACTCTAGGGGCTCAATGCCCGCCGCCTCAACCTCCTTCAAAGACAAAGGATTGCCATTAAATCGATGATCATTAATCATGCTTTCGAAATGGTCATAAGGAGAGTAAATGCTCACCACAACCGGCCAGTACGCCAACCTCCCGTAGAGGAACGCCGAGTAGTCCTCACCAGGAAGCAGAAGGGCATCATCACCAACGCCTGCCAAGTCAGCCTCCCTCTCAGCCTCAGAAGGCTCCCTGAACATCGTCCTAGGAGGATCGATGGGAACAGGCAAGACATCCCGAGAGCACACGGGACCCATCGACGTCCTCAACAGCAACCGGCTCGAGCTCCTGGGCCGAAGGACCTCAGCCACGAAAGGAGGAACGTTAGCGTACTCCTCCTAAGGCCTGGGCACCCACTGGGAAAAGACAAGCAAGAAATCATTCTTATGATCGGTTAAAAACTAATAAAGAAGCAAAACGAATATAAGTGAGATGCTCACGCTGTCCAGCTGAAGAGCGTTCACGTCCCGCCGGTAGACACCGTGAGAGGAACGCTTGCTCCTCGTGCGACACATCACCCAATCCCTCACAACGGGATAGGCCCTCTCCAGCGGCTCCGTCCTCATGGGCGAGAGGCTCGGAAAGTAGGAGTACACCCACGCCTGTGAAGTAAGATAGTCAATAACGATCTTTCGTAATTCGATAAATAAAAGAAGTGATTTTAGTCTGAATGAAGGTTCATACCTCCAACAGTAGTCCAGGGCCGACAACACCAGGAGAAGTCCCCTTCTCCATCAACTCCGGACGAACCATGGCTCTCATGAAGCGGATAAGGACCGCAAAACCAGCAGTGACCTAGTCCCAACGTCCTAGGGAGCTCAGGTCAGAAAGGAAGGGAAGAAGCTTCGTCGACAGCCTCTCTCCCTTGTCTCCGAGGTAGATCGAAGACAGAAACCACCAAAGCCACAAGCGGGTCCTCCTTCGGTCACCAGAGGGAGGAGGAGCCGTCTCTCTCCCGTCAATCACCATCCACGCCGGGGTCTTCCCCGCAAAGTAGTCTCGGACATAAGAACTAGACACCAAATCAGGCACTGTAGCAGCCTTCGGCGCCAAGTTCCAGCCGATCAGCCTCGGCCGAGTCCACCCTCATGGCAGTCTCGGGCTACTCCACCTCCTCGGTCCCACATGGCAGACCAGAGATCATGTCGGAGTCCTCCAACATGACTCCCACCTCACCAAAAGGCATGTGAAAAGTGGAAGTCGTATCCCAGAATCGGTCCAAGAAAGCGCGGACCAGGCTAAGGTTAGCCCGCAACTTTCTCTTCGCGATATCCCTCCAAGCTTGCACCAGGGCGCTGAATGCTCCCGGCCTCCTATTGTGATTTGAAACAAAAGCTATCTTTAGTTTGAATGAAATTGGAAAAGATATGAGCAAATGAAATGAAAGAAGATGAGTGGTGAATGATGAATTCAAGATTACCAACCTCTTCACCGTCCTATAGGACAGGTGACCCTCCGCAACCCAAAGCAAGTGCCTGCTGTCCCAGGTCTCAGCCCACGCAGGTGCTCCCCTCAGCTGACGACCGCCTAGCCCAACGTTGGCCCGCCTCGAGGCCTCCTCCTCCTCCACCTCGTCCTCAGCAACTGCCTCCTCGAGAGCACGAGAAGCGTCGACGGCTGTGTCTATGTCCATGGGAGCTCTCCCAGAAGTAGGAGCCTCGTCACCTGCAACGTTAAAGTAATTTTAGGCCGCGTCAAGTGACGACGAACCTTGATTAGGGGATTTTTGAGTTTTAGAAGCCCCGAAGTCGCTCTTTTCTCGCCATCTTTGGCCGTATTCCCACAAACCCGATCACTCATGTGGTAATTTGGGTTAAGTCAAGCCTAAGTTGAAGCTTAGTCATGGGGTTGAGTCGAAATTTCGACAGCATTTCGTTATAACGGCGATTATGCCCTAGAAAAGTGTCCTGAAAAAGCCATCACAAACCAAAATTCCAAGATGGTAGGAAGTTTACCCATCATCCAAGGATTCCAAATACCAAGTTTCATCACAAACGGGCATTCCTAAGGCTATGTTCGAAGCAATTTACGGTTTAGCTGTGAAACCGTCACAATTTCACTCAAATGCCCAAAACTCAACGAAAATTCAAAACAAATACATGGTTATGATCCTTATACTACCAATTAGCCATTTACAAGGTCAATTTTGCAAGGCAAGATCATTTGGGGAAAAAGGCCCAAATTTTCGACATTTTAGGGTTGAAAACCCCGATTTTTTGTCAATCCAATTAGTCCATTATAGAAGATTAATGCAAGAATGATATACATACCTCGATTAGTCATGGTAAATGCAAGCTTTTGGATCAAATTTTGGCGGAAATGGTTGAGATTTGAGAGAGAAAATTGAGGAATTGTGTTTCAAAACAAATGAAATGAACCCCTATTTCATCGCGCTTTTACGCAGGAAAGACACCCCCAGGAATAGACGCAGCAGGTGTTGCGCCTCTTCCAAGAGATGCAGCCCTTGCTGCGCCTCTTCCTCAACTTCCCTTCATACGAATTTTCAAAAATTCGTTATGAGTTCGTTATTTGTGGGCCCATCTTTGGTGCGCCTCTTCTCCGATGCCATTTTATCTTTTCTGGTCCGTTTGACATTTATTCTTCGCTCAGACCCGCATTTCTAAGCCAACTGCAAACTATCGTACATTATTTATTGCTTCCAAGACCTTGTTTGTCACAACGAGCAAGTATTCTCTGACAGGTGTTTCGACACGCCTTCATTATATTCCCCCAGCGAGAGTAAGCGGATAGACAATCCCTCTCGAGACATGGAGATAGGTTCCCGATAGGGTTTCCCCAACGAGAGTTCACGACATACAATCGTCCTTCTCAAGTTCTTCTGAAGTTTGTTTGAAGACGACCCAAGCATATTTCTCCCAGCAGTTCCCGCATGTGTCCTGCTACTCACGATATTCCTTGTTTCCCCACGGAGTGCGATAAAGGTGTCGTTCTCCAGAAGTTCCCAGACCGGCAGAGTTCTTACACTCGAGCCTTAGTTATCTCTTAGGTTGAAATTATATTTGGCCTCCTTCTCGTCGATGCTTTCCTTTAGGGTCCCACACCCTAGCACAATCCTTATATATCTTTTAGGTCTTACCCTTAGCTCCTACGCTTAACCTTAACTCCCATGCACCCTCAGAAGCATCTCGAGGAAGAAGTTTCAGGTATGGTCTCCTCTTATGGCTGGCAAGCCTCCTTACGTAGTCTAATGGACTTTAAACGACCCTCCCCGATAGTCGACAGACTCTAAAATGTTCCCGACGACAGGTCCTTGGCTCAGACCCCTTGAGCCGCCTCGCGTCGCCATAGTCGTCAGGTTGTAATCTTCGATTGACCTGATGGATATACTTTGACTTTCGCCTTGTCTAAGCCTCAGTCAAAGTGGGGGCTCAGAGATACCTCATTTCTGCACCTCCCGCAAACCACCCGGTGATGATTGGGCCGCATGTTTGGTACGCGGAACGATTTGTGACAGTTCGTAAGTTTATCGTCAAGTGATTGCTCAAACACTTGTGTCTGCCTCGTGGTTGTCATCTAGGTGTCATTACGGTCGTTTTGGCAGTAATTAGAGTACATTTGGAACCCGGGCCTAAAACCGTCTTCATTTTCTGATAACCGCTAAATCCCGAGTCAGAATGTTCTGGAATGTTCCTGTAATACCCCGTATTTTATATAATATAATTAATTAAACGGATATTATTATATATTAATTATTATATATATTATTTTACTAATTATGTCGGGATGATAGTTGAGTCGAGTTAATTGTGTAGTCGTGTTGATATCGTAAGACCAAGTTACTCGTAAACTTGTGAGACGGGTTTAACTGAATGATAACTTACCCATACCCATGACCCATATCACGTTACCCATACCCATGACCCATTTACCATCTAACTTAACCTTTTAACCTAAGTTTAACCTAATTCTACCCTAACACAAAACACCACTCCCTCAAACCGTCACCCTCCTTTCAGCAACACCAATCCCCATCTTCACGCAATTCGAGAGGGAGTGAGGGGGCGTGGACATTAACGGCGCAGCAGGGAAGAGATAGGGGTGGTTGTCGACACTCATAGGCGGCTCCGGCGGCGGTGGTGGTGGCAGGAAAAGGTAAGAACACAACCCTTCTTCTCGGTTTTTCACTTTTCGCGCGTTTTGTTGGTTGTTTCGTGCCCTAGAGAGGTGAGGCTGGTGGTTGTTGATAGGGTAAGGGAATTGGGTGGAAAGGGACGAGTGAAATGGTGGTGTTTAGGGTGGTTGTCGGTGGATATAGTGGCGGTAAAGGGGAGCAGGACAGGGGTGGCAAATCTAGTGTCGATGCCAAAGGGCGAGTTTGGAGGGGTGAGTTTGGGTGGCACCACCGTCGACTAGGGGGAGGTCGACATGGTGGTGCTGTGGTGTCGGTGGTCGTGGGTTGGCTGCGAGTTGATTCGTGGTTGTTTGACAGGAGTTAAAGGATAGCTGCGGTGGTGGTAAGTGGGGAATCAGGGGTGGTTGGTGAGGCACGGCCAGTGTGAACAGGCCAAAAGACGGCCGTGGTTCACCTCGCCGGCGAGGGTCGACCTTGATGGGGGTGTTCTTTGGTGGTTGGGTTGAAGTGGGGGACTGGTGCAGTGGTTGACACGGCCTTGTGGTGGCCGGTGGTGGTGCGTGGGTGAGAGTGAAGGGAGTAGTTGATGTCGGGCTGTTTTGTGGGTTTTAAAGCGGGTTTTTCATAATGTAATCGTTATATTCGTAATGAGTCGTATTCTTAATTAATTAATCCAATCCCGAGTGATTTAAATAATTTATTTAATTACTTCCCGAGTGCATTAAAATAATTAAAGACGGGTTTTCATAGTTTAATCATTATAATTCATTAAGGGATCGTACTCTTAATTAATTAATTTAATTCCCGAGTCCTTTAAATGATTAGTTAATTTAATTCCCGAATCATTTAATAATTCAAGTCGGGTTTTGAGTCGGGTTTGTTAAAAGAGGAAAGTTACTATTTCGGGAAAGTTTCTATTTTGGGAAATTCTGTATTTAGTAGTTAATAATAATAAATATTATAATTCGTTTAGGTGACGGATTCGTGAAGGATCGATAATCAAATTCATTGCCTTATTTCGGACCGCTTAATCGCTTAGTTGGATTTTAAGCACTTTGAGGTAGGGGAAACACACTTGACTCCTTATCGTATTATTGAATTGAGTTGACTTGTTTGTGTTTCATATGACCAAGCTGAGATCGTTGACTTGTTCGTGGTTGTGATTGATGTTGTGTTTCATGTAATGAGGTGGGGTTATGAATGTTAGTGTTGAGTATACTATTCCAATATTTTGATAGTGGCATGATTTCATTCATTAATATACACATTGTGTTGCATTATTACTTGTTGAGCACTTCATATGCATTGGAGTTGGAGGATGGTGTAGGAGTGACGATGTTGAGATACGATGTGGATTGTGATAAGGCCCGGGCGGGTTCGCAGACTTGCCCTGGTGTCCTCGGTGCGAGTGGCGGATCGGCTACGGTCGATATATATAGTCTACCGCGGATCGGTATGGCTGGGTTGTCCGGGTTATGAGATATGAGAAATGAGATATGAGGTATGAGTTGAGATGGAGATGGAGGTGACGGAGGATCATGCATATCATGTTTTGTTGTTTAATTGTTTTCCCTACTCAGCTTCGCGGCTGACCCTGTGTATTCGTGTACGCCTGTGATGATCCAATTATTGGGGAGCAGATTGACAGGTATTTCAGAGACTGATGGGAGCTGGCCGGGAGGAGAGTTGGATGACGGACTTAGTGCCTAGGCCACCTTAGTCTTATTAGTAGTTTTATCAGACTGTAACTTTTGGTCATATTTTTGGAGGCTTTGTTTTTTTTATTCCAGTTGTCATATCACTTTAAACATTTTAATAAAGTACTGTGTTTCTTTCCTTTGTATCTACTACCTCGGGTTTCCGAGATGGTAACGCCGTCATTTATCTGAGGAGTCCTAGCTCAGGCCCTTAAATAAATGGGGGTGTTACAAAGTGGTATCAGAGCGAACGATCCTCAGGCCTAAACCAATGAACCCAATGAACGTAGGATGCGTCTAAATAAAATGAACCCCTGGGAATAAACTGGTAGGAGCTCACAGTGCGGTTAAGAAGGCGCCCTTAATGCGTGCTCTTTTGCCCTCCCAGTTTTGAACCAGGCAACCCAAGAGAAAACGAGTGAATGGGGTAGTTAGAAGGAAAACCTTGGATATAAGCTAGTTGATGTATACCTTGAGACCTAGTGCTGAAATTATGATATTTCTCTGGATGGATAATCAATGAAGCGTTGGATTGTGGTAATCGTGAGCGTGAGAATAATTGCGAATTTATGATATTTATCTGGATGGATGTGAATGACGTGTTGATAGTGCTATTATGTCTGGTAATATGTGGTTATGTGATCCCAAAGCCATGCTAGTATAGTATCGTGATCGTAATGAGAGACATCATTGAATTGCTTGTTTCTAGTCGTAGCAAACGTGATTAGATGTAAGGGGTAGGTCGGGATGCGAAAGGATTTCTATGGGGTAGATGTTTACGTATATACAAAAGTGCGAGATTTAAGTTAGGATGAGTTAGTGTCGATAGTATGGTTGTAAGAGGGTGGAACATGGAAAATGAATGATTTAGTGTTGAAATCCGTTTTGTTTGATTATACTCTGTAATTGATCTTGCTGTCATTTCCTTTCTGTTAATTTTCTATGGATGAAAATTTTATGAGAAATAGCCTCGTGAGTTAGTGTTCTTTTGGCGTTGGTTTCATGCTTATAGGGTATACGGATTAAGAGTAATAAATGTTTTAGTGGGCTGTGGTCGGGAAGTTCCTGTGCAGTGATGTGTTGACCAACGGTTTTGTAAAAATCTTCATTTAATTTGTGTAAATGATTTTTGCATAATTCCAACTCCATCGACTAGGGGTTTCGCATACGTTTCCAAATTGATAAGCCACGAAAATTCTTGATGTCTCTATATTAAATGGTAAACTTTGCAAACTGACCCAAGTTTCGGACCAATTGCTGTCACATACTTGTTTGGACCAACTGAGTTGTAAAATTCTTAAAAAATTGAATTCTTGAACTTTCGACCTCCTTCTTTTATCACGAACTATTAACTCTCTGTATGTTATGAAAAGTAATGTAACTCAAGTTTTCGTTGAACGGCTGTTTATTCGTGATTTTCGAAAGTTATAACGTGAATCTTGACCGGTAAAATGTGCGTACTATGTGAGTTTTCATATAATTGTTTGGTTATTCCATGAGCCTTACTAATGTGATCTTATAATGTTTTATATGATGATAGTAGCACGCATGTTCAGTAGTTATATATCTTAACAAGTGATAAAATTAAAACTTAGCTGATAACATTGTTGACATGATAGCATGAGCAAAATTGGGTAGCGTAACTTGATTATTAATCGAGGGTGAAATGTTTGTACGAGTCCAGTTGTTTGCATATTTTGTGGCATGTTGTAATACCTCTGTTGTTCATCATATTCGTATAGTGGTCGGGTATACATAAATATAAAACTATATTATCATATCTTGGTAAATTTGGTGGCGTTAAATGTTCTAATGTACTCGCATGAATATTTACAATAATGACGTTAAATATTTACACATGAACGGTAGTAATGGTTATGTCTAAATGTTCCCACATGTAGGATGTCATCTGAGTCCTAAGGTCCTTTATGTGAGTCTGTGTGCCTATAGTTATACTTATTGCTTTCATTGCATTAAGTTATTTCAGTTGAACCTAAAACCTACAACATGATAATAAACAGTGTTGTTATTCTTGTTATTGAATATGTTCGTTATTACAATGTCGTAAAGCACTAAAGTGATTCTTGCAAATGCATGGGTATGATATAAAGGAAAACTGTTTGATATAACACGACAATTGGCACATTTATATTCTCGTGTCGTTACTATCAATTACATTAACATGAAGATTGTTATGATAACTATATTGACAATTATAATAGGATAACCCTTTGATGATTCACATGATATGCATTGGTTTAAATGATAGTCGTTATAGTTACATTTAATTGAGTCTACGGGTTGCCTAAGTATTTAAGTCGTGCAAATCAGTGAAGTTTCCAAGTTGCTAATCTTCTACTATAGCTAGAATTCTACAAAGTATACGATGGTGAATGTATGTGAAACTATTTATGCGATATCGGTTGTTTTGCTGAAAATGAGTGGTACTAAGTTCTTTGGACACAATTGAACGATATGGTTGCTATGATGTCAAACACATGTGGGATATGGAAGTAGTGTTGCGTTGGCATGGATCATATGTTGTTACTTTTATTAGCGAATATGTTTCAGAATTTATATCAACAAGTTGGCCAATTCGTGTTGTATGTCTGATGAGTAAAAAGGTCTTGATTACGTGTTATGTTTTCTATGGTTTCGAGGTGTTTAAGTAATGCTCATGTACCGCATATTTTAATACTCCTGGTGATTTATTAGTGGTAGGGCGGGTCAATTGTTCGAAATTAGTAATGGTTTTGACTTGGGAGAGGAATTTGGTGGAGTCAATGTTAGATTGTATGTTGGTTTACGTGTATTCTGCGGTTGATATTCCTAAAGTGGTTGTTTCCTGGTAGATAATGCGAATCGTGATGATCCTGAGTTGACCAAAACCTGGTATTACAATGATTACCACTGAAAACTTGTTATATATCTTTCGCACACTTAAACCTCGAGGATGAATCCCTTGTCTTAACACCCTTGTGTCTAAATTTGTTAACCTTCCATTTTGTAGGATGGATTCCTACTATGTACACCCGCAAGACTGTTACATGTCACTTGATGCTGACTTTAATGAGCATTGTGAGAGACTTTGCACTGCCATGGACATGTATGGCCATAATGGGCACCCTGAGTATTTAACTAATACTCAGTTAAGAGCGTATACCCTTATCGATTCTATTCCGACTCGGCATACTAAAGGACAAACAAACGCTTCTATATGAGAGAGTTGACCACCCATTGCATGAGGCTATTCCGTGACCCCATTATTGCGGCGGGGCCAAATACCCGCCCGAGCATACCTTCGACTTTATAGCGGGCGACCGAGATACGAATTTTACGCTAATGTACCGATCGAAAGTACGATGAACCACCCATGCCGGACTTCGGGGAAGAGGTGAACAGAAAGGGAATGACATAGAAGTCACGAGAAACAGAGGAAGCGCGACCTAAGGACCGTTAAGTTAGGGCTAGTAACACCATGATCGGTCTGTTGTGAAACCGTGTAAACCTTTGGTTCCTTCTTGTTGTTCTTTTAGTTCGATGTTGTGTTTTAAGTCAAGCATGAACTAAGTAATAAGTGATACTTGTTGATACAATCGTTAATTTCATAATAAAACCTTGTTTTCAACTTTAAATATTCTTCGCGCAATCTTTTGGTCATGTGTTCTTTTCGATTACATGTTGTTGTGAGTGTTTTGTACTTTGGAATATGAAAGTTGAGAAGAGGTTACGAGGACGTAACCATGTTTTTAGTTGGGTAGGATTGTAAAATCTTAAGGTTTATGTCCCAATTGTGTATAGATTGTGGTGTTGATCAAGTTGTAGATCGTAGTTTGTTCAAGCTGATGTTTCGCTGATGTTTCGTTGCGTGGTACCCATACAAATGAGTTCTCTATGTTGTGTAATTAAACTGCTGCTGTTATGGCGCTCCGATAGTTGCACGAGTTCATGAGTGGTGATAGATTTGCATGAAGTAAGTTCCGGGACGTAACTTCTTTTTAGGAGGGTAGAATGTAACATACCGTTTCACCCGCTTAAGTTCATGAGTTCTGGTACTAGGAAATCTGTTTTGGTAACCGCGGTGGTACTTGGAGGTTTGGTAGATGAGCGAACTTCGGGACGAAGTTCATTTTAAGGGGGGAAGACTGTAATACCCCGTATTTTATATAATATAATTAATTAAACGGATATTATTATATATTAATTATTATATATATTATTTTACTAATTATGTCGGGATGATAGTTGAGTCGAGTTAATTGTGTAGTCGTGTTGATATCGTAAGACCAAGTTACTCGTAAACTTGTGAGACAGGTTTAACTGAATGATAACTTACCCATACCCATGACCCATATCACGTTACCCATACCCATGACCCATTTACCATCTAACTTAACCTTTTAACCTAAGTTTAACCTAATTCTACCCTAACACAAAACACCACTCCCTCAAACCGTCACCCTCCATTCAGCAACACCAATCCCCATCTTCACGCAATTCGAGAGGGAGTGAGGGGGCGTGGACATTAACGGCGCAGCAGGGAAGAGATAGGGGTGGTTGTCGACACTCATAGGCGGCTCCGGCGGCGGTGGTGGTGGCAGGAAAAGGTAAGAACACAACCCTTCTTCTCGGTTTTCACTTTCTGGCAGTTTTGTTGGTTGTTTCGTGCCCTAGAGAGGTGAGGCTGGTGGTTGTTGATAGGGTAAGGGAATTGGGTGGAAAGGGACGAGTGAAATGGTGGTGTTTAGGGTGGTTGTCGGTGGTGATAGTGGCGGTAAAAGGGAGCAGCGACAGGGGGTGGCAAATCTAGTGTCAGATGCGTTTTCAGGCGAGTTTGGAGGGGTGAGTTTGGGTGGCACCACCGTCGACTAGGGGGAGGTCGACATGGTGGTGCTGTGGTGTCGGTGGTCGTGGGTTGGCTGCGAGTTGATTCGTGGTTGTTTGACAGGAGTTAAAGGATAGCTGCGGTGGTGGTAAGTGGGGAATCAGGGGTGGTTGGTGAGGCACGGCTGTGAACCAGGCCAAAAGACGGCCGTGGTTCACCTCGCCGGCGAGGGTCGACCCCAGTGGGGGTGTTTGCTGGTGGTTGGGTTGAAGTGGGGACTGTGCAGTGGTTGACACGGCCTTGTGGTGGCCGGTGGTGGTGCGTGGGTGAGAGTGAAGGGAGTAGTTGATGTCGGGCTGTTTTGTGGGTTTTAAAGCGGGTTTTTCATAATGTAATCGTTATATTCGTAATGAGTCGTATTCTTAATTAATTAATCCAATCCCGAGTGATTTAAATAATTTATTTAATTACTTCCCGAGTGCATTAAAATAATTAAAGACGGGTTTTCATAGTTTAATCATTATAATTCATTAAGGGATCGTACTCTTAATTAATTAATTTAATTCCCGAGTCCTTTAAATGATTAGTTAATTTAATTCCCGAATCATTTAATAATTCAAGTCGGGTTTTGAGTCGGGTTTGTTAAAAGAGGAAAGTTACTATTTCGGGAAAGTTTCTATTTTGGGAAATTCTGTATTTAGTAGTTAATAATAATAAATATTATAATTCGTTTAGGTGACGGATTCGTGAAGGATCGATAATCAAATTCATTGCCTTATTTCTGGACTGCTTAACTGCTTAGTTGGATTTGCCGGCACTTTGAGGTAGGGGAAACACACTTGACTCCTTATCGTATTATTGAATTGAGTTGACTTGTTTGTGTTTCATATGACCAAGCTGAGATCGTTGACTTGTTCGTGGTTGTGATTGATGTTGTGTTTCATGTAATGAGGTGGGGTTGACTGAACTGTTAGTGTTGAGTATACTATTCCAATATTTTGATAGCTGGCATGATTTCATTCATTAATATACACATTGTGTTGCATTATTACTGTTGAGCACTTCATATGCATTGGAGTTGGAGGATGGTGTAGGAGTGACGATGTTGAGATACGATGTGGATTGTGATAAGGCCCAGGCGGGTTCTGCAGGACTTGCCCTGGTGTCCTCAGCTGCGAGCTGGCAGATCGGCTACGGTCGATATATATAGTCTACCGGGGATCGGTATGGCTGGGTTGTCCGGGTTATGAGATATGAGAAATGAGATATGAGGTATGAGTTGAGATGGAGATGGAGGTGACGGAGGATCATGCATATCATGTTTTGTTGTTTAATTGTTTTCCCTACTCAGCTTCGCAGCTGACCCTGTGTATTCGTGTACGCCTGTGATGATCCAATTATTGGGGAGCAGATTGACAGGTATTTCAGAGACTGATGGGAGCTGGCCGGGAGGAGAGTTGGATGACGGACTTAGTGCCTAGGCCACCTTAGTCTTATTAGTAGTTTTACCAGACTGTAACTTTTGGTCATATTTTTGGAGGCTTTGTTTTTTTTATTCCAGTTGTCATATCACTTTAAACATTTTAATAAAGTACTGTGTTTCTTTCCTTTGTATCTACTACCTCGGGTTTCCGAGATGGTAACGCCGTCATTTATCTGAGGAGTCCTAGCTCAGGCCCTTAAATAAATGGGGGTGTTACAGTTCCGGATATTTCTATTCCATATTTCACAATCTTTTAATCTTTGGTAAAGAATTTCCCGTAATATTAACACAAAATATTAAGGAAAATAAGATTAATCCGTTATTCCATAAATTAAACACGGAAATCTTTCTTCCGCAGAGGAAACCACACTGGGGAACAGACGCAGCAGTCTGCGCCTCTTCCAAGGGACGCGGATGCATCTTTGCGCCTCTTCCCAGGTCCTTTTCTGCGTATTTTTCGTATCTTTTCATATCTTTTCGAGATTTACTTCCAAAGTCTCTCAGAAAACCCTAATTCCTCCACGTGATTAGTATAAATAGGAGCCTTCGCTCATCATATTTCTCACGCGAGTGTCCGCCCTTCTCTTCTCCCTTTGCATTCTAGACCACGTTCTTACTTTTTGGCGTCTACGTGCTTGAACTTTCGACCACGTAAGCTCGGATCCTTCTGAGTATCAGCCTCGTTTGCATGACCGACCAATTTGACCAACTCCACCATAATCAACTTAATCAATCTTAATCGTTTTCCTCTTATGAGGGCACTTTCGTTACATTCGAGTCGAGCATCGCTAAAACATAAACTTAGTTCATCTCGTTTCGTCAAACATGTAAGTCTGAGGGTGTAAATCTCTCTTTTATTTATTGTTCTTTATTTTTGTAATCATATTGTAAGGTTTATGTCGAAAATATAATTAAAACCGATTTCTAAAACTCTTTGTTTAAATCCCTTTTTACGGATTAACAGGAGACAGACGTCGAGAAGAGACGCATCAACTGTTGCGCCTCTTGGAAAGGACGCAGCCCTTGCGGCACCTTTTCCTGAGGTTGTCACCGTTCCTGCTTCTCTTCTTCTTCCTTCGTCTTCTGTTGGTTTTATCTTTTGTTTTCTCTCGTCTTTATTTGTTCTTATTTCGTTCACATGATATTTAACCATATTGTTCACCATCTTTAACATGTAATTCATCACAAATTCCCGACTTAAATCTCAAATAACCAATATTTGCGGGTTTTCGTCATTAAAGTCAAACCGGGTTGTAGAAATTCGATTCATTCATATTGAGTTTCTGGAATTCGACCTTTGATATATTTCTCACCTGTTTATTCATCATTAATCCATCATATTCATCATATTTAACCTAATTAGTTCATCATATTTAACCTAATTAACCCTCATTAACCTTGTATTAATTCGTTCTAATCGATTTCATCCATGTTTTGCTTTCATGACCATTAATCACATGTAAATAACCTGCTAATTACTTTCACCCGAGTCAAATAGCATAATAAAGCCTTAAAATCACCAATTAACATTAACGACTTGCAATTCCGGTTTCACAGCCAGAATTGAGCCAAGGAACAGACGCAAAGAATCGGGCTGCGCCTCTTCAGAGGGCGCTCTCTGCTGCTTTGTTCTGGCCGATTTCTAATCTCTCGAGCTCCGTCTTGCTTTGACCTAGTTTTAGCTTACGTATTAATTAACTACTATTCGTATTATCACCCTAATTCTTGTTCGTTAATTTGTTTATTTATTTCTTTTCTCACAATTATCCGTTTTAGAAGTATTTTTGACATGAATCAATTAACCCAATGTAATTATTGTAATTTTCTTTATTGTATTATCATTGTAATTTTCTTTATTATATTTCTTTGTGTGCCTTCACATGTAATTGAACTTATATCCCGACTTTGACATTTATTGTATGTTAAATTACTTGTTCACCGACTTAGTCTAATTCTTCACATGTTAGGATTAAAACGTTGGATGTTGCATTACATGCATATAATCGACAATATATCGAGTATAGACAATTTCCCTAATCATTAGTATAGGCCGCTATCGAGGCGGGCGGGATTAGGTGTTCGATCAAAAGAGCTTCCTAATACGTACCCTCACCCCTAACTCCAGATCTCTGTGAACATCCGTGTTCATTGGCATCCACGAGAGTCATTCTAGACATAGAATGCTAAGGGTAACGAGTTCTTGGTGTTCATGTCACTACTTTGTGTCTTGACATGACACGAGGTATTCGAACGATTTCCAATTTTCCACAATAAATTGGTGGCGACTCCACAAATATAAACGCTTGTTTCCCAAGCGCCCCCGTGGCCCATGTCCACACCTGCGTCCCCGATCGGGGTGGCATGTCCCGATCGGGGTGATCATACCCTAGGACTTTTACGTTTCACACCTATTTCACTATAAATAGGGGCCTTATTCCGTCATTAGGGGACATCTCTTATCCTCTCTTTTCATCTTTTACCATCTTTTACACTCTCCATATACTCTTAAGCACACAATTCTCTTAGTTTTCATATTAGTTTACATTTTGTTAAACAATTTCCTTTGTTATAAACATATTACTTAAGCATTTGGTTCTTTATAATACAATCGTTCCATTGAAGTTACTTGGGTTTGTCACTTGTGTTCTTCTTATTCAAGTTCTAATTCTCTTGTTACGGTAATTTTCACTTCTTATTTATTTCGTTATTGCATTCTTCATTATCGTTGTTTTATAGTTTGTAATTTAGTTATTAGTAATTTCATATTAGTTTGTTATTACATATCATTATCAATTAATATCACCATTGTTTATTTCTAGCATTTCCATTTACATTTCTTATCACTAGCAATTTCATTATTTCACATGTTATCTTTATTTAGTTTATTCACAATTCTTAATATTTCATTTAGTTATATTTCCATTATAATCATGTTTAATAATTCATATACCATTAGTTTTATTTCTAATATGAGTCAGTAGTTTTATTTGTCTAGGGATTAGGGAGGCCATGTATAATTAGTATTTGTAAATGTTAAATTACAATGACATAATAATGTTTGATAAGTTTCTATCACATGTTTGTTTTATTTGCTAATCTTTGGTAATTGATCACTATCTTAGATTAATTTGTTAATTTACTTTTATAAGTCGAGAGGCACGAAAATGAATTAGAATAAGAATTTTATATTAGACCGACCTAGCCATAGCCAGAGCTCATTAGGACCGTTCTATGGTTGACTATAAGGCCGAGAGGTGGTTGTCATAAGACCTAAACAAATGGACAATATTATCTATTTCTAGTTTAATATGAACATCTATATATTTGCATGTGTGATCCGACTGCTCTAGACTCTTTTATCATATATATTTTACATCGTTTTATTTACAAGTTAAAACAATCAAACCAATCAACCATTTGAATTGACCTAGATAGAATTCTACTCATAGCATTTCATAGCGCAATTCTCGTCTCCTTGTGTTCGACCCCTACTTTACTACATTCATTTGTTAGCCAAGTTTAGGGTATCTTTGATTAGGTTGCTACATCCTATCATTCTGATATATGATTTATTTAGACCGATTCCCCTCTTTGTTCTCATGCTTTTTGTCCCTATTTGACAAGGTTCTAACTCCGATGCGCTTGCATTTTACCCCTTTTATTCCATGTGTTCCCATGTTATGAATTCCCATCTCATCTTGTAGGGAATAGGCCAAGGAAGAGGCAAGACGGAATAAGGAGCAAGCATGGACGATAGCTTGTGTTAGCATGAGAGGAAGCATTTAAGAAGTGTTATCTACCGGCAGGCCGGCAACCAGCTCACCGGCAGGGAACCCCTCTTAATGCCTTACCATTTTGAAGAAAAGAAAGAAAGAAAAATTGAAGAAATGCTCGCTGCCGGCAGCCGGTTGACCGGCAGGCACACCTTACACTATGAGGAAATGGAGAAAAAGCCAAGGAAGAAGGTTCTTTGCCGGTTGGTCGCCAGCCGGCTCACCGGCAGAGAACCCCCTCGGGATGAATTCTATACATTTAGCTACAAGAGCTCGCTGCCGGCAGGTAAGCCGGCAGCCGGTGGACCGGCAGGAGAGCCCCAGACGGATTGGGCTTCCCTCTTTTCTTTGGAGACCTAATCTAAGGGGATAATATAAATACTCCGTCACTAATTCCCCTTAGACACAGAATCCTAGATCTAGAACTACTTCCTTAATCTTATGCAAACCCTTAATCAAAACTTTAATCTTTCCTTAATCAAACTTTAATTACTTCATAAATTAGCTTAGAATTAGTTGTTATCAATAGTTTACATTTAGTATTGGGTTGTTAATTGCAGATTGGTGAAGATTATTCTTATGTTTAATCAAATATTACAACTTTGTATTCAATATTGGTATAATTCCTTTCCTATTATTGTTCATCTTTCAATTGTTTACATATTTAAGTTGCTTAATTAATTTAATTACTTTGCAAACATGTTTTCCTTTACTTGTTCCATGCTAAAATCTTCATCTTTTATCTTTGTTATTGTGAACATGTGTAAGTAGTCTCTTATTAGAATGGAGGGGATCTTATATAGAGTCATATGGTTGGATTATGACATAGGAAGACTACAGTTCTTGAGTATGTGCTTGTTAGTTCTATCATGCATACAAGATGTTTGTGAAAATGCTTAAATGAGAATTTAGGTGTTTGCACTATCTTTTCTACTTGTTGGGTGAGAGCTTGACTAGTATCTAGGAACTATATGATAAAATTGTGGGTTGGGTTAATTAAGTGAGGACTTAATTAATCTTAACTTAGGGTTAGTCTCACATCGAGAGATTGGGTCTTCTCCTTGCATCTACGCTTGAATTTTGTTAACCTATGTGCACTTCCTCCTTCGTCTATATAAGTGAACCTGAACACCCTAGTTATATCTATCATTGTTTATCATCGTCTTACTAATCACGCGACTTTTATTTGCTTTAGCCTTAATCCCTTTAGTTAGTCTTAAACTCAACCCATCACATTAGGTTGAACTAAACTAGTGTCTAGACAAACAATCCTAGAACCATAATCTCCGTTCTTGGTTCAACCCTCACATACACACGACACCCTCGTACACTTGTGAGGAAATAAGTATTAAGATTTGTCACAACACATTCACCAATAATCTACTATAGTATTGACCAAGTCTTAAACTGAGTCTTGGATGGAAATCCAAGACTGAACTTAAAATTCTACAAGAGTCTTGATCTCACTTTTTTTTTGGATGACATCCAATAAATGGCTTTCATGGCTTAAACTATTTTTTTCCTTTTTTTTTAAAACCTCACAAAAAAAATGTAGAAGAAAAGTAAAGTCTTAGTTGAGTTTAAGGGATACTGTATAAAGTGTGAGATGAGTCTAAAGAGAGTCTGAATAATAAAATAATAATAATAATAAAGTTAGTGAAAAGCTGATGTGGGAGAGTCTTGACTTTGGTGAGTCTGATAATCATACCCATAGTTTAATTTGAAAGCATAATCTCAATGACCCTATCTAAACCTGGCAAAATTGACTCGACTCGAATGACTCAACCTGAACCCGACCCAACACCCGAACTTAACTCGAACTCTAATTGACCCGACCCGAATGATTATTGTTCCAAACTGATTATTATCCACAAATAACTTGATAATAGTTGACACGAAAATGACCCGAACTTAAAATGACCTGACCTGACCTGAAATCCACATACCCAAAATGATCTGACCCAAAATTGGCCTGACTCGGTTGACACGTTTACCAGGTCTACCCCTTTGTATAATACTCCCTCTATTCAACTCCAAACACAACATTTTCCTTTTACGCGCTTGTCAATGCACGATTTATAACGTAAATATCTTTAATTTTACATATGAAAAAATATAAAAATTTCGTGTTCTTATTGTACTCTTAAAGATGAATCAAACAAGATCCCACACGACCATATTTTTTCTTATAGATCGCAAAGAATAGTAAAGATTCTTTCATTTATGAATAGTATTCAAAAAAATGTTGTATTTGGAGTTGAATGGAGGGAGTTCAGTAAGTCTCTCATAAGACGGCATTATCGGTCTTACGCTTAAGACGGGTCAATTACATACCACTTGTGTAGACTTGACAAAATCAACTCGGCTCGAAAGATCGGCCCAAGACCCGAAATTGTCCCCAAATACAACACCTGAATGTGACCCCAAAACCCGAATTGACCCGACCCAACGCGAAAATGACCCGAGCTTTCTTGACCCGTAACTGACACGACCAGAAATGACCCGATCCGAAAGCAACAATCCGAAAATGGGCCGAGGAAACATAACTTTAACACAAATTATAGTATATAAGACTGTCTCACATTGTGAGACGGTCCATTTGTAAGAAAGTTGTTTATTTAATTCGAATAAATAGTTTATTTTTGTACATTATAGGACCGTCTCACACTATAAGACGGTTTTACACAATAACTACTGTAACTTTAATTGACCCAAAAGACTTGAAATGACTTTTTCTATCTTAATCATTGACCCGAAAATGACCAGATACGAAATAACCCAACCCGCTTGACTCGAAAAATATATCGAATAGAACCGAAATTCGAAATGACCCGATCCAGCCCAAATTAACCCGAAAAAATGAGAAACACAAACTAACCCAACCCGACCCGTCCCGACCCAACTCCGTTTGCCAGGTCTATATTATTATATATACTCCCTCCTATTCACTGTTTTCTTCCCTATTTTCTTAAACGGGTTATTCAGGTTTTTTTCCCCTTTCTTATTTTGGAAACTTTTACTCTATTTTATTCATTCCTTTCTCCTATCACCAAACCTCACTTAACTTTTACTCTTATTTTATTCATCCTTCTCTCCTATCACCAAACCCCCTAACTCACAATCTATAAATATTATTAAAAAGCTACCCTTAAATGACCAATTAAGTCCACGTAGACAATGCCATGTAGGATAAAAAAAGCCACGCAGACATTTGAAGCTCACATCAGCCGCATAACCCAAATGCCACACACACATTCATACCCAATTACCCCGTCTCTTATCATCATTGTTCCTACCGACAACGACAATCCCCCTTTTTTCGCTCATTTCGTCAACCGGCATTAATTTATTATTACATGTCATTAATTTGATTCATTTATCTATAAATTAATTTAATTCACTTATCTATAATATTAAAAGATATTATCTATATTTTTAAATGATTTTTGTATATTAAATATATTGTTTTCCAAAATTTATGTAACCCTTAGAAATTTACATCAAAATTTCATAATTTATAATTAATATTGACATTTTAATTGAAATTTTTGTGATAAAACATGTTAATAAAATTTATAATTTATATTTAAAATTGAAATTTTAATTGAAATTTTTGTAATAAAATATGTTAATAAATTAATTAAAACTTATTAATTAAAACTCTTCATATTACTTACCACCCACCATTTTTATTAATATTTTTTCCTATTTAATTCATTTTTTTTAATTAAACATGGTAATAAATTGATTAAGACTCTTCATAATACTTAACACCCACCAAATTAATTAAAAGGTTTTCCTATTTAATTAATTTTTATAATATAATATGTTAATAAATTGATTAAAATTCTTTATATTACTTAATAGCTAACACCCATAATTTTCATTAAAAATTTTCCCTGTTTAATTCAGCTCTTGAGTTTCTCGACAATCAATTATCTAATTAAATAATACCACAAAATAAATTAAAAATAAAATTAAAATATTTGAATTTATGGTTGTATAATGGTTACAAAACCTATAACACCTATAATAGTTTATATCTATAAAATCTTATTAAAAGGCTAATCTAAAAAATGTGACATTACAAGTTTAATTGTGACGTGACAACTTTTAATGTGACATGGTAAAAAAAAAAAGTGATATGGATTATCAATTTAAGAAAATTTAAAAATATAAGGTAAAAAAATTTAAAAAATACAAGGTATAAACACAAAAAAAGAAAGAAAAAATAATGGTAAACCATTGATCTCCTCTCATAAATTTTGTTATTTATTTACCTTATTTATTTAACAATTATTTTCTTTATTTAATGAAATGACCTTTTAACTTTGCTTTCATCATTACTGTATATACTCCGTATTTATGTACCATATTTTTTATTTTTCTTTCATTCATAAAATTTTAAGAGAATTTGTAATAGAATTTTTCATATATATAACTATTATATTCACTCTAATTTTCAATTTTATTCAAAAAAATGGCACCTAAAGTATACATAGAAAAGTAAACTAATTGTTTTGTTTTTTATTTTTCTTATGTTTTATATTAATTTGGTATTATTTTTTGTGTTTGTATTAATATTGCAGGAGAATGAATTTCCAAATTTATTCAAAAAATTGGTAGGTAAGGTATAGCTAAAGAACTAAATTAATTGTTTCACTTTTTATTTTTAGTATGTTTTGAATTAATTAGAATTTTATTAGTTATTTTTTTGTGTGTGTTTGTATTAATATTATAGGAGGATGACATACTCACATATCAATAACAATGCACGAGATTCGAAATAATGGCTATGGATCTTCTTTACATATTTTTTTCTTGGTTTGGATGACTCTTTCATTTTTGTCGATTTTTCTTTTTCTACAATGGTGTATTTGAAATATCGAATGGTAGCAAAAATCTTTAATAAGTTTTTGACATGTTGTTACATTATTGTCCTTCACTGTTTTCTACACTTTAGTCTCCTTTGTAACACTTTTGTTCTATTTTTATTTTGTCAAACAGGTTACAAATCAAATTGCTTAGCCATTACATATGTCAATTTGATCTTATCATAATGTTATAATATGCATAAATAGTAATTAGTTAGAAATCGATTCTTATTCTCCAATTCATTGTTCCAATTCCAATGCTTTCAAGCCTTTAAATCATTTTTTGTTTTCCATCAAATATACTATTCTGTAACTCACAATATTTTTTGGATAAATATTTTTTTTGAATGATTTATTTATATTTTATTTTCTCCTGAATTAGGAAAGGCTAATATTTTGTATGAAGTATAATAGTATTGTTTTGATTATAATTTTTTATGAATGATCGAATATGAAGAAGCTATGTTTAGAATCGTATATGCATAAATCTCTATTTTTGCGTGATTCCGAGAAATGTGTAATTAGTTTTGCTCATCTTATACTACTAATAATAATTATTAGAGTTCGCCTATAAAGTTTTGATTCTTACTTTACCCTCTTACTTTTATCCCAAATCTAATCTTATATATACTACGGAGTATATTATTGTAACACAAAATGTGATATTTTAAATATATGTAACATTTCCTTGGAATTATTCGGAATAGTTGTTAAAGTTGCTCACATTAAAAGTTCACGGCCGTTTCTTTGCAAGATAAACATAGGGCCAAGTACTTTAAAATGCACCAAAACGACAATAAAAATAATATCTCCATTCAAGCAATAAAGAGGCAAGTTGCAATGTTTGTTGGTGAAGAAAACCATTCATATTCTATAATCTTTAAGCCGGTCAAAGCAATGGTTAAATAATAAAGAGACAATTGATGAATCACTAATTAAGAGGCAATTGAAGAACCATTAATTAAACAGGCAATTGAAGAATCATTAACAACTCAAACGAGAAAATTGAGAGTCGTTGATTTTTTTTCTATAAAATCTCATCAAAATACCAATTCATATTGTCTTATTTGATACCAGGTTGTCCAAACCAACATTACTCGTCCTTACAAAAGTCAATTTTTTTGTTCTTTCTGTAATTTAAAGTATTTTATTGGAATTTTGTGTCTCCTTTTTCATTTTCTTTTTGTTCATTTATTTATATTTAATAGCCTTAATTGGAGGTGCCAATTTAATTAATTAACTTGATAATTTAATTAATGATGTTATTGTAGGAGGTATGTATATGTTAATGCGATCCTAAAATGGATATGCTTTGAACTTCGCGTAATTATTTTGCATACCCAATAAGAAATATTTTTACGAGACTAACATAATTATCCATATTGTACGAGTTTTAGGATTTTGACGGGAGTATTTATTTAAATTCGATATCTATATGTGTACTTACTATAAGTGAAGTAATAAGAAGGTTATATTTTTGTAGAGGAAGAAAGGATAATGAATGAAAAGTAATCACGTTATATATTTCGAAGTTATGAGGTTTTTAACTGCATATGTAGTAGAAAATAAATTTCAATGCAATTTGTTCATATATGGAAGGGTGACTTCTTTTAATGTTTTGTTTTATTGGTAGAAACTTGTACTCATATTTTTAAATCCTTTGAAAACATGGGACGACAATGGAGCGCAAATTCATGTTCCAATACTTCTATGGCGTCAAAATTGTCCATAAGACCAGAAGTACCCGAAAATTCAATTTGAATGATTGTGTTATCGCTTCAAAACAACCAAGCTATTCACATTTTGGTCTGCGTATCATCCCGAACCAAAAATTTGGAGTGTATTAAACTTTTGTTTTAAAATACCGCTCCCTCAGTCGTGTTCATTTATTTACCTTTTTTTAATTATTTGTGAATGGTTTTTTAATTAAAATTAAGCAAATGATTGAGAGAGGGGGACTACTCCATATAAGTTATTAACAATTAAACACTTAAACACAGTCAATTATTAACGATCCCGTGATTATCACGGGCTCCAAAACTAGTTCCTTACTTAATTCCTAATTATTCATTCTTTTCTCCAATCCACAAACCTCACTATATTGCTTTACTAGTTTGGATGCTCGTGCGTTGCAACGGGATAATTAACTTAGTAACAAAAAATTGGTTATAAGGTCTTAATAATTAATATTAACATCTTATGTCTAATCATTTATTTAGATATGATCAAAAGTAAAAATATTTTATTTAAAAGACGCAAAAGATGTTGGATTCATACCTAAGTTCCAATGATGCCTCATATTTATAATCATAAGACCACCACATCTGATGTTAATCTTTTGATGTGGGACAATTCTATTATTTTTGTATAATTTCACATTATTTTTCAATGTGGGACATATAACATACTAAGAAGTACACAATTTTATATATGTACAAATTATATGAAATCTAAACGCTGATGATAGCATTTTTACCACGAATCAAATTATGTTATTTTCATAATTTTCTTAATGATATTTTTTTGCCAAATGAAATGTAAAAGTTTTTTTACATCGAAATATATTATTTAAAAATAATTTAAACGCGAAAAAGAGGGTGTATTTCTAAGTATAATACTTAAAAGATTCTCTACTTTAATTTTTTACATCGAAATATATTATTTATAATACTTTCCTAAATTAATTTTTAGGATCACCCCACCTTATGATAATTTTCTGATGTGGGACAATTCAACTATTTATATGTAGTATATTTAATATTAAAAGGTTCTCCACTTTATTTCTTACATCGAAATATATTATATACTCCGTATTATTTATAATACTTCCCTAAATTAATTTTTAGGATCACCCCACCTTATGATAATTTTCTGATGTGGGATAATTCAACTATTTATATGTAGTAAATTTACCACACCTACATTATTTTTCAATGTGGGACAAATAACACACGAAAAAGTACACCATCTTTTTTGCACCTATTTCGATATCTAACCCAATTTAATAATGAGAAAATACTATACTATCTATTTATATTAAATACGTTTTTTCCATTTTTTGTCATAATTAAAATATGAACAAATGATATGATTCAAATAACATTTTTTTCCTAACACGACTTTTAAGATGTAATTGAGGTAGCAATAAAATGTATAAACAAATGCAAAATATTTTCTTTTTCTGGTGCAATTGTGATTAATGGTTAAAAATTAAGATGTGTTTTAGTTATTCAAATGTAATGAGGCATAATAATAATTACCTATATTTGAAAGTTAAAAAGATTTAATTCTACTATTTATCAAAGTAAAAAAGCTTATTATTGATTTGTTTATGGATTCAAGATCTTTTTATGCAACACTTGATTGTATTATAATTCATAAATTTTCTATTTACAATCATCATTATATGACACATTACTGACCAATTTATGTATATTTAGCACCCATTTTATTTTTAAATTATGATTTTGTCTTAAATAAAGTTATTATACTATCAATTGTCTTAAAATAAACATTATAATATCACTAATATAGTAATATATAATCGCTTTTATAAATATCTACGTGATTAATATTTGTATGGTATTGTTGTAACAAAGGTTTACCGTTAATACAAACTCTTATAAAAACTCTCTAAGATAATATTTAAGCGATTCAAAAGATTTTGGATTGATACCCCTAAGTTTCAAATATGACTCCTATTTATAATCACGCGATACCTCACCTCAGGATAATCTTCTAATGTGGGACTATTCAACTATTTATATATAGTATATTTACCACACCTACATTATTTTTCAATGTGGGACAAACAATATACTTAGAAATACACCCTCTTTTTCGCACCTAATTCGACATACCCAGTTTATTTCTAATTATATAATTTTTCAAAAAAAAAAAAAATATGTTACTTTTTTGCTAAATGAGATGTATAAGTTTTTATATAAAAATTATAAACATCACTTGGACATAATATAAAAAATATATATCATACCATGGAGATAATGATATATAAACTCTTAAGAACTCTCCAAGACAATGCTTAAGAGACTTAGAAGGTTTTGGGTTGATATTTAGGTTCTAAGGATGCCTTCTATTTATAATCATATGATCACCCACCTTATGCTAAACTTTCGATGTGGGACAATTCTAATATTTATACGTAATATATTCACCACACCAACATATTTTTCAATGTGGGACAAATAACATACTTAGAAATACACCAACTTTTTCGCACATAATTCGACATCTAACCCAGGTTAATAATAATAAGCAAATACTATACTCCTTCTATTCAAGACCAAATACAACATTTCCCTTTTTTCACTATTCATGAACGAATAGAATCTTTACGATTCCTTGCAATATGTAAAACAAAATATGGTCATCTGAGATCTTATTTGATTCACGTACGTACAATGAGAATATCAAATTTTTAAATTTTTTATAATGTAAATTTAAAGATATTTACGTTGTAATTTGTGACTTGGCAAGTGTCTAAATGAAAATGTTGTATTTGGTCTTGAATGGAGGGAGTACTATTTATTAATATTCATACGTTTGTTTTTAATTTTTTTATCATAATTAAAAATATATGCAAATAATATGATACTATATACTAATGCTAGCATTTCTTTTACCAAGAATCTATTATAATATAATTTTCATAATTTTTTTATAATACTTTTTTGGGAAAAGAGATGTATAAATTTTTATATAAAGATTATAAACATCACTTGAATATAATACATAATATAGAAAATATATATATATATATCATACTGTAAAGATAATGATATAAACTCTTAAGAGTTCTCCAAAACAATACTTAAGAGACTCAAAAAGTTTTTGGTTGGTGAATAAGTTCCAATGATGACTCCTATTTATAATCATAGGATCACCCACCTTATGTTAATCTTTCGATGTGGGACAATTCTATAATTTATACGTATTATAATCACCACACTAACATTGTTTTTCAATGTGAGACATATAACATATTAAGAAATACACTATCTTTAATATGTGCAAATCATATGAAATCTATACTCCAATGAAAGCATTTTTTACCACGAATCTAATTATATTATCTTCATAATTTTTATAACGACATTTTTTTGCCAAATGAAATGTTAAAGTTTTTATATAAAAATTAGAAACTTCTCATGAATATAAAATAGGAAATATAGGAAATTTTATTTACGAAACTTTCTTAAATTAATTTTTGATGATGTGGACGCTCTAGAATCGCTCGAAAAAACTCTCTTTTATGTATATACTAGATTTAATGCCCGTGCGATGCATGGGCCACTTGTAATATTTTGTCTTATAAACCAACCATTGAACGCCGAGTTATAAAATAACCACTACAAATTTTAAGTCATGCCAATACAGAAGCTCGATGAGAACCCCATTTTTAAATTGATAAATTAAAAATAATATGGAGTAAAACATCTCCTCAAAATAAAAGATAATTATGATTTTCTCATAATAAGTCTAGTATTTTCGTGTCACGATAGTATCAATATAAAAAAATAGTTACAAAAATTATTTAGTTGTCTAAACTTAGTAAATTGATGATTGGTACAGATGGAGTATTTCGTATACTTCGTATCATATTTCACTATTCATGATTAAAAATATGTACCTACCTAGTAGTTTTTAAATATGTTTAGTTAAGTGTTCAACTAAAGCTCCTAATGACTCTCAGATTTTAGTAGAAGTATAAGCACACATTGATTCTATTTTTTTACTTAAATTTTAGGTATCAATGAATTTAGTTAAGTGCTTTACTGAATCTCCTAATGACCTTAGATTCTACGTTAATTTTATTTTTTTACTTAAATAAATTTTAAGTATCAACGAATGACTCGGTGCATGCTAAATTGAGTTTCGAAACCAATCAGACTTCTTGCACTAATACTATGGAGTAGGAGCTGTTAAGATTTTATATAACACTATAATACGGATTATTATGGAGTAGGAGCTGTTAAGATTTTATATAACACTATAATACGGATTATTATGGAGTAAGAGCTCTTAAGATTTAATATAACACTAATAAAGCTACTCTATAAGAATGCAAATTACAAAGCATACTAATTCCCTTCTTATTTAAATTTATGGCACATGAATATCTCAAAAGTGTTGACAATGGAATCAACAACATCGACAACATCCTCCATAACACGGTGCTAGGCAAACTGTATCAAGAGAGTAGAAGATATCGTCAAATTGTGAATAAGAGATTAGCTTCCATTATAGTAGTATAAATTGTATATGAAAAATCTTCAAGAGTATTGTACGGAAATAGAATTTTACTCATATAGTTAAGCACATAAACCAATCTAATTTAAAACCAATACATTCACTGATTATAAGAGGTAGTTCTGTAACACTATATTTGTTGGTTCAACAAAAAAACACGTACTCAGTAACACTATATTTTTGACACAGTTTTTTTTATATTATGGTATAGTCTTAGAGTCTTAGAAGACGTACTCGTTAATTAGCACTATTTCTAGGGTCAAGGGAGAAGTAGTTCGTACCATACATGTCATATCTTTTTCTCTCTACTGCTGGTGCTTTTCTGTCAATATGGATCAAGTTCCAAGCTTTCTCAAGCTGCCGCTGATCAAATAACGAACACGGTAAAAACGCAATTATCATGCCTACATCGTTAAGATCACAAATAATACAACAATAATAATAGTAACAATTATACAATAAAATCGAGCATAAAAATTATATAATTCAAATAGTGTATGCAGCAAGGGATAAAGGGTTGAAGGATTAACAATTTTATGATCATATAAAGTCATAAGAAAGAACCAATTTAGATCTTATAATTATTCAACAGAATTCTTATTTGGAGTTGTGATTGGAATCTACTCATTCAATAAATCAATAGTACCACAGGAAGAAAGCACTAACCTAAAAAAAAAGAAACATGTGATAGAAATAAAACTAACACTGGTTAATTCTCCAGATTGATTAATATGGATCCAAAGTTAGTGTGGAAGACATTATGTACCTGCACATTAAACCTAACGTCAATGAAATAATCAATACCCATATACAAAATCAAAAAAAATATTGCAAAACAAATAATAGAAGCGTATAACAAATAGTCTGAAAAAAAAAAGATGATGTGTGAATCAATATATATGATTTTCCTTATATATATCCAGTTAAAGATCAAGGAGTTTTAGTCAGTGAGAAATATAACCTGGGACATAGTCATATTTGAGTCAATTTTGACGTTTGTTGTTTTACAAACTTTATCTTTTAGTTTTACTTGAATTTTAATTTGTTTATTAAATTATCTCCTAAAATCTTGTCCCCACATTAAAGGGGAAGAAAACTTTGAATAAGAGGGAGTATTATATAACTATATAAGAACGCAAAGAGAAAACTATATTCCTTATATTTGCCCGTTTTAAACTTAAGATAAATAATCAATCAATCAATCAATATATATACTTAAAAAATGAACTTTTTGAGCGATTTCATTGGCTACTCAAAAAAGGGACTTTTTGAGCGATTTTATTGGGTACTTTAAAAAGTCTTAAAATAAGAAAAAACTTTAGATAATTACTGATTATATTAATTAAAGCTTATGGATTTAGTTTTTAATGGAAATAGTTAATTAATTAAATAAATAAATAACTGAATGCTATTAATTAAACCATTGAAATTGATTCTGGGACTATTACGATGAATAGCCATCTCTACGTGATAATTTGAGAACCATTGGAATTCTAGAGGCCATTCTACGAACACTACTAATCTTATACTCCCCATATTTACTGTATTCTTCCCCTTTCCGTTTTGCACTAGGAATAAGAAACCGATTTTGGACCACACAAACACATTATCCCACATATAATTTAATTTGGACTACACAAATCAACCCAAAAAAGGAAATAGGGAAGAAAACCCGAATAATCTGAATAAGAAAATAGGGAAGAAAATGGTGAATAGGAGGGAGTACGAAGTAATGGTGACTTGGGCAGCGTTCTCCTAATGGGAAGTTGGGAACAACTAAAATCTTATGAAGTCCTATTAAAGCAAACTAGCCAACACTATATAGGTATATACGTTTCCAAAAGCTCTCTCTTCTCTCTCCCTTTTCCTCCCCCGTTAAGAAACCCTAGATCTACTACCGCTGTCATCCTCCTGACCTCCCTTTCGCACCTCTGGCGCCGCCGGAGATTCTGCTTATCTCCGACGGCCTCAAACGCTTGACTGAAGTTTGTTTCCCTCCTCTTTCCGTTTTCGACCCACCTTTCTTCAGCCTCTATTTGTTTAGATGCTCGGAGCTTTGGTTTATGGTGTTTCCGTCGTTATCAAGCTTCTTGCATCTTTCTTTGACTGCCTAGTTTCAACATGACGGTTCGTTTTCGTCTTTATCTGTTTTTTGAAGGGTTTATGTATTTTGTTTTGTGTCTGGTTTCTTCCAAGGGTTCCGTTTCCGATTTCAGCTTGTACCTCTGCTTTTTAAGTCCTAAAGCTTGATTTCTCTGGTTTGAGCTATATTCTGATGAATCATTTTCGGGGTTTTGAGTTCCTGCTGATTTTGATTCAGAATTGATTTGTGGTTTCTGCGTTTCAGCTGTTTCACAGTGCTTTAGTTCACTCAAATCACAACACAAATCTTTGTCTTAAATGGTTTATTTCTGGTTGTTAAATTTGATCTTTATTTCAGTTTTTACATATCGTCTGTTGATTACATCCGTTTCGTTTCGTCATCCAAGGGTTTGTTGTCTTGAAGGGGCTTGTGTGTTCCGAGTATGTCGTGCTCCAGTGTTTGGTTTGTGGTGGGTTCCAACTCCTTCTGGGAGTTTGGCTGTAGCTACATCTTTTTTCGGAACTCATCTCTTTCTTGGTTTCCTTCTTATGTAGGGCAGTCCTGTTTCTTAGAGGTTGTCGGGGCTGTTGTTGGAGGTGGTGTCTTTTCTGTATGTTTCACTTTGGCCGAGTGTTTGTCGGAGGTCGTGTGATTGGGTTGGTGTTGTTTGGATGGTTGGTTGTAGTAGCTTTCACTCTTCGCTTTTACCTTCTTTCACCTACTTTGCTTACGTTTTCGTAGTTGGTTTTTAAGAGTTTACCTTAGTTTACCTCTGTAGTTAAAATATGTCGTCCTTTTCCACTACCGAGTTTTTTGAGTACTTCGTCCTTATTTATGGTAATGAGAAGTTGTCGGATGAGGAAATTGAATTTTTGAAGGTCCTTAACCAGTTGAACTTTTCATCTTCTTCTCAAATTCAAGCTCTGAAAGATTTCGGCAATAACCTTTTTCGCCAACAACAGTTTGATCAGGCGGGTGATTGTTATGATAAGGCATGCCGTTTACTCGATTCTTCTCTCAAAGCAAAAAGTGCACTTGATTTAAATGCAACTTTGCCGCTCATTTTGTTTCTTTGTGTTTAAATTTGGTCGCGTGTGCGAACAAGCTTCAGGCTCCTGAGGTCGCTTTGACATATTGCTCAATGGTTTTGCAATTCTTTCCACGACATGCTAAAGCTCTTTTTCGTAAGGCTGTTGCCCTTAAAAAATTGGACAGGTTATCGGAAGCATGTACTACTTTGGAGGAGGCAAGGTCGATTGAGCCTAATAATAAAGATATTACACATGAGCTGGAAGACATTAAGCAGTCTTTAGTGATCAACAAAAATGGTAAGCGAGTTGTCGTTGACTCCTTAAATGCTGATGATGCTCGGGCAGGAAAGCTGTTTGGTTCTTCTCTTGATAGTCGGGAAGTAGTTTCTTCTCTCCAACCTCAAGTTGCTGAAGTGGCGAAAAGATAGAGTCCGTAACTAATGCATCGTCGCTCGTTTCGAAGTTGAAGCGACGGCGGCGGGAAGACCTTATCGTAATCGCCACGTCTTCGCTTCTCGCTATTTGTGATATTTCTAATTCACCGAGATGAGCCTATGGATTCGATAGTGGCAATGTGGTGATGAAGCCTCGAATGATACAAAGGTGTTTACTTCTTCCTCTTCTCCTACCACAAAATCACCTCAATTACGCTTCACCAACCAGAAGCGATCTCATAACTCACTTCATTTATCATCTCAAGATTACGAAAATTTGCTACATGGCAAGAATTTGGGTTTCTACCACCCAAGGTCCATGTCTTTTATGAGGGTTCGTCCCCTCATCTCTAAAACTATCCAGACGGGAACTCCCCATGACGTCATTCATGGGACAGCAGAAGTTCCCAACTCCTCTCCTCCACGGGAGAGCTTTTCTCATGTTAGTAATGTTGACCAGCCTATAAATAATGCATTGGTTAAGGAGGAGATTGAGGTACAAGTTGATAAAAAGACTCGACTTAATTCCGACTCTCCCTATCCAACTAAGATCTCATCAGTCCAGTTCGAGTTCGCTGCTGTCAGAGATGTTTCACTTACCACAGTCCCCAAGGATCGTTCCCTCACTAAAGGTTGTAAGGGTCGCGCAACTGCCACTTCAAAGAAAAGGTCTATGTTGTCAGTTTCTTTTTGCAGGTACACCCGCAGTACAATTGCCATTAGGAGAATGAAGCGAAAGGAAGTCCACCTTATCGAGTTCGACGCCCATTACCATCCACCGTTCAAAAAGAGTCGTCTTGTTTCTTTACTTGAAACTACTTGTACTGTTTCCTCTGTTACTTGGGTATCAAGTAGTTTTAGGTTTGGTTCTGTTCCTTTGTTTGTACTTTAAGGTGACTATGTAGTTTGAACTGTTTTATTAATCAAAGTTTATTGTTGTCAAAAAAAAAAAAAAAAAAAATATAGGTATACATGTCAAGAGCTATATGTCCCATCTTATTTATTTTTCTGGGAGTATTAGCAATTTTAATGATTCCTTTAATTTTCTAGCTTTTTGATCATTCCTTTTTACTCCCTCCAATTTATAATAAACATCCCATTTCATTTTGGCACAAAAATTAAGGAAACACATTACCCCACCATATAATTAAATTTGGACCACACAAATACACTACCCTACCATACAATTAAATTTGGATCATACAAACACTTGCCAAAAAAGGAAATAAGGAGGTTTATTGTGAATTGGAGGGAGTATTTGGTATACATTATTAGCTTTTATACAACAATTGGTCTCCCTTGTGACGGGTTACCATTTGTGGCGGATATTTTGTGAGTTAAAATGGTAACAAAATGAGTTAGTGGAGAAAGGGGACCACATGAATAGTGTTGCAGAGAGAGAAAAAGTGGGTACTTTGTGAGGTAAAATAGTATAGAGTGACGGATATGTGCCGTCACAAACAAGAATTTGTGTATATTTGCAGGAAGGAAGAGAAATAAATTCACAACTTGACGTAAAGCATGACAGTTATATTGGATCTTATCATCTACGGTATTGATGCAAGTTTGGCAATGGGAGGAGTAGCCCATTGAGTTATAAATTGGATCACTCTTCTCTATTTCTCTGATATGGGAAACCTACATGTGATTCCTCAGAGAAAGGGTCCAAAAACTTATCTCGAGCACTAATTAATGTCATTGGCAGGTATATGAGTTCCTTAAATCCGTTTTATGCACCGTCATCAAATTTAATTTGTATGCATACATCCATCGTATGCATGGCTCTTATTCTATGTTATTATCAATTTTAGCAAGGATAGATATTACTACTCCATACATGTATATATGTATGTCATCCCCATATTATTTCATTTATCTTGATACAAAATTTGTGCCTACTAAAACACTTAATAAATGAGAAGATATTGGTAAATTAAAAGGTAATCTCTCGCATTCTGCTAGAGAAGAAATTATAAAACCAATAAATCCTATAGGTTGTCGCCACAAATTCCACCCTAAAATGCCATATTTTGACTGCGTCTCAACTATGTCAACTGTACTTGAACTGTTAGATAATCATAGTAAGATTTCAACAAGCGTTCTAATGTGGTGGGGTATGGACATTATAAGACACTACCATAGTGCAATTAAAGATATTTTAATGCGAGTGTAATGCAATTAAGAATGTTAGTTTTCATGATCTGCTACCTTTACATAGTCTTAATTATTAATTGTTAATTCCCAATACGGAATTGGATGAATATTTTGTCTAAGAGTATTTGACTTTGAGTACAAGTACAATTGATGATAGAATTGCACTTTGGCATGACAAAAGTGATAGACACTGAATACAACTAATTGGCATTACAAAGTAAAAGATGAAGTTTTCTTAACTGTTTAATTGTATTTAATTAGAAGTTGTATTTAATAAGATAAAATTTTGATGTAAATTTGATTGCCCCTCATGTAAAAGTCCCATGGAGACTAGCTCAAAAACAACTAAATTGTCCATACGTAAAATTTCAACAAGCGTTCTAATGTGGTGGGGTATGGACATTATGGGACACTACCATAGTGCAATTAAAGATATTTTAATACGAGTATGTAATGCAATTAAGGATGTTAGTTTTCATGATCTGCTCATACCTTTACATAGTTTAAAGAGAAAATTGTTGATTACAGCCTTTTAAAAATCACTTTTTGAAAATTACAGCCTTATATAATTTTTTTTGAAAATTACATCCAAAATATTACTTTTCTTCTAAAATTGCACCAACTTGAGGTTTTTGGTGATTTTTAATGATGTTTTTATGATGTTTGGGGTGATTAATTGGTTTGTGTCAAGGAGAGGTAAGAAATCTGGGTAAGTAGGCTCTCAAATAATAAAGGATACATCATAAAAACATCATCAAAAATCACCAAAAACCTCAAGTTGGTGCAATTTTAGAAGAAAAGTAATATTTTGGATGTAATTTTCAAAAAAAATTATATAAGGCTGTAATTTTCAAAATGAGGTTTATAAAAGGCTGTAATCAACAATTTTTTAGTGTATTTTATACATCATAATCAATTGTTAATTCCTATTATGTATTTTATACGTTTTCAATTTTTTAGTGTTAGTTAAGTGTATTTGGTTGTCAATAATCATAACTTCTCCATGAACTTTTCTCGGCAATTGCAACTTTCAATGTTTGGTTATTTAGGGACAATATTGGTGATGGGGCATATTCTGCACCGCTGACCAAGTCAACATACTGAGCAAGGTCAAAGATACCTACAGCAAGTCAACGACTTAGACCGCCTAGCCGATGCAACCCATCGGCCTGTCAGCCTGGGTGTCGGCATGGCAACCTGCCAGCCGGGACACATACCCGCGTACTCATATCCAAGACCCCTCGGCGGTGAGCCAACATGGCCGCCGGCCTGCCATAGGTCCCTCGGCCGAGGGGTAGATCAGTCTTTCCACCTGCTAGCCACTTGGCCACTTGGCCACTACGCGACAAAAGGTGAAAGCCTATAAATACTCCTCAATCTTCATTGAGGAAAGGATCCACAACTTGACCTAATATCACACATAAACTGGTATTATCTTCCTCATCTCTCTACAATATATTGCTCTAAATAACATACAACTTAATCCTTTAAGTTTACTGACTTGAGCGTCGGAGTGAGTACGCTTGGCGCAAAGTCAAGCCCTCAGTTCGTTCATTGTTGCAGGAGAGGACGAGAGGAACGATAAAGACGAGAAGGATCCAACCAAAGACATTATTCTACAAGCCAAGGGTGGTAACGAGTATCTGCACCGGAATTACGCCCGGAACAATTGGCGCCGTCTGTGGGAAAGACACTAGAAGCTAGTCACATTCATTCCCAAACAAAAAAAAAACCAACAAAAACCCACCCAAAAAGCTAAGAAAATGTCAAAACAACAAGACGCAGTCGTAACCGACGAAACCGCATTTTACCAAGATGATACTTTCAACAACTCTGGAGTCATACAGCCCTCCACCGGCGGTGTAATCCAACCGGAGTTCGGGATGCCATCAATACCCGACACGCCGCTGCCAGCCAACCAGGTCACCATCATGGGACATGTGGTTGACGTAGCAAAGCTGAAAATGCTCCTAGACCTAATTAGTAGTACGCCTGCTCACACCGTCACGCCGACAAGAGCAGCGGAAACTGTCCGGGAGACCAGGGCCCAAAATGTGACTCCGAGAAATTTGAACGGAGCACTAGGAGAAGCTGATCCAGCCAAGTCGCCGGGGGAGCCCAAAGTGGGCGCGGTAGACCTAAGTCCTTCCCGTACTCATGGGAGGACAGCGTCCCCGCCGCACGAACGAGGCTTACCCCAAAGGAGCCAGAGGAGTCCGACTCAGCAGAGTTGGAGGAGAAGTCCAAGTCGAAGAAGGAGTCCTTCCCGCTACGAGGGGAGGAGCCGGATTAGGAATGCGAGGAGCCGGTCGCCGCGTACAGTTCGACACGTGGTCAGACAGCCCCTCAGCGCCTACGTCCTAGAAATCCAGGTGCCAACCAAGCTCAAGCTACCACCTCTATCATACAAAGGAGATAGTGATCCAGCCGACCACGCTGAGGCTTTCGAGTCTTACATGTCGGTATGGGAGCAGCCCGATGAGGTCTGGTGCCGAGTTTTCCCAACAACTCTGCATGGGATGGCTCAAAGCTGGTACAAGGGGCTCCCTGACGGCTCGGTATACTATTACGCCGACCTAAGGGACGCCTTCCTAGCCCAGTACTCTTGCAATAAGAGGAGGGCTGTGGAGAGTCAGACCTCCTAACTATCAAACAGGAGGGGGGCGAGACTCTACGAAGCTATGTGAAGAGGTTCGACGGAAAGGTTCAGCAGATTCGAGAAATTAATCCCGAATTGGCGGCTTTGCGCGATGAAAGGTCTCCCAAGGGAGAATTAAAAAATGAGCTCATCAAGTGCGGAGGCCTGGGTCTGGACGCCGCTAGGAAGTTGGCTGATCAAGCCATTAAGGTAGAGGACTATCACAAGACCTGGGTAGGCCCCAGCGAGGCCGAGCACTCAGAAAAGAAGAGCCGCCGGGAGGACAACCCGGATGAGAGACGCCGTGATAACAACGACTCACGGTCCGATGAAAGACGCCGTGAGAATAATAGGTCACGGTCGGACAAATCTTAGGGAAACGAGGACTCGGCGGGCGCGGTGGAGTTCGGAACGTACCACCGAGGCGGTATAGTGAAAAAACCCCTCTCGTCGTATCAGCCGCCGAGGTCTTCGCCCTGAGCAAAGACGAGGGCCAGAAGTGGGAGAGACCCCCCAAACCAAAAAGTGACGGTGACACGAGCCAATACTGTGAGTACCACGGCCACACCGGCCATCTAACCAACGACTGTCGGCATCTGAAGAATGCCATTGAAGAGCTGATCCGGAAGGGGAGCCTCGGCAAGTACGTTGCCAAAGGCCAAAAGACGCCGACGATTCGGGTAAGAAGTCCGTCTTGAACGGATAGGAGTGATCCATGTTGTCATCGGGGGCAACGAGAACGGAGGGTCCGCTCATGGGCATAAACGGCACCTGAACGAGCTATATCAGGCCATCAACTTTGTGCCCAACACAGCGACCCCTGTTTCCAACATCCCCGACATAACCATTGGAAGGAAGGACTACGAAGGAGTCGTCGCTCCTCACAGCGACCCACTTGTAGTCAATTTGGACATATCCAACCACTTGGTCAAAAGGTGCCTGATTGACACCGGCGCCTACACGAACATCATGTTCAGGGAGTGCTTCCTCAGCCTCGGCCTGAAAGTCAAGGACTTGAGCCCCTGCACCAACCCACTATACAGCTTCTCTGGGGCCGGCCTGGTACCACTGGGATCAATTAGACTCCCGGTGACCTTCGGCGAAAAGAGTGCGGCAAAAAACATCCTAGCCGAGTTCGTGGTCATCGAAGGCTCGTCCGCCTACAACGTTCTCATAGGCCGGGTCACCCTGAGCGAGGCCGACGCAGTAATGTCCATCCGGGCCCTAACACTGATGTATGTCTCGGACCGGGGGGAAGCGCATAAGCTCGTCTCTAAAGACGAGAACGACGAGGTGGTCAATGTCCAGATAGCCGCCAGAGGATGCAACATGCAATCCCTCAAAGTGGCAAAGAAATCGGAGAAAGGGAAAAGTCTATCCTTACAACAGGAGGGCGACCTCATGGATTTAACTAGCGGCTGACTATGACGTTGTGCCTTTGATAGGCCATTAGGACGCTGGTAATCTCGGGAATAATCTATGTAGCGGCGGAGGTGTCCAAAACAGCTGTGGGCACCCCGACGCATGTTTTTACCTAAATGAAAAGCATAAGTCTCCCATCGAAATGTTCATTCTTCCCATAGTCACTAGGAAGCAGCAGACGCCGACTCACACTGTCATACCGACACGAGCGGCAGTCTTTATCAATAAGCAGATGTCGGCTCATACTGTCATACCGACAAGAGCGGCAGTCCCATGAAGAAGTAGGCGCTGTCGCAGTCACCCCAAGTAGTAGACGCCACGACAGTCACCCCAAGAGGTTGGACGCCGTCGCAGTCACTCCAAGTGGTAGACGCCACGGCAGTCCCATGAAGAAGTAGGCGCCGTCGCAGTCACCCCAAGTAGTAGACGCCACGGCAGTCACCCCAAGAGGTTGGACGCCGTCGCAGTCACTCCAAGTGGTAGACGCCACGGCAGTCCCATGAAGAAGTAGGCGCCGTCGCAGTCACCCCAAGTAGTAGACGCCACGGCAGTCACCCCAAGAGGTTAGATGCCGTCGCAGTCACTCCAAGTGGTAGACGCCACGGCAGTCCCATGAAGAAGTAGGCGCCGTCGCAGTCACCCCAAGTAGTAGACGCCACGGCAGTCACCCCAAGAGGTTAGACGCCGTCGCAGTCACTCCAAGTGGTAGACGCCACGGCAGTCAGTAACAAGAAGCAGATGCTAGCTCACACTGTCACATCGACAAGAGCGGCAATCACGACCAGCGCAGTTGATACTTGCAAAGCAATCAAAATGCCTTAGAAGCGTTAACACAATTGAGATACGCGTTCTGGACTGCCTCGGCCAAGCCGAGGCGGGAACAAAAGAGACCCTCAATTAATAACGTAAGGAGACAACCCAGACGAAGACAAGGACGCAAAAAGTACAGTTGAGGCTCGAATACTAGCGCAAGAAAAGGAAGTAAGGTAAAAACCTCGGCCAGGCCGGAGGCAGAAGAAACGAGCTCTTATTAAAAATGTTCAACGAATTACAAGAAATTACAAGGACAAACCAAAAAACAAGGCTACAGATATCATCTCCCTATGTCTGCTGTTGCTCGCCATCAGCAGCGGTAGCAGCACCTTCTTCGAGGGGCAACCCAGCAGCTCCCTTAGCAGCCTCAGCTTCAGCAGCCCCAGCCTTAGCCTCGGCAGCCTCAACTGCCCTTGCCCAATCGGCTTCCTCCTTGGCCGCTTTAGCCTTCTCGGCGATAGCTGCTGCCTCCTCGGCGCCTCTGCTCGTCTTCACCCTCATCGCCTCCTTGACCTTCTCCTCCACAGCCTTCTCCTTAGCTTCGAGCTTGTCGTCAAACACTCGTCAAATCGCCCCACGGAAAGGAACCTTCAAGAGGAAAGAGCTCCTCAATTGCTTCCCGCGGCGGCGGCCGGTCGATCCCGGAATTCGGAACACAGGTCAGGAAGCATTTTGGTTAGGAGCATCTCAATGTCGTCCTCCTTTTGCCTGATGATAGCCTCCTTGCTCCGGATCACCTTCCCCTGGATCTGAAATTTGCCCCTAAATTCATTCCTCTGCTAGAGATAAAGGTCGGCGTGCCTCTGAACGAGGTCACACTTCGCCACCAGCTTTTCAACTTCGGCCGCAGAAGCCTCGGCCTTGGCTCTCTCAGCAAGGACCTCCTTTTCAGCGTCCTCCCTGAGTTTCCTCTCAGCCGAGAGCGCCTTCTCGGCCTCCCCCCGGAGCCTCTGCTCATTGAGAAGATCCAGTTTCGCCTTCGTGGCCACCTTCTTAATGGCATCAAGCTCAAAAGCAGATTGAGCCGCGACCTTCTCCTGCTCCGTGATACGAGCACCGGTCAGCTCGTTCCACCTCGCCAGTCTCTTGATCAACCTCGCGCCTTCCGATATAAGCTGAGAGGGGGAAGCCTTCTGGGATGAAGAGCCAGTGGCGACGTTATGATCACCAGCCTGCGGATGGGAAAGGGAAACCTTCTGGGATGAAGAATCAGCAGCGACGATGTCATCACCCACTGCGCAGGTTCTCCTCTCCACCGCTCAACAAGAGCGGCGGCCGATCGCACCGATCCGAAAATTAAAAATAATCATCGTATCAACATACATAAATATGCCGGAGAGCATCACCGCAACGCCTAATGAACCGGCCAACCGAGCCACGGGATAGATCAATACCATGCTTGGCCTTCTTGGCCGAATGACGCATTTCCTCGTCGGCCAGCGAGAATCAACGGCGGCGGCAAAGGGTCTCGCTTTCTTTTTACGGACAAGGGGCGACCCCTCGCCCTCATCGGAGTCATCCCCATTGGAGACATAGACGATCTCCACCGTCTCCTTCTGAACAGTGGGGATGGAAGGCGTAGCCGATGTCGACGCCGTCACCGCCGAAGGCTTTGTCTTTCGCGTATGACGCGGCATGTTACTAACAACCTTCGCCTGGGCCTCCACCACATTCAAGCTTTTCAGCTGCTGATCCATGAGATCATTCGGCGACGTCCTGCGGTCATGAATCAAAGCCTTGGGATGCAAGTTAGCAACGGTTTTGTCTTTGTGCAGCCCCATTCTCCGGAGGAAATCCTCAGACAAATCCGGCCCAAAGTAGCCTGCGAAGGAAACAAAGCAAAAATTAAATAGAGAAATTAAATCGAACTTCGAAGAACGGGAACATTGACAGCGGTGATGGGCCTCATACCGACCCCACTCACCCTGTGCTAAGGCCGGTATGAGGCCGACATGGCAGAGCGGCTCATCCTGAAGAATGATCTACGTTGGGGGAATCCATCTTATCGGTACCCCACTCTTGTCCGCCTCAAAGAACCTCATCGCCAGCCTCTCATCCTCCCTAAGAGGGACCCTGCTGGCATCCATCTTGAGTTTTTTTCGGGAGACCCATCTGTCATGCTCCGCCTTAGTCTCACACCGCAAGTTAACTTGGTGCTTTGCAATGGGGGCGTGGATAGTCATCCAAGCACCTTAACATACACTCACCGATCTCTCCAGTCTTTGCAAGAAGTAAGTTTGTCAACAGAGACATAACCCTTCTCCATGTGTACGCTGTACCAACTAACGCGGCCAGAGATTGACGGCTGGAGATAATGTAGCCGGCGGAATAAATTCACCGTCGGGGCCTCCCCCTTGAAGAGGCAAAGCCACACAAAGCCGACTATCGTCCTCACGGCCAACGGATGCAGTTGGGCCACAGCGACGTTCATAGCTTTGATGATAGCCATGACGTACTCGTTCAGCGGAAACCGGAGCCCGTACTCCAAGTGTCGCATATATACACCGATATGGCCCGGTGGAGGGCAACAGACGGCCTGACCCTCCTCAGGGATGACGATCTTGTATCCCCTGCCGAAGAAAAAGTGGCCCTCGAAAAACTTCTCACCAGAACAACTGGCCAACTTATGGGTCCAAGATCGGTCAACACTTGCCTTACAGATATCACCGTGGTCCATAACGTACTTCCTCCTCTCTTTGGGACGAGCCTCCTCAGCATCATTACTAAAATCGTCTACGTCATCATCGACATAATCGTCATCATCCCACTCCTCCAAAATTCGAGGATCGACCTCAGGAGAAGGAGACCTAGGGCCCCCAGGCTTACTAGGCCCGGCATCAGCAGAAGACATGTTTACAATAAAAACTTGCAAAGTCAAGAAATTGGGAAGTTGATTTACCTTGAAGGAAAACACTCGCCGGAATAACAACTAAAGACTATAAGACAAAGAAACCCTTGAAAGTTTAGAGGAAAAATTTTGGAGAATGAAATTGGTGGCCAATTTCACGGAATAACTTCCCTATTTATAGGGAAAAGCCCATGAGGCGTCAACCAATCAGCGAACAACCCATGAAGCGTCAACCAATCAGCGTGCAGACACGTGTCGGACATGCAACCATGGGATGTCAATCGTTGCAACAGTTAGACGTCAATCAATGCAACAGTGACCAAGCGTCTTCAACACGCCCATTCATATCTCTCCGCCTATTCACCTTCCTCAGCACAATTCCCAAGCATCTGTTCTCCGCCGGTCACCTGATCAACAAGCTAGGAAGCGCCGGCCGGGGGCAATCAAAAACAACCGGCACTCTCAACCCTGGTCTCGGCTAGCGTCACTTTCTTTTCCACATCGGATGCCCTTTGCACATCCATGTGGAGGGGGGATAGGGTACGGCCTAAGCAGAGGCCGCCGCAGAAGAAGCCGATGCAGAAAATTTTTACAAATCACTTGCGCAGAATATACGCTCGAACACACATCGGAGCCCATACCACGGCATAGACTACGCTGGGGGCAAATTGATGGGGCATATTCTGCACCGCTGACCAAGTCAACATACTGAGCAAGGTCAAAGATACCTACAGCAAGTCAACGACTTAGACCGCCTAGCCGATGCAACCCATCGGTCTGTTAGCCTGGGTGTCGGCATGGCAACCTGCCAGCCGGGACACATACCCGCGTACTCATATCCAAGACCCCTCGGCGGTGAGCCAACATGGCCGCCGGCCTGCCATAGGTCCCTCGGCCGAGGGGTAGATCAGTCTTTCCACCTGCTAGCCACTTGGCCACTTGGCCACTACGCGACAAAAGGTGAAAGCCTATAAATACTCCTCAATCTTCATTGAGGAAAGGATCCACAACTTGACCTAATATCACACATAAACTGGTATTATCTTCCTCATCTCTCTACAATATATTGCTCTAAATAACATACAACTTAATCCTTTAAGTTTACTGACTTGAGCGTCGGAGTGAGTACGCTTGGCGCAAAGCCAAGCCCTCAGTTCGTTCATTGTTGCAGGAGAGGACGAGAGGAACGATAAAGACGAGAAGGATCCAACCAAAGACATTATTCTACAAGCCAAGGGTGGTAACGAGTATCTGCTCCGGAATTACGCCCGGAACAATTGGATAACCAAAGTTTTTCATTACTCTCTCCATTATTTTATATATGTCATTCTCACATTTTGAGACAGTCACTTCTTTTTTTAATATCTCTCAAAATATATGAGCTAATAATATGAAATGTATACTCTTATGAAAGCAAATTTCATGACGAATCTAACGATATGATTTTTATAATTTTTTCTAGAGTATTTTTTCATAAAAATCAAAGTCAAAGGCTTATCTCGTAAAACGAAAACGTCATATATAAAATAATGGAGGGAGTATTAAATTTAGAAAGAAGACAATAATTATGAGATAAAGTATTTAAAAGGGAAACAGACAACATGATTCTTAATTCTTATGTAACATCCTAAAAGGTATGAATCAGCGAGATTGTTAAGCGCACAAAGTAACCAAAACAAAAACAAAAACAGATAGTCATTAAAAAACGGCTTTTAATTTATGAAAGTCGACCTCATGATTAGTTTTAGGCTTTGGGACTACTTGAAACTTGAAAGCAAGCATACTCTACTAATTCAAACATTATGCAAAGTGGTCAACTCAAAAAAGCAATCAGCACCATGGTGTTCTTTGCGAGGGTAACAATTATCACACAAACTAACCAAAATATAGGTATATATTGGTTATAAAATGCTTTCAAATTAATAATTTTAAAACAAATATTCAGAATTTTTCTTTTTGATATTACCCGGCCGTGGGCATGAAATCTAGTTCCGCTTTAAGGGTGTGTTTGGGTTGAGGGATTTTGAGGGAAAAGAAAGGGAGGGAGAGTAGGGGATTTAAAACCCCTTGTTTGGATAGCAAATAAGGGTTGAGGGAAATGAAGGGGGAAAGATTTGGAGGATCCATTTTCCTCCTTCAAAGCAAATCAAACTCTCTTCACACAAAGCAAGATTTGGAGAGAAATTGTATCCAAACACCCACACTCATTCCCCTCCCCTCCCTTCCCTCCCTTTCTCTTCCCTTCCTTCCCCCTCCCCTCCCTTTCCCTCCACTTTTGTTATCCAAACACACCCTAAGGGTGTGTTTGGATAGCGAAAGGAGGAAAGAAAAGGAGGAAGGAAGGGAGGAAGAGAAAGGAGGTAAGGGAAGGGGGGGCAAATGGGGAGTGGGGTGTTTGGACAATTTTCTCCTAAATCTTCTTATCAGAAAGAGATTTTGATTTATTTTTGGAGGAGGAAAATGGATCCCTCCTAATCTCCCCTCCCCCCCCCCCCCCCTCCATTTCCCTCCATCCTTATTTGATATCCAAGCAATGGATTTTAAATCTCCTATTCTCCCTCCTTTTTTTTTCCCTCTAAATCACTCAAATCCAAATACACCGTAAATGAGAAGCAATATTTACAAAATTTTAAAGGCGGGCTTGGTAAGCAATTTGGACGGATGAAGCCCGGCCATTGATGACAGTTATGCAATTTGACTGCAGTAGTATTTGTGCAACTGTATTTTTGTCAATTATTTAATGTTTAATATTATACGGCTATGATTGTTCAACAAACTGACTAACTCATTATTTAACTCACAAGTTGATGCAAAATCCTGCCTTCGTTGTACTAAGACAAATCCAGCAAGGCAACAAAAGTACAGAACAAAGGCAGAAAGTGGGGATTAACAAAGATGCAGTCAGTCAGTCGTCATAGCCCACTTCCTGATTCCACGACGTGCCTACCACATACTTCAATCTTTCATTTTTCACGCTTCATTTTCTCCTTTAATTTTTCAGTTTGTCTCATATATTGGAGTCCATTTTTAAAATAATGGTCAAAAATAAAATATTTGTCGTTTTTGATCGGTTTTGAAAATATTTGTCAAAATGGTATCCACGTAGGCTCGGGATTTCTAGACCTGAAACACGCCATTAGTAGTGGCGTGTTTTGTGAAAGAAACACGCCATTAGCAGTGGCGTGTCTTTACAACAATTTTTTTCCTCAACTGACTGAACTTTAAAAAAAAAAAAATTTACATAAGACACGCCATAGGGGGTGGCGTGTTTCCCCTCCGAAACCCGCCATTCCCAGTGGCGTGTTTGTTTTAGTCCATTTTTTAATGAAGTTTCTTTCCCTACTCATTATAAACACGCCATTAGTAGTGGCGTGTTTTAGGTCCAGAAATCCCGAGCCTACGTGGACACCATTTTGACAAATATTTTCAAAATCGACCCAAAACGACAAATATTTTATTTTTAACCATTATTTCAAAAATGGATTCCATATATTGCTCTTAAATATAGGTACTAAACAAAAAAAAATGTTTATTTTTATTTTTATTGTAATAAAAATATAATTCTTCCTGTCCAAACAAAATGTTACATACTTACATTTACTTTTGGCGGGGTGGACGCAGGATTTCGGCATAAGAACACAAAATATTTTTTAATAAAAAATCTTAGATTTTATGAGACACTTTATATATATATTATAAAAATAAAAAGATTAATGAGCCGAATGTTAGTTGTACATAGATTTTTTCTTAAATACTCTTTTCTACAAAACCTAATTTATACTCGTAGCATTAAAGGATGTATGGGCTAACTAGCCTAAGGCCCAAAAAATAATACAGTAAGAGGGAAGTGCTTAGGAAAGATGGCTTCTTAGAAAGCAAAGTTTCTAATGGTAAGTTTAGTTTCAACTGCAATTCCATCACACATTACATTTTAATTTAGTTTATTTTTGAGCTACTAATTCATTTCAATGGTTTAGCCAAAAGTTTAACTAGCTTGACTCATATGTTAATTAAGCAAACTAATTTCTATTGGTTGAATTTTGTGGTAGGGTCATTTAAGCTACTAGCTTAATAAAGCTAGTTTGCTGGTGTAAAGCTACTACCCTATATTGATTGTCAATGGTTTAGCCACTTGCTTACAATTTTAAAAAATTGCAAGCAAGTCCCTAAGCCAAACCATTGGACTTGCTCTTACGGGGATTGAACACATGACACCTGAGAAACTTGGGCAGTTGTGCCTCTTACCAATTGTGCTATAAGAGCAACTCCAATGGTTGCTTTTAGGGACTTGCTTGCAATTTTTGTAAAATTTCAAGCAAATAGCTTACCATTGGAGAGGGAGTGAACAAATGTAGCTTGAAAGCATTGTAGCTTTGTCAAGCTACATGCTTGACATGAAAAAAGAAAAGGTAAATTTTTTATTGGATGAAATTAATAAGGTGGGACCCATATAAGCTACAAAATGTTGTAGCTTCCCATTGGAGCGGTGTGTAGCTGAAAAGCAAAACAGCTTAAAAAACCGACTTGGCAAATCAGGCTACAATGTATTGTAGCCGTCCATTGGAGATGCTCTAAGTCTACAACATTTACATATCTAATGACTATCCTTCAACTAAATTATTTCTGAAACTTTATGGAAGATTTTTTTCATAACAAATCTATATGTATGTTTCGTCCTTTTAAATTTCATACTTTTATGTTTTAAGGGTATCCATGATTAACTTTTGAAGTTTGACTACCAATAAGTAAATGTAACCTTTGGTTTGGATAAGGTGAATACAAAATTTTCAATGAAAATTTTAATATTCCATTCCGATCAATAGTTATTTAATTATTTTACCACAAAGATCAAGGAAATAAGGGAGAATGATTTTGGACCAAACACAATTTTCATAATTTACATAACTAAATTGGAGTAAGGATCCTCTCCATTTCCTAAAAGAAATGGAGAGTCCATTTCCCTCTCACAAAACAATTTAATACGGAGTATTGTTGTTTTGATTCCACTTGCTTTTACCTTTATTTTTCATACTAAAATCGGGTCTATTAGATCGTTGTAAAATAAAATCTAGACCATTTATAGGAAATGGCCTCTCCATTTCCTAAAATGGAGAGAATCTTAATTGACTAAATTGGTGGTGCAAAACTGCAAACATATTCCAAAGTTGTAATGCAGGTTATGAAGTCTACAGGCACCCACTTGGCTCATTAATCATTATCTCATTTAGTCTCGCATGAAGAGATTGAATGATCCGGCTTGATGTAACGCGTAAGCATTTGATTTCACAAATACTATTCTACAATCAATTGTATTGTAGTATTATACAACCGTCTCAAAGTTGTCGAACTCTTACACAAAATTGTTGAGCAATTTTACAAATTATTGAGCTATTTTATGAAGTTATTGAGCTTAATAATTATTTTGTTAAGTTCAATAACTTTGTATCATAACTCGATAATTTTGTTAGTAGAGCTCGATAACTTTATAACAAAGCTCAACTACATTAAAGAAATTGTATATTCAACCAGTTGTATAATATATTAACTGATTTGATTCACCTCTGTCGCGAAACTAATTTTTAAGTGTGACAATCACTAGTAAGAATTTGTGCTTCTAAAATCGCTATAATATTTAATGATCCAGCTTAATATTGTTTAAATTATCAATTACACCCACGTCAAATACACATTTTTACATTTACTCCCACGTCAATTTTTTTTATTAAATTACACCCAAGTTAATAGCTCAGTTTACAAATTGCACCCAATATCGGAATCTGGCCAAATTTCCGTCAATTTTCAAATTTTCTGGGTAAAATATTAAAATTTGGACGACTTTGCCCTCCTTCATTCCTTTATTAAGTTGATAGTGTTTCCTCCTCCTTCATTGCCTCTTCATCCTTCTCAAACAACAATGTATTCCAGAATGGGCTACAGTTATGCAGCATAATCGATCAAAAAAAAATGGCAGATTAGGTCACATAAAAGAGTATATCATACCAGATGGGCTTGAATCAATTGAACACATGGGAAACTCAAAGAAAAATCAAGTATACTTGAGTTAATCGGATGACATAAAGGATCGAAGAAAAGCCGGGGTTGAAGTAGACATGCATTATGTGAGACGGTTTTACGCAAATATTAGTAATATAAAACCACCTTATATTTACCCAAATAGCCTCTACAACCGATTATATACAATCGCTCAACGCACTATATTCAATTATTAGGAATTTGCAAATTTGAAATAGTGCATACCAACTTTTGTGAAATTCTTGTGAGAAAATCATGGAGGTTGGGGAAAATGTAGCGAAGAAGCAAAGGGGTATAGTTGATAGAATTTTGAGCTTAGGATTTTTATCGCATACTATTCTCACAATGCTTGATACTAAAGAGGCGGGTCGCGCTAGCGTATTGTCTAAGAAGTGGTATGGTGCTTGGTCGTCCATTCCGGTTTTGAATTTTCAGCCTTGGTACTTTAAGTATGAGTTTGAGGACGATACACGTGCACTAACCCGGCCATTCGGGTTCCCAAGCTGGCTCCAGGACAACTCCTTCTACCAAACCAAAGGGCGATGTGACCCATACATTAGTCAAAGAACATAGTGCCACATGGGACATTGAACCCGCCTATCGTACATTCATGGGATGACATGTGAGGTAAATGAAGTGGTACAACGAGAGGAACTCTAGTGAATTGTTCAATTAGGTTTTCAATTGGTTCTTCATCTTCTTCAATTGCTTGATTATGACAGATATTTGAGGCAAATATTTGGGGAAAATTGAGGGAAAATTAGGTTGAGAAGATGAAGTAACTCAAAAGTCACAAAAATCAGACTAATAGACTCGGGGGCAAAATTGTCATTTCATAATTTTTTCGTCGGAAAATGGGGTTGGGTGCAATTTATAACCTGAGCTATTAATTTGGGTGTAATTTAAAAAAAAAAATTGACGTGGGAGTTAATGTAAAAATGTGCATTTGACGTGGGTGTAATTGATAATTTACTCTACTCTTTATTATGAATAATATTTTAATAAAAAATAAATAAATGTTATTTGGGTTGCCTCTTTTAAGTTTTACCCGTGGACTCTTAACTTGGTACAAACATTCTGTATTCAGCAAAGAAAAAACGGCGGTTGTCATTCGTTGAAGAATAAGCGTATAAGCATACAACACCAAGTATCATCGTTGATAACAAAGTTGGCTGGTGTGAGTGGTAAGAGCTTTCATCTCTTAAACAAGTGGTCAGCGGTTCGATTCCTGACTCTTGCGAATGAAAAAGCCAAACTTGAGAGGTGTAAACACATTAAATTGCCTTCAGTATTCCGAAGGAGATTGCCCCAGCTGTCGGTAAGGGATACTCCTGATCAACACAAAAAAAAAAAAAAACATCATCGTTATGCATTGCTGTAAATTATTGAAGATGGCAAATGACTCGGTTACGTATAAATATATAATCCCTCCCTTAAAGAAATTGAATAATAATCCATGTCTATTCATCAAATCTCACCTACACACTCGACCTTTTCTTTAAAAACAACCCACCTCATCTCACCTCCCTTCCACCATTGTTTATTTTATAGTGTAAAAATCAGGGCCGTCTCAAGAAAAGTGGAGGCCCAGTGCAAAAACAAAATGTGAGATAAATTTACAAAATCAAAAATCAAATAACGTTTCCATAAAATATCAATACAAACTACAAGTATTTAACGATTTTAGTTTTTTAAGCGAATTTCAGTACTGTTGTCGCGACGCTACGTGAATTAAAAACCGATAAAAGAAAGTCCTCTAATCTTCGACTCTTTGTAATTCCTCCAATAGCTACAGAACAATAATGAGAATTCTTAAAGCAAATAATTGAACCATAAGACAATAATATGAAAGAAAAATAAGACATAATCACTCATAAGAGAACAATTAATTAAAATTAAGAAGAAATATTACCTAATTCGATTGTAAATGTCGGATTTTTATAAACAATTGAAACCGACTAATATTGCAAAGTTTGATTCCAATCACTCTGTGAATTTGAAATAATTTGTGAGGAATTGATTTGGAATAATATTTAAGGATTATAAAAGTAATGATAAATTAGAAAAAATTAAAAAGGCAATTTCAATTTTTTTGGCAAGAGAATTAATTACTCCCTATTTGAGGAAGGAATTGAAGAAGATCATAAAGAGGATTGGAAATTTGGATAGTCACAAGATACCGTGACTTTTGTTTGACTTTTTTTTTTTTTTTCAATTATATGGATTACTAAGAATTGGGCCCCAAAATTTTTGAGGCCCAGTGCCAGTGCACATAGTGCGCTATGGGCTAGACGGGCCTGGTAAAAATACTAAGTCATACTTATTTTTTCGTCAAGGGAACAATTCATATATTCCCAAATAATTCTTTGGTATCTCTTAAGTAATAGTACTATAACGTTCACAAAATTTTGTTTTCGACAAAATAAATAACGTTTAAAAATTTTATACATGTCTTAAATTACATATAAATTTCGTCTTGAAAACGGTAGCACAACATATGTCAATAAACTAAAATAATTGGAAAAGTAACTCTATTAAGCATTTACTAAAACGCTTATACGATATTAATTTGTCATATTTCATAGTAAAATCGCATGTCAAAAATTGTAAGTTAAGAGTAAAACAATTAAGAAAGCAATAAACACTGATAATAAAGAGAAAAATAGTAACTATAACGGAGATCAAATAATAGCTAATGCCTAACATGCATTTGATGTATTTTATTTAGCATTTGTACTAGTTTAGATACCGTGCAATGAATGTGCGATATTTATAGAGTTACTAATATAGAACCTATGCAATATATGCATGGAATCTATAGAGTTTTATACTTTTTAGTGTATTATTTATTGAATTTAAATTGACAATTCACTTATTTTTCATGTTTCTCCTTAATGTATTTTGATTAGAGAAATAAATAAAAATTTAAATCGTAAGAAGTAGTAAAATGAATATTGTTTTTGAATTTTTTTGGTTTTTTACCAAGAAATTAATGATGTTAAATTACAAATATTTACTAATACATATTTTTTAGCTGCAAAATTTTGTAATAAAAAGTCAATGAATTTTATCAAATATTTACTAATACCATATTTTTTAGCCGCAACTTCTTATCATAAAAAAGTCAATAAATTTTTATCAATAAGTTCTTTAAAAAAAAAAAGAATTTTCTTATCCTAAAAAGACCGGAGATAAATTTGTGCAGAATGTGAAATATTAAATGTTATAAATATGTAAATACAAAACATTATATCCATTTATAACTTATCATGTCCACGCCTATAGTATATGCTAAAAATACAAAGCACTATTTTAGGAAGTATGTTTTAGGGGGAAAAGTTGGAGTTTCGCCTATTCATTTAGTAAATAGAGGGTTATTGTTATTAGTTGTTAACTTAATTTATTATGTAACGTAACTACGTTTCACAATTAAATACGTGCGTAATTCCGTTTAACGAAAAATAATAAAAAAATGGAGGGAGTATTATATTATATAAATAAAGTAGGTTTCATGAGAGACCGTCTCCCACTAAATTAATTAAAATATGATGTGCTTAATTTTTTTGGATGATATACACGTTGGCTGAGAAATTGTCGGCGGTTTACGAATAAATCATGTAGAGAGTTGGCGGTATATAGTTTTTCTGTACTATATTGCATTTTTTTTATAAAAGTGAATAAAATTTGTAGTGTTTTTAGTGAGGTGATCACTCAGTCTCCTTGCACAATTTGTTTTTGCTTTAATAGAGATAAGATTATTTAGAAGAGTAAAACTTTGGACAAAATTTTGTATTATGTTTTATTTTTTTTAAATTAGGCATTATTTACTATTTTCTTTTATTACGTATAAAACGTAAACATAAACATTTACGTACAAAAGTTGTATAAAACGTAACCATAAACATTTACGCACCTTTGTGGTGGTTTTTCAAAAACTAATTCCATAATCTAAGCCGTGGGTCCCACATTATCTGCTTAAAAAAAATCCCTACACATGATGACATGGGTGCACCACAATGCAAGAAATGATCTTACTTTTATATAGATAAGATATATATTTTATTTAGCATTTGAATTTATAAATTACATTTCTATTTTTTTAACATCAAAATTCAAAAGATCAAAGATGTCTTGGTCTAGTGGTTTAAGACGAAGGTATTGTGGACAATAGGTCCCAGGTTCGAATCCCCCTCACATCTATTGTAATGCGACTAAGTGCGCGCTTCGATTAACCAAAAAAAACCATCAAAATTCAAAATTAATTGAGTTTATATATAGTTTTTGAGTTACATTGTAATTTTTTAGCTTAATGTTTAAATGGACGAGTTCATAAACTTTGTATTAATACTTGTAATCTTCAAAATAAAACCCGAAAACTTTATTATAAAACATAGAAACTATCGAAATTAGTTGTATTACATCTGATGTATAATCTATCAGCCGGCCTAATATGGTCAGAAATTCGGATAAAAAAGAATCCTCCTTAAACTAAAAGAATAAGAAAACTGAAAATTTTCCCGCCTAAATGCTTTTAACTAGAAATTTGGCCTAACTTTATCTAGATATGTATTGGACCTAATATATGGTCTTTATGTGCCAAACTATCTTATCAGACACCGCAACTTTTATAGTTGGGCCAAATTTATTTTATACATTATTATTTCATTAGTCAAATATATGTACTTTAAAAGTCGTAAATTTTCTATTTTTTTATTCTTTAATTTGTTACTCTGTATATTGTAACAAAAATTACAAAAATAGTTATATGCTTCAAATGCGTAAAAATAAGCATAAGTTTTTGTAATTAAACTAACAATCTTCTTTTTTTAATCATAAACTTATTATGAGTAAAAATGTAAAATTCGTTCTATTTTAATTCTTAGTATTTTTACACAACAACAACAACAACAACAACAACAACAACAACAACAACAACAACAACAACAACAGAGCCTTAATCCCAAAATGTTTTGGGGTCGGCTGACATGAATCATCCTTTAGAACCTTCCAAGGGTGAACGCACGTCTCAAAATGCGAATAGATAAAGGGAAATGAAAACAAAGGGAGAGCGAAAATGTAATGCAAAGTCAAGTTAAATTTACAGGTTTTAAAATCGAATTCCGGATTTCTTTTATAAAAACTTAAAGTTTAATCCCCCTTAAACTAAAAGAATAAGAAAACTGGAAATTTTCCCGCCTAAATGCTTTTAACTAGAAATTGGGTCTAACTTTTTTTAGATATGTATTGGACCTAATATATGGTCTTTATGTGTCAAAGTATCTTATCAAACACCGCAGCTTTAATAGTTGAGCCAAATTTATTTTATTCATTATTATCTCATTAGTCAAATATATGTATTTTAAATGTCGTAAATTTTCTATTTTTTATTCTTTAAATTTTTTTTATTCTTTAAATTGTTACTCTGTATATTGTAACAAAAATTACAAAAATAGTTATATGCTTCAAATGCGTAAAAATAAGCATAAGTTTTTGTAATTAAACTAACAATCTTCTTTTTTTTAATCATAAACTTATTATGAGTAAAAATGTAAAATTCGTTCTATTTTAATTCTTAGTATTTTTACACATTAATAACAACAAGAACAGCAACAACATCAGAGCCTTAATCCAAAAATGATTTGGGGTCGGCTGACATGAATCATCCTTTAGAACCTTCCAAGGGTGAACGCACGCCTCAAAATGCGAATAGACAAGAGGAAATGAAAAACAAAGGGAGAGCGAAAATGTACTGCAAAGTCAAGTTAAACTTACAGGTTTTAAAATCGAATTCCGGATTTCTTTTATAAAAACTTAAAGTTTAAATCGAGAGAAAAGATTAAAACGATTTTGAAAACCGAAATATAATTAAGGATCCGGAATGCCTTAAAAGTAAACCAAGTAAAATATATAAGAAAGTGGTTGGTAAAAAAGTGTAATAAAGGAGAGAAGAACAAATAATTTAATTTTTTTTAAATTAAATAAAAACACTAAATATGTCCGAAAAACATCAAATACTAAAAATCCACATGTATCCTTTCCCTCCATTGTGCCCTCTCCGTCACCATACTCTCCTCAAGCCCCAGAAATCTCATATCGTGCTCTATCACTCTCAACCATGTCTGTCTCGGTATTCCTCTACCTCTAGCTAGGGACCTTGATGCACCCCGATGGTAATGGAAAATTCTTCCGTTCTCCCAACATTAGTGCGAACACTTGCACTAGCCCCCTCATACATGTCCTTTATGAGGTCAATATATTCTTGAGACACACCCTTTCTCGCCAAAGCCCACCAAAATATTTCTCTTGGTACCCTATCATATGCCTTTTCCAAGTCAATAAAAATCATATGCAAGTCCTTATTCTTGTCCCGATGGTGTTCCATCAACTGTCTCATGATAAAAATCGCATCCATAGTCGATCTCCCGGGCATAAATCCAAATTGGTTATCCGAGATGTCTACACATCTCCTAAGCCTTTGCTCGATTATCCGCTCCCATAACTTCATCGTATGACTCATAAGTTTAATTCCCCGATAGTTGGAACACTCTTGAACATCACCTTTGTTCTTGTACAAAGGGACAAGAGTGCTTATCCTCCAAGCTGATGGCATCTTGTTGCTCCTCCAAATCTTGTTGAAGAGCATGGTTACCCATTCGATCCCTTTCTTCCCGAGGCACCTCCAAACTTTTATGGGTATACCATCCGGTCCCTCTGCTTTCTTTGACCCCATCTTCCTTAACACCTTTCTAATTTCACTCTTTTGTATTCTACGCACAAATTCCCGATTAGCCATGCTTGGTGTTACTTCTACATCCCCAAAACCTTGTTCCTGATGTCCATTGAATAAAGTATCAAAGTAAGAGCTTCATCATGCCTTTATTTTGTTATCCTGAACCAGAACCTTGTCGTCCATATCTTTCACACACCTAACTCTCCCAATATCTCTCGTCTTTCGGTCTCTTATGCGAGCCAATTTATAGATATCCTTCTCTCCTTCTCTCGTGTCCAACCTGGCATACACTTCTTGGTTAACTTTTGCCCTTGCATCTCGTACTGCCTTTTTAGCGGCTCGTGTAGCCTCCTTGTACTTTTCAAAGTTCTCATCACTTTTGCATTTCCCCAAAACCTTATAGCATTCACGTTTTGTCTTTATCGCTTGTCTCACCTCATCGTTCCACCAAGATGTGTCCTTACTTGATGGTCTATTCCCTTTAGATTCCCCTAACACCTCCCTCGCCAAATCCTTTACAACATGCTCCAATTTATCCCACGTTGCATCAATATCTTTCTCCTTGCAATCCGACTAAATATCGCTACTTCCAACCTTATCCAAAAACGGTTGTTGGTTTTCCCCTTGTAGCTTACACCACTTGATTCGTGCCTCACCGATTATCTTTCTCTTCCTCAAGTCTCTCTTACCCCGAAAATCAAGCACCACTAATCTATGTTGTGTTGCGGCACTTTCCCAGGGTATGACCTTGCAATCGGTGTACTCTTTCCTCCATACATTCCTTACCAAAAGGAAGTCAATTTGACTAGCATTTCCTCCACTCCTATAAGTCACCAAATGAAAATGTCTTTTCTCGAACCAAGTGTTCATTACACCCAAGTCATATGCCAAAGCAAAATCTTATATATCACTTCCTGCTTCATTTCTCTCCCCGAACCCAAAACCCCCATGAATGCTCTCGAAGCCAACTCGACTAGTACCCACATGCCATTGAGGTCACCACCAATGATCAATTTTTCTCCAATAGAGACTCGTTCTAAAACCTCTTCCAGATCTTCCCAGAAGGCACGTCGAAAAGAAGCATCCAAACCTACTAGAGGTGCGTAAGCACTTATAACAGTCACCACCTCATCCCCGATTACAAGCTTAATGCTCATGATCCTATCACTCTTTCTTGATACTTCTACCACATCATCGATGTAATCTTTATCAATGACGATACCCACTCCATTACGACTTTTGTCTTTACCCGTGTACCAAAGCTTATAACCGCAAGGCGCTATCACCCTTGCTTTATCTCCGATCCACTTTGTCTCTTCTAGACACATTATATGCACTCTCCTCCTTTTCATAACCTCCCCTACTTGAGCTAATCTCCCTGTCAAAGAGCCAACATTCCAAGTACCAAAACGTAACCTACTACCATACCTAAAGTCATGTCATGATTTCTTTACCCGCTCTTGACCATGCTTCCTAAATCCAAACCTATTTGACACCACACCCATACTTCGAGGTGGCGCGCCGCTTTTGGGCGACGACCTAACAACCCTTGCATATTTTTCACTACACCCGGGTCTAGAAGATGTAGCGCACCATTGCCTATTTGACACCACCCCCAGATGTAAAGATGGCGCGTCGCTTCCGGGTGACGACCTAGCAACCCTCACATAATTTTCATTACACCCGGGTCTAAGAAGTGAAGCCCGTCGCTTCTGAGGAGACTCCCCCAACGATGTTCAAATTCCGATTCATGTCCATAAAATATGATTAAGTTTTTAT